>NC_143585.1:170657471-170964909 GCF_048544385.1 Mastigoproctus giganteus
TTTATTGGCTGATGCTGCATAAGCTTGCTTTCTTGGATCTTATGCCACTACTAATGCTAACTCTATAACTATACATCCACTCCCTGACTTACGTAAAGGTTGCATTCCGCGGAACTCTACATAAGTTGAATTTTAATTAACTTGGAATTTCCCTAAATGCTTATGCAGCACTCACAACTATGTGCACTGAATTTGATTGAATCAAAAAAGAGATATTCAACAAACATATAAATAGAATTATTTATTCGATTTTTTTATCTCATGTGCAGGAATAATCACAAAAGTGTTCAAAATTTCAAAATTATAAAATTACAAAAAGAGAGAGGAAATAGGCACGTCAGCCAGTTTTACCTTTCGAGCATCGTTGCCAGAATTAACTCTCCAGCTGATAAACATGCTGCTGTGGAAGTTGAGGGCTGTGGAGATTTAGAAGGGGGTTTTTTACCAACATATCACAAAATTTCTCCACAGCTGCAGAATCGGTACTGGCGACTTCACCTTTAATGTTTTGGAAACCAGCGCAATGTTTGAACATATTACACCACCCATTGCTTTCCACGAACTTGGCTTGGGGTTTGTCATACTTGTCCTTAATATCTTCATAAATACTTCTTGCTTTTGCTTGAATGGCTATTGGACTCAGGAGTACTTACCATATTATTAATAGCATTAGGGAAAGTCCTCAGCCTTTTTCATGTCGAGGTCACAATTGCAATATATCAGAGGTTGAGATCCAAATCTTTTTTAAGTCCAACTTTTCATTTCTTATTTTTTTTTATTTTTATAGATTTAATTTTAATTTATAGTGGATGATTTGAAGTTTACAATTATTTTTACTTTTTTTTTGGCTGTTCCTGTATAAACTTCCTTACATCATTTTGCTCACATTAATCATAATACATTAGGGTTACACCTCATTTTGAACCACCTTTTATTGTCCTAATTTGTATAGTGCTCTAGAAAAAAATATTAACTCAAACAATAAAATATTAGGTATCATAAACGATTTATGCTGAACAAATCAGATGACTTCTTGAATGTGTCAATTATGAGTGTCTCATCCTATCTGCGAAATTTGGGATTCACGTAGCAGCACCTAAATATTCATATTCAAAACAATTGCCCAATCTTGTTGCTATTCTCACAAATGCCTAAAAATATACTGTGTATATTTTAAGGCATTTTTACTGTTTTTATATATTATCACTCTAAAATGCCAATAAAAAGTAAAAAAAAAAAATTTGTCCATTGTATCCACCCTGAGTCACATCATATTTTTTGATTACCAGTGCCTTTAGCAAGATACTGATCACCCCACTCGCAAATCACAAATGTATATATGTCATCACATATGCATTTGCGATTTCACGGAATTTTTCCACCTTTGGCTTAATTTTAACTTTTATTTTTTTATTTATTTAACTTTTATGCCAAACATCTTTTCTATAAACAGTTCTCTAACAGGAAAGTGTTTAATCATAGTGGCACATTTCTTCTTTCAATAATTCTTTGTTAGAAATATTAATAATACTGAAATAGAAATATTAATAATACTGAAATGCAACCATGTTTAAAATATCCAACTTTAAAGATCACAAATTGTACCATGTTTTTTTATACAAGATGTTTTTAAAGTTACCAAACCCATATACGGTTGTATATATCTCCAGTTAAAGTTGTTGGAACAACAAATAATTTGGTTGATGGAGACCTGTTGTATAAAGTCACAACGTATTATAAAGATGCTGGAAGCACCTGCTGTTCTGTGCTCAACACGCTCAAGAAATTTCAGGTTGACCAGTGAAATTGATGAAAAGAGACAGAGGCTGTTCAGCAAAGTGATATGTAAATTCTACAAATCCTCATTGATATTGTGAACCAAGAATTCATGGAGACCAGAGAAACTATATTAGTAAAAAGATGTAGGTATCTGGGTGGCATTGCATTTTATGGAAGAGTTGCAGCACACAAGGTGAATATCAGAGCAGGCAACATGCAGTACCAACTTCCTGGTATGCATTCCATTGTAATATGAGGAAAGACTTTGAAACCAGTGCTGCAGAGTTTGGAAAATAGATCCTTTAGAGGAGATTAGATCGAGATATATGAGGCTCTGAGAAATGAAAGTAAAATGAATGAGGGTGTAATCTTCACTGTTATAAATGATTCCAGAACTAGGATCCATACATCAAATTACAGTGGGAGAAGTTTAGACTGGAATCCAGGAAGTTTTATTTTATCCAGTGAGTTGTTTATTGCAATAAGTTGCCTGCATGGGTTGTTGAAGCTGACCATTTAGGACAATTCAAAGCTCAGCTGGATAGATAGATACCCATGTAGAAGGATGGAGTCAAATAGGTGATTAATTAATTTAAAAATTTTTTTTTTTTTTTGGCCAGTGCAGAGAAATCTCAGCCTTTCCTAACAAAACATCTGATGGTTTTATGATCTGATTAATGTGTTTTGGATCTTGTGGATGCTTGGAGAATGTTAATTATCAGAGTATGTCATCCCAACTGTGAAATTGGGATGACACACTCATAGGTTTTCCTGAAACAATGAATACTCTGATATTTTAATATTCTAGACTATCCTGCTCTTCCTACACCATGGTAACAGTAAAAGGAAGGCCCTTTTCTGTTTCAGCATGACAGTGCACTATGTCATACTGCTCAGCTTTAGTGATTTGATTTGAACATGGGAGTGCAAAAGTTTGTTGGTCTGCTTGGAGCTTTGATCTTAATCTCATTATTTTCAGGTTAAGATCAAAGTTAAAAGAGAAAATATACTAACAATTAACCTTTGAGATGAACTGGAACACCAGCAATCAGTAGCTGGCCAGAATTGTGCATTGTACTGAGAGGAGTAAAAGGTGATTTCGAGTCTACTGATGAGGACACAGTACAGTAGTGTGTAATTCTTTGAAACATGTAGGTTGCTCATTACTTTTGGCAATATAGTGTATATCAGGGGGACTAAGGTCTGGTGAACTGTGGTCAGAGTCTCTTAGGGCTGCTGGATCATTGGTCATACTTTATTTACAGACACAGTCAACCCCCCCCAATGATATCTTAAAATGTGTAAGTTTCATAGACCAACTAGATGAAGTAGAATGCTGAAAATGGGTGTTTTTAATGAGGCAACACAACTGCGCACACACACACACACACACACACACACACACACACACACACACACACACACACACACACACACACACACACACAAAATCTGTGGCGGCACTACAGACAGTGAAATCTGTGTCCAGAAATTGCATGACCTCTTAAGATATGCTGGTTGCCAAAGGTCAGTCACCAGCGTATGCATTTGTGACTAATTCACATTCAATCAAAGAAATTTATGACACCATCTTTGAGTTAATTTCTGACATTATCCAGGACATGCTTTGCCACATTGCAAAAAACATGCACCATTAAATTCAACCATTGTGTGCTAATCTACCCTAGCACACAATTGCAGACACTTCCAGCATCTTTTATAATGCATTTGTTCTTATACAACAGGTTTTATCTCAAATAGTTATGTTATTTCTACAAGTGTAGCTGAAGATACAGCATTTTTAAGGGTTTGTTGAGTTTAGAAATATCTCATGCTGTAGATGTCTGAGTAATTCTTTGAGAAATTAAACTTCGGAATTTTCTTTCAGATCATTTATGTTATTTGTGAGCGCCTTCTACAACTTGCCAATGGTATGTCAACTTCTCCAGGAATGCCTGTTACATATGATTTAAAAAATACTAACAGTTTTTGTAACTACTTTCTCTCTGCTACTTATGGGCAAGAAAGCCAGTGGCGACCAACCTCAAGTATTACTGTGCAGTTTGATGCTGAAAGTCCTGCATCAGAAAGAGGTACAACATCTTTGAACACCAGTCGAGACTATGAATCACCACTACCGCCTATACCAGGCCCACCTAGTAGAGGAGCTGCATATTACTTAGGTACATGTGAATCTCGTGTAGATCATAGTATGTCAGATTCCCCATATACACCAGATCTTCACCACCATTACCATCCACACTCATCAAATTCCAGTCATGTTCACTATCATGCTTTGGATGGACGAAGTTCAGGTAGTTTAACAGCTGAAAGGGGAATTGGTGAGGATAGATGTATTGAGGATGAATATATTGATGAATATAATGATGAGGACTTCGAAGCTAGTGATAACAGTATAGACTCAGTACTAATGGCAAGTTCATCACGGGACTATTTAGTTGGCAATACATGCTACCAAGAATTAGCACTCCAAATGGAACAAAGTCCGATTCCTGGCACAAGTTCTGAATGTGATGAAAGTATACTAAGAGATGGTATAACTGCAAGTCATATAGCCCATGCCCTTTTTGCTAACCATACATTAAAGCGAAATGAATATCAGTCACTTTTAAAGCAGTACCAGGTAAGAGTAATTCTTTTATATGATTAATAAACATATATGCAGAGTAATTATAAAGGAATTCTTAATGTGGAGAACACATAAACTCACATAAATTATGCTTAACTAATTACTTTAATAAAATTTACAGGTTCACCAAGGTTCTTGAAATTAATTAATCCAAATGTAATAGTCAAAATTTTAGAGCTCCTTGAGCTCTATTTTCAAGGTAACAAGGTTAAGAAAAGAATGAAAAATTTACTGAAATTAAACTATCTTGAAGTATAGGTTAACACATTCTGCACTTTAAAACTACAAAAAAAATAATTTTAAATTGGCTAGTTACAAAGTTAAAAAGGATTATGAAGAATGAAAACTGGTATAAAGATTTATTAATCATGGACTAATTTTCAAAATTAGGGACTTGCCAAAATTTGGGGTCTGAGTGAGTGAAGATATCATCATCAGCCATTTCTGGACTGGGTGGACTGGCCTATCCAGCAACTTCCAGTTTATTTTGTTTTGTGCAATGGCCATCCATTGCATAAACATATTGTTGTCTTCCAGGTTTTCTTTTAGCTCCTCTTAGGTAACATTCTGGTATTTTCTTAGTCCATCTGTCATCGTGTCTTCGAGCTGTGCATTCTGCCCAAGAACATTTCAATTCTTTAGTTTTGATAAGAATGTTCTTTATTTGTGTTTGCTGCCTAATCCACGTGTTTCTCTTTTTATCTAATGGTCTGATTCCTAATATAATTCGTTCCATTCTTCGCTGTGTAGTTTTCAGCTTCTCTTCCATTCTTTTGGTGAGTGCCCAAGTTTCACTTGAATAAATCGTGGTAGGGATTATACATTGGTTCATTATTTTATGTTTCATACAAATTGGGTATTGTGATAAGGTCAGATATGAAGTTCTCCGAACATTGTAGACTGGTTGCAAGGAGGGCCCATGGTGTTCTATAGATGATTTATCGAACAATTGCTAGTAGAAATAAAGACATCATAATCCCATTATATAAAGCTATTGTTAGACCACACTTGGAATACTGTATTCAAGTATGGAGACCACACCTAAAGAAAGACATTGTTCTTCTTGAAAGAGTCCAAATATGGATATATTGCTCCTCAGTATGTGACTGAGTATAATTATATCCCTTTCTTTGGCATACTTTTCATCATTACTTTTGTTTTTGCCATATTCATCTTTAGTCTGAAATCCTTACTAACTCTGCATAACTGATTAAGATTTTCTTCTAATTCTTTGGAATCATGGCTTATGACCACAATGTCATCTGCAAATCATAAATGGTTTAGGTACTCTCCATTCACAGTGACTCCTTTCTGTGACCAGTCCAGTCTATTGATAGCTTCTTCAAGGGCAGCAGTAAACAGCTTCGGAGATATTGTGTCTCCTTGTCAAACTCCTTTCTCAGTTTTAAATTTGTTACTCTCTTTGTCTAGTCTAATAAAGGAGGTAGCGTTCTCATATATTTTCTTCAAAATCATAATGTATGGGGTGTCTATGCCTTGTCTTTCCAGTGCCCGAAACATTGCCTTACGCTATGTGAAGTCAAATGCCTTTTCATAATCCACAAATGACAGGTGTAATAGTGTTTTATATTCATTTGCTTTCGTCATTGGCTGCAATATTACATGAAGGTGATCCATAGTTGAGAACCTGTTTAAAGCCGGCTTGCTCTTTTGGTTGATTCTCATCAAGTATTCTTTCTAATCTGTTAGTAATGACCCTTGTGAACAACTTGTAGATTATTACTATTATTAGCCATACGGTGCAAGGAAACCTGAGGCTTATGCTGCACCAGGCAAAAAAAAAAAAAAATTCTGAATTACCCTGAGAGAGAGAGAAGGGAATCACAAGAAAGAGAAGAATGATGATATCCAGTTTAGAACCCTGGGTGTGCCAGATATGGGATAACAAGCTAATTGGTTTATAATTTCCAATTTCTGATTTATCTCCTTTCTTATACAGCAAAACTATGATTACATTATTTCACTCCTTAAGCATCATGCCTTTCCTAATGTATTTTGTGAAGAGTCTTGGCAGTTTCTATGTTGTCTCTTCCTCCCAATTTTAACAACTCAACAGTAACTTCATCTTCACCTGGGGCTTTCTCATTCTTGATTTTCTTCAATGCTTCATCAGGAAGGATATTGGGTATGTCGTATGTGTCTAATTTGTTATCTATCTTCCCCACTGCTTGCATCATTTCCTCGCTTCTTATATAATTCTTTATAGTAGTTTTCTGCTATTTGAATTATGCCTTCTCTGCTATTTATAAATACGCCATTGCTATTCTTCAGTTTCAGTATCATCTGTCTTTCTGTATTACTGCTCATGACTGCTGATTTAAGTCCTTTGTTTTCCCTTAATGCTTGTTCTACGTTTCCTGTATTAAATCTTCTGATGTCCTCTCTTAGTCTGTTTCTAATGGCTTTGCATAACTCAGTATACTCAATTTTATCCTTGTCAGTGTTTATCTTGCTCTTCATTTGTCATCTTCATTTCATCATGGCAAGTGTTTCTTGACTAATTTTTTCTTCTTTGCATTTCTTTTTACCTATAGGTTTCTTGGGCTTTATCACTTTCAGAAAGTTGTAGTATTTCTCGTTGATATCTTGGTCCTGAAGTCTGCAGAAATTCAAACTTGTTCTTAAGTTCCAGTAAATACTGCTTTTTCTCCTCTTCTGTTATCTCAGAGACCTTCCTATTATTTACTTGAGTTAGTTTTTTCCTTTCTTTTCTTTTCTTACATGTATATCAAGTGTGCATCTTACCATTCTGTGATCACTTCCAACATTACCTTGTTCAGGTTGGTAACATCATTCATCTTGATTAGACCGGGGTTCGAGCCCGTCACCACCAAATACGGAGGATGCGGAAAGGTCAGGGAATGACCACCGCAACGGAGCAATATGGCCTTAGTTGCTAATGCTCCTAAAAAAAAAAAAAAAAAAAAAAAAAACATCATTCACGATATATCTTCTGTTAGTGAGGATGATGTTGATTTCATTAGCTGTTAAATCATTTGGGCTCTTCCATGTCCACTTTCTGTTCACCCTTTTCTTGAAAAAAGTGTTCATTATTGACATTCCTCAAGGTTCTGAAAATTCCAGAAGTCTTTCACGTGTTTCATTTTTTTCACCAATTCCAAAATTTCCTAGAGTTTCCCTTTCTGCACTGTTTTTTCTCTTTCCAACCTTAGCATTGAAGTCCCCCATAATAATGGTGTAGTGAGTTTTCTCTTCATCTAGAAGTCTCTCAATTTTTCAATTTCAGTGTGCATTTCTTGAACCTTTTCATCATGGCTCGATGTTGGTGCATATATCATTATAACCTTTAGTTTGTACCTCTTAGAAATCCTGAGTAGTGCTCTTGAAGCCCTCGGTGATGTACTTTTGAATTCCAAAGTGAAGATATAGGATACTGATACTGATACTCTGCAACTGAATATGAGTAACTGTGGGGGGGGGATGATCTTGGTAAATGGAAAAGAATAGTTTGAGAGTAAGACATTACAAGTGAATAAAAAAGCAAACAATGTAATGATTAATGGTAATGGTATTTCAAATGAACAGAGGTATTTTGTAATGGTATTTTGAATGAACAGAGGTATTTTGTAATGGTATTTCGAACGAACAGAGGGGTGAAGTGGAAGTGGTTTTTTTTTTTTTTTTTGGCTGATGCTGCATAAGCTTGCTTTCTTGCATCAAATGCCTCTACTAATGCTAATGCTAATGATCAGAGCAAGGAAATAGAATCAATGAATATTCATATGACAGTCTAGTGATGAGAGTATGGAATTAGGAAATCCATTTTTATAGCAGTTATTTTTAACATTCATTTCTGTATGCATTTTGAGTATCATTTTGAGCATTCATTTCTGTGACATTTTGCGCTTTCATTTATGTAACATTTTGACTATTCATTTTTGTAAAATTTTGACTTCATTTTTGTAACATTTTGAGAATTATTTTGAGTATCCTTTCACACTATCATTTCTGTAGCATTTTGAACATCATTTCAAGCAATCATTTCTTATATTATTTCTGCATTATTTTGAGCATCATTTCAAGCATCACTGTAGCCAACAAAACTAAATGTTAACTATATAATGAAAGCATCCTTGAATTAAGAGCAAGTTCCTGAAAATTGGAGATGTGTAATGTCTAATGTTCCCAGAGGTGGTTCAAAGAGTGATATTAGTAATTACAGACTTGTCAGTTTGACAAGTCTGTAATCCAAGTTTTATAATAACAATTAATTCAAACAAAATATTCATTTATTTACGCTCTGTCAATATGAGCGCCTCCAAGCAGTCAATATGACATCACGTTTTGATTCCTAGTACTAGCTCTATACTACACAAATACTACCTGTACTACACAAATTCACCTATGATTTTGTGTAGCACAAATAATAAGTGTGTTATTAAATATACCCAACAGAAATAACTTCCCAATTTGTGAATATATGGGTCTAGTAGTGATTGTAGTGTGCCACAAAATTTTAGCATCTTTAAAAGTGTGCTGCAGCAATGATAAAGTTGAGAAACACTGGTCTTGATGGTTCTGCTTTACTTAAACCGACTCCATTATTTTCCTTGGGACAAAAGTTGAGCTGACAGGTCTGTAAATTACTCATGTTGCCCTTTGATTCCCCTTTGTCAGTTAGAGATGCATTGCGCATCTGCAGCCCACAGGGTCGTCCTCCCCTGAATCCGAAGATGCTCTATAATTATGGCTAAGAGTTTACTTACCTCCTTTGCTGTTGCCGATAATATAACTGGATAGATCACATCCACCACAGGTACTTTTTTTTATGTTTAGCTTCAACAGTTTCTCTTCGACTTCCTTTCAGTTATCACAGAATCATTTAACTTGTCAAATGATTCCATCAAATTCTGTTAGTTTGATAAACTTCTGGCATCCTCATTCTTAAAGAATTCCTCATTCGTGAATGTAGGTGCAAAATACCTGTTCAGTCTGTCAGCAACCTGATCAGATCATCAACGGTTAAAACATCCATATCAAGTGGACCAGTGTTCATCTCCTTCTTTCTAGGAAGGGAGTGAATCAATGCAAAAACTTCTTAACATAAGTGGAAGTCTTTGCTGTTTTTCTTTTCATCCTTTGCCAAATACTTCTCATACTGCCTTAGCCTGCCTAACCTCCTTTATGACTTGATTGACTAAGGTCTTCTGTATCATGTTTTTTTTTTTTTTTTTTTTATGTGAACCCCAAACGCGAGAGGTATTAGAACCTATAGTACTTAGTACCATGCTTGGGTTGGAGGTTGAGAAGACGAAAGAAGATATTTGTTGACATTGGACTTGAACTTCTGTAGATTATAATTTTCAGGAAATACCTATGAAGGAAGGTTGTTCCAGAAAACGGCAGTTGAATGAATAAATGAGGAAGATGAAAAGTTGGTTCTGTGGGTTTGAAGTTGGACAGTAAATGGATGTTGGCTGGTGGCAGCATTTGTTCGGACTGTTTTGAAAGAGAGAGCGGGAATTATAGAAGCCAGTTCAGAAGAACAGTGCCCATGGAAGTATCTGTAGAAGAGGCAGCAGAAACAGTACGTCTATGAGAAAGCGAGTGGAGAGACTCTGTTAGAGATGAATCATTAATTAACCTAACTGCCCTCTTCTGAATGGAATCAAGAAGCCTGAGAGAGGTTTTGGGGGCACCACTCCAGATGTGGGAACAATATTCCATGGCAGGGCGGATTTGCAATTTATACAGAGTGAGCAGCTGTTTGGAAGAAAAGTAACACCGAGAGCGAAAAAAAAAACAAGTTTTTTTAGATGCAGAGGAAGCAATATTTGTAATGTGCTTGTGCCAAGAGAGATTAGAAGTCAGGGTAATCCCCAAAAGAGATATATCATTTTGTCTAGAAATTGGAGTGTCACTAAAGATAAGCATAGGAGCAGAAGAATCCTTTTTGCGAGATATAAGACAAGACTGAGTTTTAGAAGGGTTGAAATCAACTAAGTTGTCTTTGCCCCACTGGAGAATTACCTGAAGATTGGCATTTAAGGAATTGATAGCAAATTTTTGAAAAATTGAAGCTGATTGAGCAGGACAAGGTTTCTCAAAATGGAAAGTTGAATGCAATGTGCTATCATCAGCAAAACTATGGATAGGATTTCCATTCAATGGAAGAAGGTCATTAATATACAAGAGGAAAAGAGGGGGGGGAAGAACTGAACCTTGGGGGACACCGGCATTAGTGGTGAAGTTAGAAGACAGAGAGCCATCTACCATCACCCTCAGTGAGCGATCAGAGAGAAAACTGGATAACCAATTACTAAAAACAGTTGGCAAACCATAAGATGGAAGCTTGTTTAGAAGACCTTTATGCCAAACACGATCGAAGGCCTTTGAGATGTCAAGAGTAACTACTTGTGTTTCACCAAACCTTTCCATTGAATTAGTCCATAAAGGGGTAACATAAGCCAGAATATCACCAGTGGATCGACACTGACGGAATCCATACTGGCGATCGTTGATCAGACGGAAGGTTTCAAGGTAGTTTAAGAGTTGGCGGTTAATTGATTTCTCCATTACTTTCGAAAGAGTAGAAGTAATTGGATGGGAGGGATTTGTCACCCTTTTTAGGAACTGGCTGGATATGAGCAAATTTCCAAGCAGAAGGAAAAACACCTTTGGAATAAGAAAGTGAAAAACGGCAGCAAAGAATAGGAGTAAGTTCAGGAGCACAGGTTTTGAGAACAAGTGGAGAAATACCATCAGGACCTGGAGCTTTCTTAGCATCAAGATTCATCAAAATCCTTCTGATATCCTTTTGACGGAAGACCACAGGAGGCATTGAATGGAGCGTGTTGGGAATGGTGGGAGGTGTTTTACCAAGATCATTAATACATGAGCTGGAAGAAAAATGGAATGCTAGCAGGTCAGCTTTATCCTTGGCTGAAGTGACAACAGAACCGTCGGATTTGGACAGAGGTGGGAGCAGAGATGGGCAAAAGTTGCCGCCAATAGCTTTGGTAAGAGGCCAGAATGCTCGGCTACAATTAGGGCAAGAAGCAAGTATTCTACTCTTAGCCTGTTCAAACTCTAGTTTGGACTGATTAATAACTGCTTTACAATTGATGCGAGCGTTGGTGTAGGCAGAAAATGAAACTGAAGAATTAGAAACAAGCCAATTGCGATATGCAAGATTCTTCTCTTGAACAGCTTAGCACTTTTATTGGAAAACCATGGTTTAGATAAAGGACGAGATTTTAAATTGGAGTGTGGGATAAAGGATTCCATTCCTGCAAGAATAATTTCACTGATATGATCTGAGCAAACATTGACATCAGAAGTTTTGAAACAGTAATCCGACCAAGGAAAAGAAGTCTCGCATGTCATCCCATTTTGCATTCTTGTAATGCCAAACAACACGAGGTTGGGAATAGCCATGAGATAAAGGTTCCATTGGAGAAGAGACAATCGCCAAGTTGTGATCTGAAGTGCCTAAAGGACCTCTCACTTCGACCATGTGCTTAGAAGGGTCGCTTGTGAGAAAAAGATCAAGCGTGTTGGCTGTATGATTAGGATTGTCCGGTATTATTGTAGGTAAATGAACAATCTGTGCTAGGTCATTAGTAATTGCAAAAGCCTCATCATCTCAACTTGCTGGGTCGGTGTGACTAGAAAATGGACGCCAGCTGGAGTTGTGAACATTAAAATCACCAAGGAAAATTACCTCACTGTTAGGAAAGTTGGACTGGAGAAAGTCAAGTTGCAAAGAGAGGAAGTCAAAGAGCTCCAAGTGATTAGTGGAGTTGGGAGAACAGTAGAGACAACAGATGAATTTGACACAATGAGGTAGAGAGATTTTAAGCCTGAAGAGATCAAAGAGAGGAGATTCCAAATTGCCAAGTCTCTGACAGGGAATATCAGAACAGACATATGCACAAGTACCACCTCTGAGGAGAAAGGAATCATACAGCGAATAATTTGGGCATCTGAGATGAGCAGTACTTGGATCAACCGATAGCTGAGATTCTGTCAGAAAAAGTACATGGGGTTTGGCAGACTGCAAGTGGAAATGGACATCGTTGAGATTAGAGTTGAGACCACGTATATTTGTGAAATGAATTAGGAAGTGCTTGGGAGGTTTAGATCTTTTCGCAGATAAGCTTGCTCTATTAGTTTTACAATTCATGGTGTATTCAATAGTAAGAAAAAGTGGGTGGAACATGCTGTATGAAGTAATTAAATTTTTGGATATGGCATACACATGGTAAGAATATACCCAGATCCTTGACATAACGTGGCCTCGACAATGCTCCACGCATACACACTACTCGGACTCCCTCCAGTCACTATCTGGCAGAGTAGAGGTAGCAAGATTATACACTAGCTGATCCAGAAGCCTCCTAGAGAGTTACCAATAGGTTCGGTCCGGTGTACTAACCAGCGGCCGGCCTGCGAACACTGTTTTAGAGCTGTACCCTCGAAATGTAAGGAATATTGGATCTCGCCACGACGTTCATCATAACCTCAAAAGTCATCAATCATACTGCATGATGGAAGAGATAGGGAAGGGTTGACTGGAACTTAGCTCTAGAGACTAAACATGGGTTCCACCACTTGAAGTGGTTTAGTCTCTAGAGCTAAGTTCCTATGCATCTCGATCTGCTGGGTTGGTGTGACTAGAAAACGGAAGCCAGCTGGAGTTGTGAACATTAAAATCACCAAGAAAAATTACCTCACTGTTAGGAAAGTTGGACTGGAGAAAGTCAAGTTGCAAAGAGAGGAAGTCAAAGAGCTCCAAGTGATTAGTGGAGGTGGGAGAACGGTAGAGACACTAGATGAATTTGACACAATGAGGTAGAGAGATTTTAAGCCAGAGGAGATCAAAGAGAGGAGATTCCAAATTGCCAAGTCTCTGACAGGGAATATCAGAACGGACATATGCACAAGTACCACCTTTGAGGCAGTGATACAGAAGACCTTAGTCTCCTGTATCACATGATAATTTTATGCATCCTATACATTTTTTCTCTACTCCATATCTCATTAGTTTATCTGAATCCATTTAGGTCTAAACCTTGAACAGTATTTTCTCTTTTTTTTACGGCAAGCCTCATAGCTTTTACGATTACTTCCTGAATGCTTGCTTCCAATGAAATTTAGAATTTGCTATTTGTAACATCATCGGCCGGTCCCACTGTATAGAATTTAAAAACTATCTAAGACTACTGTAGCCACCTTTATGAAAGCAAAAGCTCTTCCCTTTACTCATGATGGTAGTTACATATTTAAGTAAATCCCACATTGATATATTGTCATCCCTGCCCACTATTTGTTCTTTTAACTGCAGATCCTTAATGCATGAAGAACGGTGCCTCCGTAGCCAGGTGGACAGGAGCGGCAGTGCGTAGCACACCTTGATTAGACCGGGGTTCAAGCCCGTGACCACCAAATACGGAGGATGCAGAAAGGTCAGGAAATGACCTTTCCTGATATCTCTGGGGCAATATGGCCTTAGTTGCTAATGCTCCTAAAAACCAAATAACAAACAAACAGCATGAAGAATCACTGTGTACAAATAATCAGATCACAGGTATTGCTTTCTCCTGTTGCCTTTCTAACATACTGCTGTAGAAAACAGTCATCCAGTAAATCCAAAAAAGTCTTGCTAGTGTGCAAGTGACCAACCCACAAGTTCCAGTCAGTATCTGTAAGTTAAAATCCCCCATAATAAGACATTATAATTTATTGGCCTACCCTATTTCTCTGTATAGTTGTTCCTTATACTCATCTAAATTAAATCTATAGATCTAAACCTTGAACGGTATCTCTTTGTTGGTATAAAAAGTCTGGTGGCTGCTGTGATTATTTACCTGAAGGCTTCCTATTTATAGTTTGCAACTGGTGATGTCATCAGTAGAAAAGAATTGTATAGCTGTCTAAGGTAATTGTAATCACCTATTTGAAAATAAAGTTCTTTTGTCCTTGATAGTACAATAGTTACATCTTTAAGTAAATCTCTCATCACTGCACTATGATCCCCCTGGTTCCTTATCTTTAGATTTTTAATGTTGGAAGAATCATTGCTGATGATCATCGGTCATCCAAAAAATTTAGGAAAGTTCTTCTGTGTTAGTAAAAAACCTAATAGGTTAATATATAGAAACTTGAAATCTCTCATAAATTACATTCTGAGGTTTGTCTGTATTATTGTTTATTATTATGGTCATCACAGTCATTTGTCCTGTAACATATTCCTACACTTATTTTTGTTTTACCAGTGCTTATATATTGCCACCCATGTCAACTGGGTGGTCAGTGTATGCTGGATTCACTGCCTTAGATTCTATGTACTTTTTAATCAAGTGCATTGTGTGTGCATTTCTGTGTGCATTGTACTCACTATATTCCAATTCTTCATCCCCTGTGTTTGAGTGGCACCAGGGTTCTGATACTCCTATAATGTCCACATTTGATGATTTAACCAATATTTCAAATTCATTAAAATTTATTTACTCCACACCTAGTATTGATGTATGAATAGGTAATGTGCACCTGTTTTGCTTGTAAGTAACCATAGCTCATATAGTTGCTTCTCCTGTGAGAACCTCCAACAGGTCTTGTAATTCCTCACACTTTACTTATTCCAATTGAAGCAAAGATAAACTTCACCTCTGCTTGTAGCTGCAGCTGCCTTTATACTTTTAGTCTGTTCCCTCTCATCAAATGAGCAGTTTTCCGACCCGCCTACCATTGCTTTAATATCTTCAGAAAATATTCTTGTGCCTGTTCTATTTAAGTGCAGTTCCATCCCTATAAAAATAGTATCTCCTATTAACAAGTACAGACCTTAGTGAGAAAAAAAAATCTGCTGCATGAGCTTTGCACACTCTCTCCTGGTCTGAATTGGTTGATATGGCTGTCATCACAAACCAACCACCTATCATGTCTTAGCCAGATTCCAGACATTTTCACTTTAATCAGCTCTTGGCTTTCTCTCAACATTGCACTGTACTTGTTAAGTAAATCCTCATATCTGTTCTTAATATTATCATTAATGCTAAAATGTACAAAAGTATCACCCTTTGTAGCCTTAAAAGATAATAATGGTTCTACTCCACGATCATTTACTTTTGTTGCAGGCTGATACACCCTGATCCTTTTCTACCAATCTTTTTTTCTCACAATATATTCCATTTCCCCTGATAGTACAGTCACTGAGAGTAACTACTTCTATGGAGCCAGTGTTTTCTAGCATTCAGTGTAAGGCAAGCTTCAAGGTGGGCAGCCCAATATTTGATGGAGCCCTCATTTTATTTGCTTTGAGTGTTGACCTGAATATCTCGGTGCTTGATGGATATTTCATTTTCATTTCTTGGAAGCATCAACCCTGTTCTTCAAACTCTCATATTTGCCTATCAGAATGCTGAGTTACTCCTAATATCTCCCCTCTTTTGCATTGAAGGATCACACAGAATCATCTCTCTCTGTAATGTGCACTGTATTCTGCAAACATGCAGAATATAGTGCACATTATAAAATTTTGATTAGCATTAGTGTAGGCACATGATGCAAGAAAGCATCATCATGATTCATAGAGGAAAGAACTGCTCTTGGAAATTCTCCACCTGAATTAAAGCATATTCACTGCTTTGAGCTCTCTGGTTTTACTATTCTAGTCTGAGGCATAGTTTTAGCTTAAACTTAAATTAAAAATGCTACATTAAACTAAGATATGAAAGTACAGTAATAAGGGAATAGATAGTTTTAGGAATATTTGTAAATACTTAATACTATTGTCTTTTCATTATCTACATACCACCCAACTCATAAAACAATCCAAGAGGCATCTGACTGGATCTCACCAATGAAAATTGTCTGCAGAGATTTCAAACTTCCCCTCCTCCACATATGGGCCACATTATAGCTAAGTGTAGCTGGTCTCATGGTTGCCAATAATGGCCCCACAAGGGTCGCTAACCAACTAGACCTCATACCAGCATCTGTACCCTATATGTCTCATGATCTCAACAAGTATTTTCAATTAAAACAGCAACTCCATTAGCATTAAAAACAATCTGGTGAAATTAATGACTGAATATCCTTTTCAAGAGCCTGGACAGTTTTTAATCAGCAGAAATCCCAGGTAGTCAAGAGCTACTTTGATCACTTACTAGCAATTGGAAGAATACAGAATATCCTACAACTCTTTGCAGTACATAGAGCAGACCCTCATCTTGACTTTGTGAGTTTATACAGATAACTCAAAGTTTGAGTCATCTGTGGGATCAGCCGCTGCCCTCTTACACAGCATGGTATCCAACCAAACCACCAGAAAGTAGCATATTCATGACTGAGTTTCATGTGATATAGCTAAGCTTGGATCACATTAAAATATAACAATAGTATATATCAGTGTATGATATATACTATTTCCTTAACTGCATTGCATGCTTTGTTATCCATGCAGTATAGTTTTTGTCCATCTGCTGAACCCAGTGCTTTTCTGAGTTCAGTAGATGCTACAATCTTTTTGGGAATTGAAATTTGACATTTGCTTCTGATGGATTCCAAGCCACATTGGGATCAGGTGGTAGTGATCTGATTGATGCTACAGCCAAATCAGCCACTCTTCTGGATACAAATTACCTGTCAGCTCTCTATACAGACTGCAAGCAAATAATATGCACTAAATTGTATTCCCAATGGCAAGATTCTTGGCTTGGGCAGACTTCAAACATATTAAAACATGGTAAGCTGTGGAAGTTCATTCATCACAAGATTCAGAGAGAGGAAATTGTTCTTTCTTGGCTTCGTATAGAATATAGTCATCTAGCACATTATTTTCTAGTGAGGACAAATGACCTTCCTATATGTAAGTATTGCATACCATTATATGTGTACCATTCTGATAGTTTTCCACAGTTTGAGTGTCCTCATTTCATTAATGTACATTTATATTTTACTATTTTTAGCCTTCTGAGAACCATACACTCAGTCATATTTAATATGACAGAGATAATATATGTGACCTTTTTAAATTTCTATATCAGTTAATTTATATAATTATATTTAAATTAGACATTTTAATTTTTATAACTTTTCTCCTGGATTCTAAGTCACATTGGAATAAGGGGCAATGACCTGACTGCCAAATCAGCCACTCCACTGGATAATTTTTTTTACTATAATTTCATTTGTTATTTTAATTGTACTGCATTCTGACTTGGTAACCTATTTATAGTTTACCAAGAATGGTGGCCCCGGGTGCCAAGCGTTCCGTGACCAAGTGATTTTTGTGCGTTCCAAAAAGCGTTATATCCAAAGAGCCTTTGAACAAATTATATTTCGTTCCAACTACCGTTTTCTTTATTTATAAATTACTGCAGCACTTTCGCACTACAAGAAGTAGGCAAAGGCCCAGAAAGGGAAACCACCTTTCTGTTTCTATTTCTAACAGTACTAACCAAATAACTCAGCCGCTTGGTCACCTAGTGGCACTGCTCCTGCCTCCCCGTGGCAGGGCCGGAAACCTGGGAGGTAAAGCAAACCCCCAGGGCCAAAAGGAGCAAAACATGGAATATGACAACTTCCCCCCGATTAAGACTGCAAATCTGAATAATACGGATTTGCATCAACCTGATATCGACTCTACCAATCCAAAGAGATTGAAAACGGATACTCCTCGAATTGAACATCCGAGTTTTCTGATTCTCCATTCACTGACAAACCAGCCCTTAGGCAATCTATCGCCATTTCTAATTCAAAAATGTCTTGAGAATGTAGCTAGTTCCCTGAAAATGGTGAGGCAACTAAAATCTGGCGGCCTGCTTGTAGAGACCACAAGCTCTAAACACTCTGAGTCTCTACTTAGACTCAATTCATTTGGTGGAATTCAAGTCAAGCCACACTAAATACATCCAAAGTCAAGGAACACATGCCACACTAAATACATCCAAAGGCGTAATTTCAGAATGGGACCTAATGAATGTTTCAGAGGAGGAAATTGTTCAGGAATTGCAGGAACAGAAAGTCACACAGGCCAAAAGAATCATGATGAAAAAAGATGGCGAGCTAACTCCAACTCGGAGCATCATACTAACATTCAGCTCACCAAACCTACCTTCATCAGTGAAAGCAGGGTATTTGCATTGTCGCATACGGCCATACATTCCAAACCCAATAAGATGTTATAAGTGTCAGAAATTTGGACACTCACAAACAGTCTGTCGAGGTGACCCAGTATGCCCAAACTGTGGATCGAAAGAGCATACCCAAACTGATTGTAATGCCCAGTCTTCTCTATGTTCCAGCTGTAAAGGCAACCATCCAGCCTTCTCCAAAAATTGTGATCAGTGGAAATACGAGAAAAAAATCCAGAAATATAAAATAGAAAACAAAGTCTCGTTCCCAGAAGCACGAAAGCAACTGCAAATACAGATGCCTAGACGTACATATGCCGAAGCCTCTAAAAAATTTCATTCAGTATCCATCCAAACTGACACATCAATTCCACCAAACATCTCTATTGCTGAATGGGCTCGATCCTTGCTCTCTTCTGCACCACAATCATCAAAGCAACATATATCAAGCAGGGCTAACAACACGCCAATCACCATACCACCTGCTGTCCATGCAGCCCCTGTAATATCCGTTCAAACAGAGAAACCAGATCCCGTTAGCAAACAGCCAGTTGACTCCGTCCTTATGGATACCAATGAAATCCCCAGTCAGGAAGAAACAGAAACCATTCTGGAGATCCATCCGGAAGATGAAATAGACAAGAGACCAGTTTTCTCAAAAAGAGATAAAATTAAAATTGACCGCGGTAAACAGACTTTTAAAAAATAGACAGACTCAGCTCCCTCATCCAAATCTAAACAATGAATAATATAGTCCAGTGGAATTGCAGAGGCTTGCGTAGCAATATTGATGACATCCAGGAAATAATTAAACATCATAATCCAATTGGCATCTGTTTACAGGAGACATATTTAACTCCTAAGGTATCTCTCTCGATCAAAAATTATTCTCTTTTCAGAGAAGATAGACCAGTTACAAATAAAGCTCACGGTGGGGTTGCTATTCTCATAGATTCACGAGTCCCTTGCAGACGTATTCCTTTGCAAACCTCTATTGAAGCGGTTGCTGCACGAATAGCAATTGGAGTCACTATAACACTTGTTTCTATCTATCTACCGCCCACTCAGCCTTGCACTATTCATGAACTTGAAGATCTAATACTGCAGTTGCCAACCCCTTTCTGTTTATTGGGCGACTTCAATGGACACCATCCATTGTGGGGCTCTCCCAATGCAGATGGACGGGGACAACTTATTGAAATGCTCATTGGCAGGCAGAATTTATCCATCCTAAATACTGGTTCACCAACTTACATCCATCTCCAAACAGGAACTGTGTCCTCAATAGATCTATCTATATGCTCTCCAATCCTTTTTCCTTGCATTGAGTGGACAGCTTTGGATGATCCACTGAACAGTGATCGCTATCCACTAATCTGTAAAATTCAAACTTCACACTCTGGGACTTCAGAAAACTGCATGAAATGGAAATTTTCCAAGGCTGATTGGGCAAAATATACTTATCATGTATCCTTTGATAATCAGATAATTGAATCTTGTCCAATTGACATAGTCACTAGCCATATCACTAAACAAATCCTAGCAGCTGCGTCTATTGCCATTCCACAGTCACAGTCAAGCTCCCGTAGATCCATAAATTATTGGTGGAATGAGGACTGTAGGAGTGCCAAAAAAGAAAAAAACCGAGCCTGGAATATATTTCGCAAACATCCTACTACCAATAATCTTATAAATTATAAAAAACTCAGAGCCAAGGTTCGCCATATCAGGAAAAAAGCAAAAAGAGACTCCTGGATCTGATTTGCAAATTCAATTAATAAAAATACAGATTCTAGAATAATATGGAGAAAAATAAAACAATTAAATGGCAAATTTCCTCCTCCATCCTCCCCAATTTTCAACTGGAATGGACAGGAGCTGTGTACTCCTGCAGAAATTGCAAAAGCTTTAGGCTCTGTATTCTCACAGCTGTCTGCATCGACCGCATACGACCAGTCATTTCAGAAGATTAAAGCTTCAGCTGAAAAATCTCGATTGAACTTCAAAACCAAATCGTGTCTATCATATAATCGGCCCCTTACTATGATTGAACTTCAAGAAGCTATACATACCTCAAAGAACAGTGCTGCTGGTCCAGATGGAGTGTATTATACAATGCTTAAACACTTAGATAACAAAGTATTATCCTTGCTGTTAACTTTCTACAATCGTATTTTCACCGAACATTCATTCCCCACATGCTGGCATCACTCCTATGTACTGGCAATTCCCAAACCAGGGAAAGATCACTCTGTCCCTCACCACTATAGACCTATTTCTCTTACCAGCTGCTTGGGTAAAACCCTGGAAAAAATGATACACCGCCGACTGACCTGGTATCTTGACTCCAAACAGTTAATATCTGATAGCCAATTTGGCTTCAGGAAAAATCGATCATCCCTGGATCTCATGGTCAAAGCTGAAACAAACATCAGGAATGCGTTTATCCGAAACGAGCATGTCGTTATGGTATGCCTTGACATAGAGAAGGCCTTTGACACCACTTGGCGTTTTGGCATCTTGAAAGATCTACATTCCCTTGACCTCAGAGGCCACTTACCATATTTCATACAAAACTTCCTTCAGAATAGAACTTTTCAAGTCCACTATCGGCAAGTCCTCTCGCAAATCTATATACAACAGGAAGGAGTCCCACAAGGCTCAGTTCTGAGTTCTACCTTATTTGCAATAAGAATAAATAATATAACCAAATGCATACCCGTCCCTGTAAACACATATCTCTATGCCGATGATCTGACTGTTTCCTGCAGTTCACAGAATATGAACTTCATCGAAAGGCAACTACAAACCTCTCTTAACAATATTGAATTATGGATGACACAGAATGGATACCGACTATCACATCAGAAATCCAGTGTCATTCATTTTTGTAACAAACGAAAGATGCATCCTGAACCAGAGCTTCACTTAACGAATCATCCTATATTAGTCATGAAAAGTATTTGTCTCCTGGGCCTCATTTTTGATAGTAAGCTTAATTTCTTAGAACATATCAAATATCTGCGGACTACTTGCCAGAAAAAAATGAATATACTCAAGAGTTCTTTCTTCGACAACATGGGGTGCAGACTCTAATTAGGTCTCGTCTTGATTATGGTGCCCCAGTTTATGACTCTGCCAGGGAAAGCGTACTTACACGCCTTGCACCTATTCAACATTCTGCCCTCAGGATTGCTACAGGAGCTTTTAGGACATCGCCAGTACAAAGCCTTTATATTGAAGCCAATGAAGTTCCACTCTGTCTCAGAAGAAAGGTGTTACTTCTGAATTATGCAGCTAAAATTCGAAGCATGCCTACCCATCCAATTTGGCCTATACTTAGTGACCCACAGTTTAAAATTTTTTATAGAAATAAACCCAGTGCTGTTCAGCCTACTGGTATCAGATTACAAGCACTATCAGAAACTTGGAATGTCCATCTCGAAAAAGTCCTCCAAGATCCAACCTGTCCAGTCGCCCCATGGGCCTATACTATACCATCCTGCGACAATTACTTCCTAAACTGGGGGAAGCATTCCCTGGCAAATATCAATATACAACAACTCCATACTGCTCACACAGAGAATTATCCTCTTTTTACAAAAATATATACCGATGGATCAAAGTCTGATAGCGCAGTAGGTGCTGCAGCAGTTTTCCCTTTTAACACCATCTCTCTATCACTTCCCACAGAATGCAGCAGTTATACAGATGAGTTATTTTCCATCAAGCTTGCCCTACAAAATATTCTCCATCTGTCCATCAAAAAGAGTATAATATATACGGACTCGCAGAGTGCACTTATAACCCTACAAAACACCTCCTCACCAAAGAATCCTTTAATAAAAACTATAAGAGATATGTTGATACACACTCAGGAACGCCAGCTTGTAGTTATCTTTTGCTGGATCCCAGGCCACACTGGGATACCTGGAAATGAATGTGCAGATTATGCAGCCAAACATCCTTCTAATTCAGATTCATCATGTGCTCTCGTTCCATATGCTGACTACAAATCTAATATACAAAGAATATGTAAGGAACAATGGACACTTATATGGCAAAATAAACCAGATAATAAGCTCTTTCAAATAAAACCAGATCCACAATTATGGGCCTCTAGCTTCCGGGAAAACAGAAAGGAAGAAGTAATCCTAGCCAGAGCAAGAATTGGTCACAGTCACATTACCCACCTATTCCTCCTCACAGGCAATGATCCTCCTCAGTGTACACACTGCAATTCTCAACTCACAATGAAGCACATTCTTGTTGAATGCACCTTATACTCGCATGCCCGGCAACTCTCATTCAGTTTTCTTCCTAATCTTAAAGAATCTTTGAACCTCTGTCATATCATAGGTAATAATGCCAATCTCACAGAATTTTTCTCATTTATCAAATGGATAAACTTATATGATCAGTTCTGACTGTTTGCAAAACAGCCATCATGAGTATCGTCCACATCGCTGATCGGCGCAATATGGCCTGAGCAGCCCTTGCGCCAAAAATAACAATAACAACAACAACAACAACCAAGAATGGGCATTTTTACTTGCTGCATTGTGGCCAGAAGTTGCCAATGCATATATTTTAAATCAAAATTATATGATAAAATTAGTTTAATTATAGGAAAAAATTAATAGTTTAATTATAGGAAAAAATTAATAGTTTAATTATCTATATAAAAAAGAAGTCTCAAAAGAAAACAGGTCTGTCTCAAAGACCATGCCTAGGCATGTCAGTCTTAAATTAAGCTGCATATACCACAGCGATGACTCATTACCTGATAGCATTTAGTAGCGTTATGACATCACACAATGTTGACAGTTCAGCCGTTGTTAATTGTGGGGTTTAATTTTAGAATTCTACATGTCTCAAGGCAGCAATTCAATTTTTTCAAAAGTTTCTTCAGCTGTTAGCAACATTGCTAATAATGGCAGTAATAGAAAAGAGAAAGATCGTATCAGAAAGGTTGAGAAGAAAAGAAAAGATATTGAAGCGTATGAAGCAGCACTTAAAAATCCTGATATAGAAGAAAAAGCAATTATAATAAGTTAAAGGCTTCACAATTAAGAAAGGAAAGATACGAAAAGAGCAAAAAAAATGAATCGCAAATTATTGATAGTTCTACCGAAACTCCAATCATTGATAAAAAAGAAAAAAAATCATAAAAAATGATAAAGTGATAAAAGACAAATGATAAAATAGATTCCTGAAAATATTTGCAGTTCAGGAAATTTAATACATGATGTTTTTGGAAGTACAGTAGGGTTCCGATTATTCGAGCTAATGTGGACTAAGAACAGCTCGGATACGGCCAGACTCAGTTAACACGGAAATTTTCGTATATTGACCTTGTGACGATGTTCCCCTCTCCTCTAGGATCTCCCTCATTCCTGCCATTAAGGAAGTACATGTACATACATATGTACTCTTAAATTATAGGTGAAAACCTCATACCTTTTTAGTAGGACTGTTAATCTCTCAACATTCAATCGTGAATGATTATAATATGAACTAACCCCCTGTGCATAGTCATAAATAAATCAAATTAAAATAGTATTAATTAAAATAATCATGCCTTTCAACTCTTATATCACGTCAAGGGAACTGGAAAGAATTACAGAAAGATAGCAGCCACCAACCTTCGAAAAACCAACCAACATCACAAGCCACCATGAGAATTGAAAAACAATTGTCACAAAAATCTAAAAACAACAAAACAAATAAATATTCATTAATTCACATATAAATTAAACTTTAAAACTGTTTTTTAACTTCTTTTAAGAGACCTTATTCGGTTTATTACCATGTTCACGAGAAGTACAAAAGTGATTCGTGAATGATATCCCCCCCCCTTGTTTTATATAAAATTAATGACACCTGATAACGAGATTATTTATATAAACCAATGTATGAATTACTATTCATGCATGCGCGTAAGCGTCCATGAGTCCGAAATATTATAAGGTCTGCGTATATTAATAGAGTCAACATTTAATCTCATTTCTAATGTTTTGGCATTTAATAATTTAAAATATTCCTGCTGTTTATTAAGAACCTTTGATTCATTAAAAAGGAACACATGTCCATCAGTGATTGCACAAAACGCAAGCTCGGAGGCACCCGTCCTACCTGCCCTAACTGATGCCACATGCTGCTGTATCCTTAACGAAAGTAAATTTTGGGTCGAGCTATTCAATATAAGTAGAATTGCACCCACCACAAGAAATATTGTAAACAATATTGTGAGCTTCCATGGTAGGAACTACATATGTCCTATATCAAGATAGCATGGAGCTTACTCATGAGCTGCGAAATAATCTTAAATTCAGTGTTCTTAAATATGTTAATAAATTGTCTATACCAATGCTGTATATATGGAACTTTAATAAAATGTTTGTGATCCGCCCTGTCATTTGTTGTACCCGTCTCCAATTTATATTGTGCCTGTTGACTAATCTGCATAATGGTACCTAATGAATAACCCCTATTTAAAAATCTTTTTGTCAGTTCCATGAGCTCATCTACTAAGGATTCTTGAGTAGAGCTGTATCTATATGCATTATGAAACTGATTAAAAATAATGCCCCATTTATATGTAAAAGAGTGGTACCTCGAATGGTGCAAAAATTTCCCAGTATTCGTTGGCGTCCTATAAATTTAAAAAAATATGTTTTCATATTTTTATAATTTTACTTTAACCATGATTAAAGTAAAATTTAGAAAATTTATGGATTTGCGATGCAGGATTTCCATTTCTAGAGTGAACATAAGTCTAGTATGAATGTTATTAAATGTATCCAGAACCTTCTGTACTATATATTTATTAGTAATTATTATTACTAATTATTATTATTATTTATTATTATTATTTATTATTATTAGTAATTTTAAATTATTAATTGCCAAAACATTAGAAATGAGATTAAATGTTGACTCTATTAATATTAATATATGCAGACCTTATAATATTTTGGACTCGTGTACGATTACGCGCATGCATGAATAGTAATTCATACACTGGTTTATATAAATAATCTCGTTGTCAGGTGTCATTAATTTTATATAAAACAGAGGGGATATCATTCGCAAATCACTTTTGTTTGTTTGTTGTTTGGTTTTTAGGAGCATTAGCAACTAAGGCCATATTGCTCCAGCAATATGCGGTGGTCATTCCCTGACCTTTCCGCATCCTCCGTATTTGGTGGTGACGGTCTCGAACCCCGGTCTAATCAAGAAGCGTGTGCTACGCACTGTTGCTCCTTCCCACCTGGCTACTGAGGCGCCAATCACTTTTGTACTTCTTGTGAACACGGTAAGTAACAAACCGAATAAGGTAGTCTCTTAAAAGAAGTTAAAAAACGGTTTTAAAGTTTAATTTATGTGTGAATTAATGGATATTTATTTGTTTCATTGTTTTTAGATTTTTGGGACAATTGTTTTTCAATTCTCATGGTGGCTTGTGATGTTGGTTGGTTTTTTGGGGGTTGGTGGCTGCTGTCTTTCCATAATTCTTTTCGATTCCCTTGACGTGATGTGAGAGTTGAAAGGCATGATTATTTTAATTAATAGCTATTTTAATTTGATTTATTTATGACTATGCACAGGGGTTAGTTCATATTATAATCATTTGCAATTGAGTGTTGAGAGATTAACAGTCCTACTAAAAAGGTATGAGCTTTTCACCTATAATTTAAGATTATTATAATAATATGACTTACTGGGCTTCATAATCCCTTTTGATTTGAATTAGTGATACATATGTACTGTAAGAAAAAGAATACATGTACATGTATGTATATAATTACATACTGTAATTGTTTTTATGGCAAAGATAAAGAAAGTCCACACAACAAGTACGGCAAATTTAGGAATGGTTTACCGGTGGAACTGGTTTGCTGTGGTGGCATTTGTATTGTTGCTCGCTCGGTAAACAGATGGTGGGTGTTATCGGTCAGGAGTAAAAATTGAACCTCATGGGAGCTTGAACCCCTCTCGAAGTGGTTTGCTGTGGCGGCATTTGTATTGTTGCTCGCTTGGTAAACAGATGGTGGGTGTTATCGGTCAGGAGTAAAAATTGAACCTCATGGGAGCTTGAACCCCTCTCGAAGTGAAAGGGGTAGCCTAACCTTTTTTTCTATAGAATCATGGGTGTACTAGAGGATAATTTGTTTATTATTACTGTTTTTATTTATTTATTTTTTTTTTTAAAGACACTCACATGCGCAGAACATATTTTACAATGACAGAACTTTCCACTTTTTTTACTCCATTCGTGATTCAATTAGTTTAAAATAATTATTGCACTTAAAACAGTACAATTTCGGTCTTATTAATTTACATTTCATCAAAAAATGAAGGAAGTTAAAGCAACGTTTCATTTTTCCCCACAAATTTCCTCCAACTTTAAAAGATTCATTGCTAATATTATCTATATGCCATTCATTTTGAAACGAATTATGCACCATTCTTTATTCATTAATACACAACATAATGCCAACCAATGATTAAAACGATGTTATCATCTGTTCTGTTCATGCACCAATCAGTACATCGTTTGTCATGCCAATCTGTCAATCAGTATATCGTTCTCGACTTTTACTACAGACCGATAACATCCACCATCTGTTTACCAAGCAAGCAACACTACAAGTGCAGTAGAGCAAAGTATACTGTACTTCCACGGCTATACTTTGCCAAAATTTTCCGTGTTGTTGTGTGGGTTTTCTTTATCTTAGCCTGTGTTTACTTACTTACATATTATTGTACTGTACGTGCATCATTGTAATTACAGCATCGCGCTTTAGAAAAAAGTCTTTCAAAGTCTTCTGTTTTAAAGAAGTTCCTAGTTTGTTTGCTGCAATGTTTCTCAGGCATCTCAACAACAGTAGATCGGCGGGCATACTCTCATTATGCTGTTCGATGTATCACAAAATGCGATCGTGGTCTCAATCGCATTTAGGCCTTCCATATGCGAAATTTTTGAGCCTTCTCCTGGACATACATCATCCTCATCTTCACTCTCTTGTTTTCGCTCAATGACTAAATTTATAATCATGTCATCGGTCATCTCCTATTGCTCATCCTCATGCATTCAGTCTTGAATGTCTTCTGCCATAATAAGTTCTGAATTTGGAAGATCTTTTACTAGCTCTATAAGCGGAAGATTATCTTCATTATCATCTTCTCCCTCAGTTTCACTGAGAATTTTTTTCCAGGACTTCACGAGAGTTGATGTTTTTACTTCTTCCCATGATTCTGCCTGCCAGTAAATAATATCTTTCACTTTTATATTTTTAAGGCTTTCAGCAACAGTTCCGTCATTTTCGAGATCTTCCAGGAGTTGTTTTAAAAGTCGTCATCTGTAAACGGATTTCAAAGTCTCCAGGACACTTTGATCTAGTGGCTGGATTAGAGACATTACATTAGGAGGCAAAAAAAAGAGTTTTAATGTCACCAGAGACTAGTTCAGTTTCATTTAGATGAGATGGTGCATTGTCTGGAAGCAACAATTCTTTTTCTGAGAGTTTCTTTTCTGCCAAAAATTTCTTTGTTGCAGGAACGAAGTCTTCATGGAACCATTTTTACAACAAACATGAATCCATCCACACATTTGATTGGATAGCATACTTACAAAGAAGACTTTCCACATGTATGCATGTTTGAAAGCTCTTGGTTTCTTAGCCTTTCCAATAAGTAGCAACTTATGCCTGTGACTTCCTGAAGCATTTGAACATGCCAACACTGTCAGTCCCTCCTTACTATGTTCATACCTGGGCACTGCTTTTTATTCTTGTGATGTGAGCATTTTGGTCGGAAGCATTCGATAATTTAAACCTGTTTCGTCACAGTTGTAAACTTGATCCACACTTAAACCTTCTTCCTCTATGACTTCTGCCAACTTTTTGGTAAAAGACTGCACTTCTTCCTGACAAGCAGATAATTTTTCGCCAGCGATGTTCAGCTGTCTTACTCCATACCGCTTTTTCCATCTATCTAACCCTCCCACGCTAGCCGTAAATTCTTCATCACCATCACAAACTTTTTCTGAAATTGTAGAGCCTTTGCTTGTAGAATCGGTCCAGAATTTGGGCTTCCTTTTTGTCTCATTTGCGTGAGCCACAAAAAAGTGCTTTAGATGTTTGTTCAAACTCTCCCTTTTTCATTGTTTTTCTTCTCATGTGCTCATCACTTTTCTCAGATGATCTTTGTGAATGCCATTTTTCAATATTCTGTTGATTTGTCACACAATCTCCTACAGTCACTTCATATACATTTAGTATTTAGTATTTAATATTAGTAATGGCCACATGGTGCAAGAAACCTATGGCTTATGCTGCACCAGCCAAAAAAAAAAAAAAAAAACGAATAAAACAAAGATAAAAAAAAATAATAATAATAATTAATAAAAGAAAAGGAAATTAAACCTATCATTAGGAAATTAGACCTGAAGGTACTATCCAGATGACCTTTGAATTTCCCCAAACTTTCAGCCTCTACCACCCATGTAGGCAACTTATTCCAGTAATTTATAACTCGCTGGCTAAAATAAAACTTCCTGCAGTCCAGTCTAAACATTTCCCCCCGTAACTTGAATTTATGTCCCCTAGTTCTAGCATAATTTATAATCTTGAAAATTTCGTCCTCATTCATTTTACTGATGCCTCTCAGAGCCTTAAACACCTCAATCAAACCTCCTCTAAGGTGTCTAGTTTCCAAACTCTGCAACCCACATATTTGAAGTCTTTCTTCATAAGGACGCCCCTTCGCCGATCTCACCAGGCGAGTTACCTGTCTTTGCACCCTTTCAAGAAGCTTGATGTCTTTCTTTAGGTGCGGTCTCCATACTTGAACACAGTATTCCAAGTGTGGTCTAGCAAAAGCCTTATATAATGGGATTATCACATCCCTATCTCTACTTGCAAAAGTTCGATAGTTCATCGATAGGACACCATGGGCCTTCCTTGCAACCTGTATCATTCTGACCCTTTCCTCCAGTACTGGGTTTAGTTGAACTCCACAAAGTGAATTAGTTATTTTGGAATTACTGTTTCCCAGGTGTAATACCTTACTTTGTTGGATTAAAGCATAGCTGCCATTTTTCTGACCATTCCTGAAGTCTATCTAGGTCTCTCTGAAGAAGCTCAGCTTGACAGTGATCATTAACTATGCTACCAATTTTAACATCATCTGCAAATTTAGACATCACGCCCTCTATCCCTTCATCAATGTCGTTTATGAAAATTAAAAACAACAGTGGTCCTAATACTGATCCTTGGGGAACCCAACTTCTTACATCAACCCAATCTGAGGAATATCCATTTATCACAACCCTCTGCCTCCTGCACTGAAGCCATCCTGCTATCCATCTAAGGATTTTCCCAGTGATTCCAACCTATTCCAGCTTATAAAGCAACCGCTCATGTGGGACTGAGTCAAAAGCTTTGCTGAAATCTAAATAAACAAATGTCGAAATTATTACCTAAATCCAGCTCGTGAGTGACCCTTTCAAAATAGTGAACCACATTTGTTAGACATTATTTTCCCTTTACAAAATCATGCTTAGTATCCTTGAGAATTTCAATTCTATCCAATGATAATGAATTTCACCCTTGATCATTGCCTCCATGATTTTCCCTACCACTGAAGTCAGACTGACAGGTCGATAATTTCCCACTTCACTCTTAGAGCCACCCTTATGTATGGGAGATACATTGGCACTTTTCCAATCCAATGGAATCTCCCCAGAATCCAGTGATGCTTTCATAATTAACCTCAGTAGTTCAATGCACTCACTTGCCACCTCCCTTAAGATTATAGGGTATATTCCATCAACTCCAGGAGACTCAAAAGTTTTTTCATTAAATAATCTTGCGAAATTTCAATATCATTAATTACATATTTTTCAACTACGGTCCCACAATTTCCCATTGCCACAAAAGGTTTTTCATTTGTAAATATCGATGCAAAATAACTGTTGCATTCATCTGCAACGGCAGCTGGTGTATTTAACACTATCCCCTTTCCCTTAACTAAAGGTCCGATCTGGTTTGTCCTGCTCTTCTTGGCATTTATAAATGTGAAGTATTCCTTATTCCCCCTCTTTGCTCTGTTTGCTAGTGCTTTCTCATAAACTGCCTTTGCCTGTCGAACCTGTTCTGTGGCTCTATTACAGATCATCTTGTAGCTGTTATAGGCTTCAGTACTTTTTATTGCTCTGTAACCTTTCTATGCCACCTTTTTCTGCTCAAGTATTGTGTCAACTTCACTATTCATCCAACTTGGAACCCACCTTGTGGAGTATTTTTTTAATGGTAAATACACATTCAAGGCATCTGTAATTAATATTTTAAAGGCATACCACATTTCGATTGTATTCATGGTCCTTGAGGTTGTCACAGACATTCTCTCAGATATGCCAGACAAGCTGTACTTGCTATCTGGGAGTCTAAAACGCTGATGGAACTGATATTTGGGTGACACTCAAGTCAAGTGGACCCAATTTCGGCGAAGTCCGGACGGTCTGTGACAGCCAAATCCTCTGCTTGCACCTTCACGATGGTGGGACTGTTAGTAATCCTGGGTATAACCTCCATGCACAAGTACATGGTGGGTGACCACCCAGGTGTGAATCAACGTAAGCAGGGGTCGAGGTGTGGCGCCCACACCACATGGAGGAATGCCGCCCCTCTATGTTACCAGGTAGTACTAGGTGGTACATGACTGTCATCAACCGGTGAAATACCACCACTTTGCTTATTGGAGGCTTGAAATGGTGGAACCCATGTTTAGTCTCCAGAGCTAAGTTCCGGTCAACCTTTCCCTATCTCTTCCATCATGCAGTATGATTGATGACTTTTGAGGTTATGATGAACGTCGTGGCGAGATCCAGTATTCCTTACATTTCGAGGGTACAGCTCTAAAACGGTGTTTGCAGGCCGGCCGCTAGTTAGTACACCGGACTGAACCTATTGGTAACTCTCTAGGAAGCTTCCGGAACAGCTAGTGTATAATCTTGCTGCCTCTACTCTGCCAGATAGTGACTGGAGGGAGTCCGAGTAGTGTGTATGCGGGGAGCATTGTCGAGGCCACGTTATGTCAAGGATCTGGGTATATTCTTACCACATGTACACCATATCCAAAAATTTCATTACTTCATACAGCATGTCCTACCTACTTTTTCTTACTATTGAATACACCATGAATAGTCACACTAATAGAGTAAGCTTATCTGCAAAAAGATCTAAACCTCCCAAGGACTTCCTAATTCATTTCACAAATATACGTGGTCTCAATTCTAATCTCAACGATGTCCATTTCCACTTGCAGTCTGCCAAACCCCATGTACTTTTTCTGACAGAATCTCAGTTATCGGTTGATTCATCTACTGCTCATCTCAGATGCCCAAATTATTTGCTGTATGATCCCTTTTGCCTCAAAGGTGGTACTTGTGCATATGTCCGTTCTGATATTCCCTGTCAGAGACTTGGCAATTTGGAATCTCCTCTCTTTGATCTTCTCTGGCTTAAAATCTCTCTACCTCATTGCGTCAAATTCATCTGTTGTCTCTACCGTTCTCCCAACTCCACTAATCACTTGGAGCTCTTTGACTTCCTCTCTTTGCAACTTGACTTTCTCCAGTCCAACTTTCCTAACAGTGAAGTAATTTTCCTTGGTGATTTTAATATTCACAACTCCAGATGGCTTCCGTTTTCTAGTCACACCGACCCAGCAGGTCAGATGCTGAGGCTTTTGCAATTACTAATGACCTAGCACAGATTGTTCATTTACCTACAAGAATACCGGACAATCCTAATCATACAGCCAATACGCTTGATCTTTTTCTCACAAACAACCCTTCTAAGTACACGGTCGAAGTGAGAGGTCCTTTAGGCACTTCAGATCACAACTTGGTGATTGTGTCTTCTCCAATGGAACCTTTATCTCATGGCTATTCCCAACCACGTGTTGTTTGGCATTACAAGAATACAAAATGGGATGACCTGCGAGACTTCTTTTCTTCTTTTCCTTGGTCGGATTACTGTTTCAAAACTTCTGATGTCAACGTTTGCTCAGATCGTGTCAGTGAAATTATTCTTGCAGGAATGGAATCCTTTATCCCACACTCCACTTTAAAATCTCGTCCTTTATCTAAACCTTGGTTTTCCAATAAATGTGCTAAGGCTCTCCAAGAGAAGAATGTTGCATATCGTAATTGGCTTGTTTCTAATTCTTCAGTTTCATTTTCTGCCTACACCAAAGCTCGCAACAGTTGTAAAGCAGATATTAACCAGTCCAAACTAGAGTTTGAACAGGCTAAGAGTAGAAAACTTGCTTCTTGCCCTAATGGTAGCCGAGCATTCTGGTCTCTTGCCAAAGCTATTGGCCGCAACTTTTGCCCATCTTTGCTCCCACCTCTGTCCAAACCAGATGGTTCTGTTGCCACTTCAGCCAAGGATAAAGCTGACCTGCTAGCATCCCATTTTTCTTCAAGCTCATGTATTAATGATCTTGGTAAAACACCTCCCACCATTCCCAACACGCTCCATTCAATGCCTCCTGTGGTCTTCCGTCAAAAGGATATCAGAAGGATTTTGATGAATCTTGATGCTAAGAAAGCTCCAGGTCCTGATGGTATTTCTCCATTTGTTCTCAAAACCTGTGCTCCTGAACTTACTCCTATTCTTTGCCGCCTTTTTTCACTTTCTTATTCCAAAGGTGTTTTTCCTTCTGCTTGGAAATTTGCTCATATCCAGCCAGTTCTTAAAAAGGGTGACAAATCCCTCCCATCCAATTATCGTCCCATTGCAATTACTTCTACTCTTTCTAAAGTAATGGAGAAATCAATTAACTGCCAACTCTTAAACTACCTAGAAACCTTCCGTCTGATCAACGATCACCAGTATGGATTCCGTCAGTGTCGATCCACTGGAGATATTCTGGCTTATGTTACCCATTTATGGACTAATTCAATGGAAAGGTTCGGTGAAACACAAGTAGTTGCTCTTGACATCTCAAAGGCTTTTGATCGTGTTTGGCACAAAGGTCTTCTAAACAAGCTTCCATCTTATGGTTTGCCAACTGTTTTTAGTAATTGGTTATCCAGTTTTCTCTCTGATCGTTCACTGAGGGTGATGGTAGATGGCTCTCTGTCTTCTAACTTCTCCACTAATGCCAGTGTCCCCCAAGGTACAGTTCTTTCCCCCACTCTTTTCCTCTTGTATATCAATGACCTTCTTCTATTGACTGAAAATCCTATCCATAGTTTTGCCGATGATAGCACATTGCATTCAACTTTCCATTTTGAGAAACCTTGTCCTGCTCAATCAGCTTCAACTTCTCGAAAATCTGCTACCAATTCCTTAAATGCTGATCTTCAGGTAATTCTCCAGTGGGGCAAAGACAACTTAGTTGATTTCAACCCTTCTAAAACTCAATCTTGTCTTATATCTCGCAAAAAGGATTCTTCTGCTCCTATACTTATCTTTAGTGACACTCCGATTTCTAGGCAAAATGATATATCTCTTTTGGGGATTACCCTGACTTCTAATCTCTCTTGGCACAAGCACATTACAAATATTGCTTCCTCTGCATCTAAAAAACTTGGTTTTCTCTTTCGCTCTCGGCGTTACTTTTCTTCCAAACAGCTGCCCACTCTGTATAAATCGCAAATTCGCCCTGCCATGGAATATTGTTCCCATATCTGGGGTGGTGCCCCCAAAACCTCTCTCCGGCTTCTTGATTCCATTCAGAAGAGGGCAGTTAGGTTAATTAATGATTCATCTCTAACAGAGTCTCTCCACTCGCCTTTCATAGACGCACCGTTTCTGCTGCATGCCTCTTCTACAGATACTTCCATGGGCACTGTTCTTCTGAATTGGCTTCTATAATTCCTGCTCTCTCTTTCAAAACAGTCCGAACACATACCGCCACCAGCCAACATCCATTTACTGTCCAACTTCAAAACACAGAACCAACTTTTCATCTTCCTCATTTATTCATTCAACTGCCGTTTTCTGGAACAACCTTCCTTTATAGTTGAACTTCTGTAGATTGAAAATTACAATCTACAGAAGTTCAACTCCAACGTCAACAAATATCTTCTTTCGTCTTCTTAACCTCAAACCCAAGCACGGTACTAAGTACTATAGGTTCTAATACCTCTCGTGTTTGGGGTTCACATAAAAAAAAAAAAAAAAATTCATTTTCTGTGCGATATCTACCCAGTTAATAGAGGCCATGTAGTACCTTAAGGTATTGTAATTTCCTTTTCTGAAATTAAAACCCATTCCTTTGCCTTTTACTGCTGCTACCTCTCTCATCATCATCCACTGTAGAACTCCGTGATCACTTCCTGCTACTGGTTCCTCTACTGTCAGCCCTGTTATGTCATCTGATTCATGGGTGATGATGAGGTCTAGGATATTCTTTTCTCTAGTACTTTCCCTGACATGTTGATACAAATAACAGTCATCTAGTTGATTTAAAAATTTTGTTCCCCTTGGCGAGTTTCCTTCCCATTTACTCCAATCAATTAGAGGCAAATTGAAATCACCCATAATAAGACATTGATGCTTACTTACCCATTCCATTTGCATGTAGAGGCTTTCATCATAATCTTATCAATTACCTGGTCTGTAGATTACTCCAGCTCGCATTATACCTTTGTTTCCAACTATTTCACACCATGTGAAACGTCTCAATCCAGGAAAGCTATCTTTGCACTCAGGCTGCTTCTGATAAGAAGGATTACTCCACCATCCCTTCTGTCTACCTTATCCTTCCTAAATACCTTATACAAGCCATACTGAAACTCATCATCCCCAATTTCCGGGTGGCACCACGTCTCCATAAGCTCTATTATGTCCGCGTTACTTGTTTTAACCAGCAGTTCGAATTTGCTCATTTTATTGACAACACTTCTAACATTACTATATAAACAATTAAGACTTACTGTTCTTGTATATTTAACAACCCTAACACAACCCTTGAAGTTTTTAGGCTCTCTTCCCTGGCGCATTAGCTACCTGCTCACTTGAAACGTTTCTGCCCCCAGAACATCTAGATAATATGTCCAGTTGGGGTAACAGATATGAACTCTTGCTCTCTAGCCAGCTTTTTAATTGTTTCGCCCTTGTCTACTCATTTGATGGCATCAAACTTAGTCTCTAATGAAATCACGACACGTTTCCATTTTACACTCATCATACATAAAATAAAAATAAAGAAGCTACATGGAACTGATAAACTAGTGGTAGGCCTGACGTAGCCGAGTGGTCAGGAGCCAGAGTGCATAGCATGCATTCTTTGAGTGGACTGGGGTTCAAGCCTGTGACTACGAAATATGATAAATATTTGTATTGACAATTTATTATAAATTATACTGACTTGGTTGTCATGCCACAGTATAAACAGAAAATTTCATTTTTTTTTTTTTTTTTTTTTAGTCCCAAGCGAAATCACCTGAACAAGATGTCAAACTGAACTCGACAGATAAAACCATTGAAGTTTTGTGGCAAGTGGATGGAGGGGCGCAGTGGGAGATGAGTCATCAAAATTCCATTAATCAGTACAGCACAGTCTGTTCTCATCACAATCTTACTCATCATACATACAAACACAAAACTCTTTAAGGCCTTTAGCCTCTTAGCCTCTTAGCCTTAAGGCCTCTTAGCCTTTATAGCCTCATTATAGCCAAAGTAGCTTATGCGCCATAAAACCCCCACAACAACAACAACAACAATTAGCCTTTATGTAAAAATTGAGCTAAGAGCTAGCTCGGATAACATGGAACCTTGGAAAATCAAGTCTCAGATAATAGGGACTCTACCGTATTTAAACTCCTTTGGAAGAAAAGTTTTCAGTTTAGCTGCAACAAATAATACTGTTCACTGAATGAAAAAATTTTGTCCAAAATTAAGATTCCAGGAAAATTGAAAATAGTTTATTCATCAGACCAAATTATGCCAGATAGTTTTAATGCTGAAGAATACAACTCTGTAACACCCGAAACACTTTATTCTCTGGAGACTTCAGGTTTATCTCTGCATAAACTACTTTTAAAAGTAGTTTATGCAATTGTTATGGTTTTAAGAAACTTAGATATAAAAAATGGAATTTGTAATGGTACAAGACTATATGTAGTGGAAATAAGGAAGAAATGCTTAGTTTGTGAACACGACAGGTGACAGAGCTAGATCAAAAGGATGTATTCCACGGATTCATATGTATTCAAACGAAGAGGAATATAACTTCATTTTTCAACAAGCACAGTTTCCTGTGGTATTTCCTTTTAGTATGACAATAAACAAAAGTCAAGGTCAAACATTTTCTAAGGTTGGAGCTTAACATCATGTTTTTCGCATGGACGTTGCATTAAGTAGTGTGAAGGCAGCTAAAAATCTTTGTATTAACGGAAAACAAATTAAAAAACAATAAAAAACAAAAAAATTGGACAAGAAATGTTGTTTGTAATCAAATATATAAATGATGGTTTTGTTATTAATTTGTTTTTAGATAATAAAATAATATAATATAATTTTTGTACATCTGTTGATTATTAAAAGTGGGAGGGTGGGGGGTTCCCCCCACAAAAAAAATTAAATATAAAAAGGTATAATTCAGGTTCGTCTGACACAAGTCAGAGGGGAGCAAGGTGACCTTCTGACTTGTATGATAAAATTAATAATTTAATTATATTGAAATTGTAATAGCATTATTCCTGATATATATTTAAGGTAAACATATTTAGTAATGCATATCTCCTTTTATTTCAGAGGCAGTTAAATAGCAGAATATCAGCTTGGGAAAGACTGCAAAAAGAAACAGATTTAGGAATGTTAACTGGTCTGTTATGGAACTGGTTGGAAAATTTAAAGGTAAGATTTAAAAATAAAATAAAATAAATTCAATAGTATGTATTTGATTTTATTGTATGAGTGATATTGGTATGCATAACAAATTGCAATTTCACCCACTGATTACTAACCCTAAGAATTCTCGAGAATCACATTGGCTATTTGCACCCACACACACACACACACACACACACACACTGCATGAAATGTGCACAAGGACTCTATAGAAGTGACCACCATATCCTGGTTAAACACAATTATTGCAGCTCTTAAATTCTTTTCACTAACACTTACCATATTGAATGTTACACATAGGTGTGGAGGCCTCATTTTAGGAAGGATATAGAGCCACTGAAACAAGCACAGAGAAGGGCAATGACATTGGTGAGAGTACCAAAGGGTTGCTCTTACCAAGAAAGGCTTAAGTTCTGCAAATTGCAGTGTCTGGAGATTAGGCACCTGAGAGGTGATCTGATTGATTTGTATAAGGCCTTGAATGGTTTGAGCAAGCTCAGTGCTGATTGGATTTTTCCTCTTGCCCAGATTCTGCACCTGCAGGGGCATAAATTAAAATTGAGGAAAGAAAATTGCAGAATAGATGTGCAGAAACTTTCCTTTAGCCAGCATGTGGTTGATTGCTGGAACAAATTTCCATCTGTCATTGTGGAACTTGATAGCTTAAATAAATTCAAGGAAGAACTGGACAAACTTTTGGAGCAAATGGATGGGTGAAATGGGAAGGGTTTTTTATGGCTGATGTATAAGTTTGCTTTCTTGCATCATATTCCTGTTGTAATGCTAAATTCCATACATTATAGATCCCTTGTCAGCATCAATAATGCTATCCTCAACGAAGGCAAATATTTCTTAGTTGAGGATAGCATTACCCCCAAGACCGAATGCGCTGGTCTCACAGGAACTAGTAGTTGTTGGTGACTCTATTGTCAGGGAAACGGGGAACATGCTTTGTAAAAAGGATATGTGAAACAGCACGAGGGTATGTCTGCCAGGGGCAAAGGTTGATGACGTTGTAGAGCAGATATCATCTTTTAAGGGCAAAAAAGGTGATATAGTTGTACACATTGGCACTAATGACATTAAGAGTAGGAGACCAGAAGAATTACTTAACAAGTACAGGTCACTGATGAAAAAAAGCCGTGAATTAGGGTTGAATTTGAAACTGTCTGCAATTCTCCCCAGACACGATAGGAGGAGTATATGATGAGAGCCCTGTCGATCAATTCGGCCCTGGAAAGATTGTGCAAGGTTCAAGGGGTAGAATTTTTTTCAGCCTGGTCTGTACTTGTTAACAGGAGAGACTGCTTCTACAGGGATGGGATACACTTAAATAGAAAAGGTGCAAGAATATTTGCTGATGCTATTGAGTCAGTGTTAGGTGTGTCGGAAAACTGCTAGCTTGGAGGGATACAAGGACTAATAGATTAACAGTAGCCACTGGCAGAGGTGAAAGTGATTCTTACACTGCTTCTACTGGAATGAGCAGCAGCCTGGAAAACAAGATGCAGGATATTTCAGAGACTGTTGGGAGTCATTGCGGTACAAGTAAACACATGAGTTGTGTTAGGGTAGCTAAGAATAAGAACAGGTGCATGTATACTTGTGTGTACACCAATGCTAGGAGTTTGGTAAATAAATTTGATGAATTTGAGGTATTGCTCAGAACAATAAAGGCAGATATTGTTCTGATATCAGAGACGTGGTGTCACACAGATATAAGGAATGCAGAGCTGGAATTTGGGAAGTACAATGTGTACCGAAAGGATAGACAGGATAGGAAGGGAGGAGGGGCTATTAGTTAAGAAACACATAAAATCCAAGGAAGTGAAGCCAGTTGACATCGCTGGACAGTGCAGTGTCGAGTCAGTTTGGTGTGACATAAGCATTGGGAGATCAAAATTGAGAGTAGGAGTGTGCTATAGGCCTAATGACTCTGATGAGTATAATAAGAAACTGTACAGGGAAATAGAATGGGCCAGTAAATTAGAGATTCTTATAATGGGGGATTTTCATTTCCCAGATATTGACTGGAATTTGTGGGTTGTCACTCGCACACTAGCAAGGCTTTTCTGGATTTCTTGGATGATTGTTTTCTACATCAGCATGTTTGGGAGGCAACTAGAGGGAGTAATACTCTTGATCTGATTATCAGCAGTGATTCTTCATGAATTAAGAATCTTCAGATAAAGGAACCACTAGGTGGCAGTGATCACAGTGTGCTGAAGTGGGATTTACTCAAAGAGGTAACTGCCATCAGAGATAAAGGGAAGGGTTTTTGCTTTCATAGAGGCGACTACGATGGTCTGAGACAGTATTTAAATTCTATACAGTGGGACAAACTGATGATGTTACCAACAGCAAATTCAAAATGGGAAAACATTCAAAGAACTTATCTTTGAAGCTACTAGGCTTTACATACCAACAAAGAAATATTGTTCAAGGTTTAGGCCTAAATGGATGTCAGATGAACGAACTAATGAGACATATGGCAGAGAAGAAAAATGCATGGGATACAAATAAATTAACATGTGACACTGAAGCCTATGATAGATATATGCTGGTCTGTAACCAAGTTACAAAGGAGGTTAGGCAGATGGAGGCAGATTACGAGAAATCTTTGGCAAAGGATGCAAAGAAAAACAGCAAAGAGTACTTTACTTATGTAAACTCTAGAAGGAAGAGGATGAATCAGATTGGTCCACTTGATATCGATGGTTCAACTGTTGATGATCCTGCTCAGGTAGCTAACAAACTAAATGAATATTTTGCATCGACATTCACACATGAGGAATTATTCAGCAAGGAGAATGCCAAAGGTGTATTCAACTCTGGCGGTAAGCTAGATAATCTTGTAATAACTGAGAGTAAAGTGGAGGAGAAATTGTTGAAGATAAACACAAGAAAGGCACCTGGGGTGGATGGGCTCTATCCAGTTATATTAAAGGAGGCAGCAAAGGATGTAAGCAAACCCTTAGCCATAATTATGAGAGCTTCCTTTTACTCAGGGGAGGTACCCATAGACTGGAGATGTGCCAATGTGACCCCAATTCACAAAGGAGGATCAAAGGCTTACACAAGTAATTATAGACCTGTGAGTTTAACTTCTGTTCCAGGAAAATTAATGGAGGCACTGGTTAAAGAAGCACTGCAGGATCATCTAGACAAGACTTCAGTTATAGTTCGGACACAACATGGTTTTGTTAAGGGAAAGTCTTGCCTGACCAATTTGATTGGATACTATGATGCAGTCACAAAAGAACTGGATTCAGGGAATAACTTTGATATTATATATTTGGATCTTAGAAAGGCTTTTGATACTGTTGCACATGTAAAACTGCTGTACAAATTGGAGCATTGTGGCATTGGAGGCAAATTGCTGCTATGGATAAAGGGATGGTTGAGGGGGAGAAGACAGAGAGTGGTAATCAATGGACTCTGCTCATTGTGGACTAATGTTATTAGTGGAGTCCCTCAGGGTTCAGTGTTGGGTCCATTATTGTTTTCTGTGTTTATAAATGATATTGATGATTGTATATCAAGCTTAATGTCCAAGTTTGCAGATGATACAAATGAAGTTTAACATTGACAAATGTAAAGTACCACATATGGGAAACAGCAACCCCAGAGCAATGTATCAAAATCTGTGGTACTACACTGACAGTGGTAGAGAATGAAGAGGACCTGGGGGTAATTGTTCAGGCAGATATGAAGTTCTCTGAGCAGTGCAGACGGACTGCAAGAGTAGCTCATGGTGTCTTGTCAATGATATACAGGAATTTTTCTAGCAGGGATAAGGAGGTGATTATTCCCTTGTATAAGGCAAAGGTCAGGCCACACCTTGAGTACTGTATACAGGTCTGGAGGCCTCATTTTAAGAAGGATGAGAGCTGCTGGAATGAGTACAGAGAAGGGCAACAAGATTAGTGAATGGAACAAAGGGTTGCTCTTACAAAGAAAGGTTTAAGTTTTGCAAATTGCAGTGTCTGGAGACTAGGCACCGGCGAGGTGATCTGATAGAGGTGTATAAAGCCTTGAATGATTTGAGCATGCTCAATGCCAATGGGAGTTTTCCTCTTGCTCAGAATAATCACATGAGAGGGCATAAATTCGGATTGAGGAAAGACAGATGTAGGATAGATGTGCGGAAATTTGCCTTTAACCAGCGGGTAATTGGTTGGTGGAACAGACTTCCATCTGTTGTTGTGGAAGTTGATAGCGCTCCTAATGTTTGTCTAGTTCTTCCTTCCTTGAATTTATTTAAGCTATCAACTTCCACAACAACAGGTGGAAGTTTATTCCAGCAATCAACTAACCTTTGGCTGAAGGCAAATTTCTGTTCATCTATTCTGCAACCATACTTCTTAAATTTTAATTTAGGTCCCCTCATGTGCATAGTCTGAGCAAGAGAATCCCTCAGCATTGAATTTGCCTCAAACCATCAAAGCCTTTAACGCTTCAATTAGATCATTTCACAAGTGCCTAGTCTCTCCAGATGCTGATATCTGTAAGCCTTGCTTAGTAAGTGCACCCAGTTGTTCTCCTCAGCAGTCTCATTTACAGTAGCTCTACGATCTTCCTAAAATGTAACTAAGAGTAGAAACAGGGCGCATGTGCAATTGTGTGTACACCAATGCTAGGGGTATAGTTAATAAATTTGATGAGCTTGAAGTGCTAGTCAAGACATCAAAGGCAGATATTGTTGGGACATCAGAGATGTGGTGTCACACAGATATAAGCAGTGCAGAATTGGAATTTGGGGAGTACGATGTGTACAGAAAGGATAGACAGGACAGGAAAGGAGGAGGGGTTATGCTGTTAGTTAAGGAACCATAAAATCTAAGAAAGTGCATCCAATTGATGTTGGTGGACAATGCAATGTTGAGTCTGTTTGGTGTGACACGAGCACTGGGAAATAAAAAATGAGAGGAGGTGTGTGTTATAGGCCTACTAAATCTGATGAGTATAATGAGCAGTTGTGCAGAGAAATAGAGTGGGCCAGTAAATCAGAGTGTCTTATAATGGGGGATTTTAATTTTCCAGAGATTGACTGGAATTTATGGGTTGGTCACTCACACACTAGCAAGGCTTTTATGGATTTATTGGATGATTGTTTTCTACATCAGCACATTCAGGAGGTAATTAGAGGGAGTAATACTCTTGATCTGTTTATCAGTAGTGATTCTTCATGCATTAAGAATCTGCAGATAAAGGAACCACTAGGTGGCAGTGATCACAGTGTGCTAAAGTGTGATTTACTCAATTGAGTTTACTACCCATTTATAAAGCCCAGTAACCCGGAAAGTGCAAATTGTTTTTATCATTTTTTGGCAGTGACCTCCAGAAATGTGCTTCAGTAAAATGTGAGCTCGGGGGGGAGTGATAATTGTGAGTTTTCACCTTAATCCTGTGAAGTTCTTTTCAGAAAATTCATTTCGAATGTTATCATGGTGCCGACTAAGAGAATAAGTGATAGTGGTACTAGTAAATCTATCAAGAAAAGGAAAGCGATCAAGTTGGATCAGAAAAATTAAACTAATAAGGATGTATGAAAATGGCCAAACATCAAGTATCACATGGAATTTGTCAGTGGTGAACACAGTAAAGGGGAAAGACAGAATACGAGAAGCGGTCAACACCAATGAAGGCAACTATAATAATAACCTACGAAATACATATCAGTTTTTACAGTTCAATAATATGTGTTTTTTTTTCCTTTTATGTTTTCTTTTCTTATGTATCACTCCATCTACTTTACTGCTGTCCCCAGATAAAGTTTTTAATTGAACTAATTAAAAATATATATATTTTTCTTCAATCTTCTGAGGATATTATGTGCTTTTTGTAATTTTGGCATATCAGGGATATAGCAGCAATATTTTATTAGTCATTCCAGAGTTATGCAAATCTCGACTTACGTAAAAAGTCCTGGAATGTATCTCTTACGTATGTCGGGACTTACTGTATTTTTGTCCCCGAAATCGATTAACCAGGAAATTAATTATCTGGGAATATTTTTTTACTATCAATCCCAGAAACTCGAGAGTCTACTGTATATTCATACGCTACACAGATAATAAATGAATAATCAAAGCAGAACAAGGAAATACAGAGGGAATAGAAATAACTAAACAAATAAGACAAGGAGACTTGCTGAGTCAAACTCTCTTCAGCTCAATAATGGATGAATTAATTAATGAAGTAAATAGAGTAAATGAAGGAATTAGAATAAAAAATAAAAAAGTGTAATGTTCTATGCAGATGATACAGTACTAATGGCAAAAAAGGAAAATGATTTGTAAAGAATGCTACATAATTTTAACAAAAAAAAGCAAAAGAGTTTAAAATATTGAAATATCCATAGGAAAAATAGAATTCCTAACAATAGGGAAAAAAACCCACTGTGATCTAAATTAGAATTAGAAGTTCAGGAATAATCCAAGAAATCACAAGTAGAATACTGGAGAGGTGGGGGTTAAATAATATAATATAAATAAATAATATAAAGTAATAATCCAAAATAATCAAGATGTTAAAGTTAAAATATATAAAACTATAGTAAGAGCCATTTGAGATAAAAGAAGAGGAAATAAAACAAATAAATGAAACAATAGAAATGAAAACACTAAGGAAAATAACTAATAAAACATTAAGAGATGGAAGATAAAAATGAGGAAATCAGGAAACAATGTAAAATGCAGTTTATTAATGAATGGATATATAATAGAAAAAAAGAAGAATGAAAAAAACTTATATATAGGATGGATAATGATAGGTGGGCAAAAATAAAAAAAGACCTGAAACCGCAATGGCAAACAAAGTACAGGAAGGCCAATAAGAGGATGAAAAGATGAACTCTCCTAACCTAACAAGCAGCATGTTTATGGGAAAAGAAGACTTCTATATATTTGTTCAGACATTGCATGTGTCTGTTAAGGGGAAGTCTTCTCAGCCCAATTTGATTGGATACTACAAAGTCACAAAGGAACTGGATGCAAAAAATAATTTTGATATCATATATCGTATTTCCCCATGTATAAGACACACCTTAATTTTGGGGCCCGAAATTTGAAAAAAAATGTATTACATAAAGTTATTGAACTCAAGTTTTATTCATCATAAAATTCATACAACTCCTCATCACTGTCAAAACTCCCATCCATTAGCTTGTCCTCATCTGTGTCTGATGACGAATCATTGTCTTCCTCAGTTCCATCTATGGCATTTGAAATGCCACACTTCTTAAATGACTTGACAACAATTTCAATCTTGATATTATCCCAGGATCTTTTCACCCAGGTACAAACTTCTCCTATAGTTGGTTTCTTCACTCTTCCTGCTGGTGTCAAATTGTCCCCAGAAGACTTCATCCATTGGTTCTATTCATCTCTCTCATGGCAACTTTGAAGGGTTTGTTAATGTTGACATCAAGTGGTTGGAGCTGGGATGTCAAGCCTCCAGGTATGATGGCAAGTTTTGTTTTTTGCTCTGCAGCAATCTTCTTTGTGTTTTTTGTTATGTATGCCCTGAACTGATCAAGCACCAATAGGGCAGGTTTGCATGAGCCCACCTGGTCTCCTGCTCCAAACTTTCTCAAACTAGATCTTCATCCCATCCTGATCCATCCAACCTTTGTCATGAACGTGGACAATCACTCCTCAAAGAATGTCTTCTTTTGGCATTGTTTTGCTTTTGAAAATTAGCATAGGAGGCAGCTTGGTTCCGTCGGCACAACAAGCTAGGACAACTGTATAATGGCTCTTTTCATGTCCACTTTTCTTCACAGTTACAATTTTCACCCCCTTCTTATCAACAGTTCTGTTACTTGGGACATCAAATTGAAGGGGGACTTCGTCCATATTTGCAATCTGTCCCAACTCAAACTGATGTGTCTTCCGACATTGAATGACAAAACGATGAAACTCAAGGACCTTCTGCTTATAGTTTTCAGGCATCTTTTGGGCAAGTCTGGTGCATGTACGCATGCTTAGTCCATTCCATTCCATGAACCTAAAGCACCAATTATGCCCTCCTTTGAAATCGGTAACTTCTTTTTCATCAGCAATTCTTGTTGCCTCGTGCTGAACCATCTTTGTGGACACAGGAATTCCAATTTCCCTTTGCTCTTCAATTCCCTCTCTAAATCAGGCCATTTTGCTGACTTGCCTCTTCTTCTGCCGTGGCGTTTTCAGTAGGGTTTCTTCTTCCCGTAACCAGTCTCGGATTGTTTTCTCAGTTGGAGGAGGACCAAACTTACGTTCAGCAACACAATTTCCATTCACTTTTGCAAACTGGATCACTTTTAACTTGAATTCAGCACCATACGAAATTCTTTTCTGAGCCATTTCTGGGCAGAACGTGGCAAAACGTAACCTAATATATCGATAACAAGTGCGAAACAATGAGTGCAAAGATAACAAGTGCGAAACAATGAGCGCAAAGACAACAAGTGCGAAAAAGTGGGAAATGCAAGTAAAAAAATCTACAACCACTGTATAAGACGCACCCAGTTTTTAGACCCCAAATTTTTCGAAAAACGGTGCATCTTATACATGGGAAAATACAGTACTTGTATTTCAGGAAAACTTTTGATACTGTTGCAAGTGGAAAACTACTGTACAAGTATGGCATTAAAGGCAAGTTGCTGCTATGGATGGTTGAGTGGGAGGAGACATTGAGAAATGCAAAGTACTGCATATGGGTAGCAGTAACCCAAGAGAAACATAGCAACTGTGTGGTATTACACTCAGGGAAGCAGAGAATGAAAAAGACCTGGGGGTAATTGTGCGGTCAGATATGAAGTTTGCTGAGCAGTGCAGATGGGCTGCCAGAGCAGTTCATGGAGTCTTGTCAATGATATATAGGAATTTTGCTAGCAGGGATAAGGAGGTCATTATTCTCATGTATATAATCACCTCCTTATCCCTGTGCTATAATGGTCAGGCCACACCTTGAGTACTGCATACAGGTCTGGAGGCCTCATTTTAGGAAGGATGTAGAGTTGCTAGGTCAAGTAAAGAGAAGGGCAACAAGTTTGGTGAGAGGAACAAAGGAGTACTCTTATGAAGAAAGGCTCAAGTTCTGCAAATTGCAACATATGGAGACTAGGCACCTGTGAAGTGATCTGATTGAGGTGTATAAGGTCTTGAATGGTTTGAGCAGGCTCAGTGCTGATGAGATTCTTTGACTTGCCCAGATTAAGAACTTGAGGGGGCATAGATTCAAATTAAGGAAAGACAGTTGTAGAATAGATGTGCAGAAATTTGTCTTTAGCCAGCAGGTAGTTGATTGCTGGAAAAGACGTCCATCTGTTGTTGTGAAAGTTGATCTTCTTCTTCTTCCAGTCATACAATTCCCTGAGGAGCTGTTGTGGCCATCAACAAATTATCCCAATTGCATCGATCATGTGCTATACAAGCGGCAACACAAAATGTCATGCCCAAATGTTCACTGATCCCATCCTTCCACCTAGTTGCAGATCTTCCTTTAACAGCATCTTTTGTAGTTGGTTTTGTTATGGTCTCTGTGGTATCAGATAATGTTGTGGTATGCCATTGCCTAAAACATGGCCGATTTTGAAAGAGACTGGCTTTAATTATGGGAAGAGTCATCATGCATCCCAAAAGATGCTCTTGAAGAGGAAAGGTGACTACAGCAGAGCTCCACTTAGTGCAGAAGGCTGAATACAACTGGTTTTCGCCTGGTTTCCAGAGGTTGTCTATGTATATAAACGGATATATATTATTCATTAGATTTACACAAGTAGTTATTATATCTTCAGTGAATTTATTCATAAGGTGACGCTATTATCCTTCTTCTTCCTTCGATATCTAATTAATGTCCACTATTTCCAATTAATTATGTTGAATATATTTTAAAATAATTTTCTCCCAAACCATAAAACATGCAATGTTTCCTTACCATAAACATATTTTCATCCTGATTTGCACGGTCTTAATCCCCAATGAATACATTTCTTATGTTTTAAAATATTCGTCCTTCTGTTTCGTTTGTTTGTTTGTCATTTGGATTTTAGGAGCATTAGCAACTAAGGCCATATTGCTCCGGGGATATACGGTAATCATTCCCTGACCTTTCCGCATCCTCGGCATTTGATAGTCATGGGCTCGAACCCCGGTCTAATCAAGAAGCGTATTACGCACTACTGCTCCTGCCCACCTGGCCCCTCTATTTCAAATTTATGCTCTTTTCATATGGCTTTAACCACTACATAATCTTCTGTATTCTTTGAATGCGCTAACCATTAAACTGGTATTTTAATTTTAGAGCCTAAATATTTAAAGTTGATAGCTTAAATAAATTTAAGGCTGAGCTAGACAAACATTTGGAGTGACTGGATGGGTGAAATGGGTAGGATTTTTTTTTTTTTTTTGTTTGGCTTATGTTGTATAAACTTGCTTTCTTGCATCATATACCTCAACTAATGCTAATGCTAAAAAGACAGAGTGGTAATCAATGGAAACTGCTCTTCGTGGACTAATGTTATTAGTGGTGTCCCCCAGGAGTCTGTGTTGGGCCCATTGTTGTTTTCTGTATTTATTAATGATATTGATCAAGGTATATCAGGCTTAATATCCAAGTTTGCAGACAATACGAAGGTTGGCAGGGTTGTTAATGACAGTACACTACTGGAACAGGATCTAGAAAAGTTAGCAGAAAGACTGAGAGGTGGCAACTGAATTTTAACATTGACAAATGTAAAGTACTGTATATGGGTAGCAGTAACCCCAGAATAACTTATCAACTGGGTGGTAATACACTGAAGGTGACAGAGAATGAAAAAGACCTTGGAGTAATTGTGCAGTCAGATATGAAGTTTTTTGAATAGTGCAGACAGTCTGAGAAGAAGCTCATGGTGTCTTGTCTATGATTTTTCAGGAATTTTTCCAGCAGGAATAAGGAGATAATTATCCTCTTGTATAAAGCAATGGTTAGGCCACACCTTCAGTACGGTATACAGGTCTGAAGGCCTCATTTTTGGAAGAATGTAGAGCTGCTCTAACGAGTACAAAGGCCAACGAGATTGGTGAATGGAATAAAGGGTTACTATTACAGTGAAAGACTTAAATTCTGAAAACTACAGTATCTGGAGACTAGTCACCTGCGAGGTGATCTGATTGAGGTGTATAAGGCCCTGAATGGTTTTAGCAAGCTCAGTGCTGATGGGATTGTTCCTCTTGCTCAGATTAATTGCCTAAGGGGACGTAAATTCAAATTGACGAAAGACAGTTGTAGAATAGATGTATGGAAATTTACCTTTAGCCAACGGGTGGTTGAGTGCTGGAACAAACTTCTGTCTGTCGTAGAAGTTGACAGCTTAAATAAATTCAAGGAGTACTAGACAAACATTCGTGGACTAATGTTATTAGTGGAGTCCCTCAGGGTTCAGTGTTTGGTCCATTATTGTTTCTGTATGTATAAATAATATTGATGATAGTGTATCAAGCGTAATGTCCAAGTTTGCAGATGATACAAAGATTGGCAGGGTTGTTAAGGGCACTACTGATGCGATGCTACTGCAACAGGATCTGGAAAGGTTGAGAAGATGGGCTGAGAGGTGGCAAATGAAGTTTAACATTGACAAATGTAAAGTGTTACATATAGGAAACAGCAACCCAGAGCAACGTATCAACTCTGTGGTACTACACTGACAGTGGTAGAGAATGAAAAGGACCTGGGGGTAATTGTGCAGCCAGATATTAAGTTCTCTGAGCAGTGCAGACAGGCTGCAAGAGTAGCTCATGGTGTCTTGACAATGATATACAGGAATTTTTCTAGCAGGGATAAGAAGGTGATTATTCCATTGTTATAAGGCAGTGGTCGGGCCACACCTTGAGTACTGTATACAGGTCTGGAGGCCTCATTTGAAGAAGGATGTAGAGCTGCTGGAATGAGTACAGAGAAGGGCAACAAGACTAGTGAATGGAACAAAGGGTTGCTCTTACGAAGAAAGGCTTAAGTTTTGCAAATTACAGTGTCTGGAGACTAGGCACCAGCGAGGTGACCTGAGAGAGCTTAAATTCAAATTGAGGAAAGACAGATGCAGGATAGATGTGCGGAAATTTGCCTTTAGCCAGTGGGTAGTTGGTTGGTGGAACAGACTTCCATCCCTTGTTGTGGAAGCTGATAGCCTTAATAAGTTTAAGCTCAGCTGGGCAGGTATTTCGAATGAACGGAGGGGTGAAGGGGAAGGGGAAGGGTTTTTTTTTTGGCTGATGCTGCATAAGCTTGCTTTCTTGCATCATAAGCCTCTACTAATGCTAAAACTACATATAAGCAAACAAACCTATATGTGTTGTATTTCTGTACTAAAACAAAATAAAAACAGGCAGTTAATTGTCAGACTTCCAGTATGTCAGTATGTATGAAGGTTACCCAAAAAGTTTTCTACCTGTTTAATAAAGAAACAATATAGTTTTTTTTTTTTTTTTTTTAACTTGTAGAATCTAACATCTTTCAGAAGCATCACTTGCTTTGATGGGCTTGTGCACAAGAGTGATTGTCATGATGAAGCAAATGTCAATTAATTTCCCTCTTCTCATTCCCCACCCCTCTTAAATTTTTGAGAACAGAAGTGCATATCCATTGATTGTTTTCTTATGCAGCATATTATCTATCGAAAGAATTCCTTCTGTATCCCAAAAAATTATGGTCAAGATCTCCCTTCACTAGTGGAGGGTTGAGCCCTTAATTTTTTGTGTGGTGGTGACCCATAGTGTTTCTTTTATATAAACTCCTGCTTTATTTCCAGATTCACATTTCATACCAGTTATAATTTTTAAAAGAAGCCCTTATGGATCTGCATCATGCATGTGTAAATTTTCCTCATAAATTTAGACCTTACACTATTCCTGAAGAGGTGTGAGCATTTTTGGCAACCAGCAAGAACTGACCCTCTGAACTGAGCACCAAGTTTTCATGGAGGATGATTAATACCAACCTCCCCTCATAAATATTACATTTTTTGGCAATCATAGACACTTTAAAGTGTCTGTCCTGCATAACCAGGAGTAATTTTTTTGCACATTTCTGGAGTTGTCGTATTAGTCATTGAGTGGGATCTACAAACCCATTTAAAATTAATGCATAAAATGTTATGCAGTAATTTTATTCATGAATAAGTTTTGACCTGTTCCCTTTTTGTCAAAAATTTGATGATGATGTCCTGATGTTTCAGACCCATTTGAAATTCTTACCCCATAATTTTATGTGGTATTCAGAAAGGGCAGAATGATATACAGCTTTCGTGCCTAAGTTTTGGCCCATTCTCTTTTAGATTGGCTACTTTAAATCTCTTCTATACTTTACTGCATTGAGCTAGATCTGTACAAATAAGATACAGACATTATAAGAGTATGATAAAACCACAGTTTTTATATGTCAAGGTAGATAACTTATTGAATGTTCTCCATATATACCTGTACACACAGAATAACAATGCTAAGTAAAATGCAAAGCTAAAGTAAATAAAGCTCTTTTCTTGTAATTATTTTTTAACTAAACAATAATTACAAATAATTATATATATATAAAATCATGTGAGAATTTAAGATTAAGCCTTACAGCCTACTAAGTGTATGTGTAAAGTATATTTTGTTCCCCCTCACCAAGTGATAGGGATGGGGGGCAAAGTGATAAGAATTTGGATAGTTCCAACTTCTTATCACAATTACTACTCTTTCATCATTCTGATCAGATATTGAGGTTCATAGGCTCTCTATTTTGTAATCTTACTGCTCTTCAGCCATCTGCTAGTTGGTTGAAAAACAGTAATCTAGTGAATATATACTCATATATTTTATGTTGATATATAAATATATATTTGTCATATACTATAACAGGATCCTGTCTTGAACAAGCAAGATCTTACTTACATTGTGTTGCTAGCAGAGAGACCAGTGACTGCCTTAGCAAGACTAGACAGAGTAAGTTATTATCGCAGTAATGAAAAATTTGAATTAAATGTGTTATTTGAAGACAGAGTGCCACTTTTGTGCATATTGATAAACAAGTATCTCTTGAAATCATTGTTGTAGGTTTTATCAGCTAATTATGGTTTTATAAGAAAATTATAAACACTTATATAAACTTTAATTCTGTATGAGATAACAAGTCTTGGATATAATTAAAATCAGTATAATTTGATAAGATATTCAAAAGTGATTGCCACATTTGATCAAACCATGTGCTAATATGAATCTGTTTTACTAAATGAAAAGTTTTAATATTCTCTTCGATATTTAACACTTTTCTCACGAAACACTTTTTTTTTGTTGTCTGTACATTATTTACTTAAAATAATTTAATGTACTTCAGAATTATTTAGCAATTATTTTATTTTTATTTTTTTTTGAAATTCCGGTACATTTTCAAAGCTGAAGTTAATAAAAAATTATTTATGAAATACCATGAGTTAAAAATGACTCACTGGCTTAGTCCTTTTAAGCATAGAAGTAGAAAAGGTAGAAAATTTGGTTGTCAGCTAATTGTTGAAGTCAACATATGTTGGAATACACGGTTATTTGTTTTGTGTTATTTAATGTGTTAATAAAATTTATTCAATTTGTATTTTGCTATTTAAATCTATTTTTTGTACATCATTTGCTTTTGTATTTAATTTATCCTTACATTTAGAAGCATTTAGTGTATGTTAATGTTGTGATTGTTATTAAATATACTGTACTATTATTATCAATATACTGTACCAATTTTAATATTTTATTCTCGTTTCATTAATACCCATTAATAAAAAAAGTAATACATAAAATAATAATAATAAAGTAAAAAGTAAGTAGACAGTTGTCGGTAGAATTGCCATCCTCCCGGTATTTTATTTCTTTGTTCAGAAAAAGTAAAACGAAAATATTTCTGGTATTTTTCAAAAATAACGGGTAATATGTTGAGATTTTTTTTTTTTTTTTTTTTTTTTTTTGGTTGAGTTAACCAGAAAGGGCAGGGCCTGTCACTTATGTTTGATTTGGGGCCAATTTGCTCTAGTTACGCCACTGTAATCATGAAAATTTCTTGTGTTTACATTGGGGCCAATTTGCTCAAGTTACGCAAGTGTAATTATGAAAAATTTTTGCTTGGACCATGATGAGAGAGCGAATAAGTCGGTATCCTTTGCTTAGATGCTGTCATAGATATTCCATTAACACCTCTTCTATTTATATGTTCTTCATCATGAGATAATGCACGCATTCACTATCATCATAAAATTTTCAATGGTTTTTCTTTATTTTTTTTTTTTTTTGCCTCGGTGCAAAGTGCATAATGTGTCCCTCTTGTGTTTGTGTGTCCACAGGAGCTAACATCTGATGGGTTTGGGCTTGGCAAACCCGGAATCCTGAGCTGGCTATCATCATTGCTTGGTGATTCCTCTCTCTCTTTCTCTCTCTCTCTCTCTCTGTCTCTCTCTCAGGGTAACTCAGAATTGTTTTTGGCTGGTGCACCATATGGCTAATAATAATAATAATAATTCATTGTTAATCTCAATAAATGTAGGATGAATACAATACTGGAATATGATTATAGTTTCATCCAAAGAAATTATTGTACATGTTTTGTTCATATTTATCTTTAGAGTTGTATAAATGAACTATGAGGCTTCTATGACTGGACTGGGTGATATATACTTGAAAGTTTGACGGGCTTTAGCATCACCCCAGGGGCTCACATCTGGTGAGTATGGGCTTGGCAAACCCAGGGTCCTGAGCTGCATATCATTATTCTTCTCTTTCTTGCTTTCGTGGTGATTCCCTTATACTTCTCTCTCTCTCAGGGTAATGCAGAATTTTTTTTTTTTTTTTTTTTTTTTGGCTGGTGCAGCATAAGCCTTAGGTTTCCTTTCACCATATGGCTAATAATAATAATAATATTTTAGCTTTATTATGCTAGTGGTAGTGGAGAATCTCAGTATTGTCAACCACATTTATAGTTGATATATCGAGATCATCCTTCTCCATTATACAGGAAAGGTGAGGTGCTGGTTTGGTAGTCCCTACCTGTGTATTTTGGTATAATTATGGCAATATTCTAGAAGCAAGGTCAGTGCAAGAGTATTTGGCACCTATTAGGCATCCTTACATGTGCACCTTAGTGGATTTTGATAAGTCAGTATTAAAACACTCTTCCTCAACAGTGGTGTTCTTTAAACATAATTGTCATTGGTCCTAGCCATTCCTCCCTTCATTAAATTCTTCTTCTTCTTTAATGCTGCCGAATGGCGTTTGCGACTTTGTTTTGATATTGTTCTCTGTCTAGCGCTGCATGTAGAATTTGTGCTGTTGTCATGTGAAGCCAGGTGTTGATGTTATCTAGCCATGCCATTTTCGGTCTGCCTGGGCGTTTCTTGCCTTCGATCTTTCCCTCCAGGATGAGTGGTAGTAGGTGATATTTTTGTTGGTTCCTAGCAATGTGACCTAGGTATTTGCATTTCCTGCTGATGATGGTTTTGAGCAGGTCCCGTTCCGTGTGCATGTCCTGCAGGACCTGTGCGTTGGTTATCTTGGCTGTCCACGGAATTTTCAGCATTCTTCGGTAGAGCCACATTTCGAAGGCCTGGAGCTTTTTTGTAGTGGCTGATGTTAGAGTCCAGGTTTCTACACCGTAGAGCAGTATTGGCCAGATGTAGCATTTCAATGTGCGTAATTTGAGCATGATGTTCAAGCTTCTGTCTGTGAGGAGGGTTCTCCATTTGGTGAATGCCTGCCTGGCTTGTTCAATTCTGCTTTTGATTTCGGCCTCATGGTTCAGCTGGTCATCAATGAGTACTCCGAGATACTTGAAGCGGTGTATTTGCTCTAATTTTTCGTTGTTTAGTTTGATCGTGATTTTGCTTGCAGTCCTGCTGACCTTCATCACCTTTGTTTTCTTTTTGTTGATTCGTAGCCCCCATGCTTGGCTTTCTATGTCCACTTCGTTCAAGATGGTCTGTAAATATTGTTCTGAATCCGCTATTAGTGCTGTGTCATCGGCATATCTTAAGTTATTGATGTAGTGTCCGTTAACTTTTATGCCGATGTTCTTGTCAGCCAGTGTTTGATCGAAGATCATTTCCGAATAGATGTTAAAAAGAATGGGAGATAATGGACAGCCTTGCCGGACGCCTTTTTTTATTGGAATTGGGTCTGTCAGATCATTGTCATAGCGAAGCCGGGCTGTTTGATTCCAGTAGAGAGTTGTAACAAAGTTGATATCATTGTTTTCAAGCCCAAGTTTTCTCAGTCGGTCAATTAGGCGGTCGTGGTCTACTGAATCGAAGGCTTTCTCATAGTCAATAAAACATATATACACGTCTTTTTGATGTTCATAGCACCTTTGTAGCAATATTTGTAAACAGAAAATTGCTTCTCTGGTGCCTAGTCCCCTGCAGAATCCGAACTGTGTGTTTCCTAGTGCACTTTCGCATTTACATCTTATCCTTTGCTGAATCACCTTGAGGAAGACTTTTAGCACCTGGCTCATTAGACTGATCAGCCTGAAGTCTTCGCATTTCCGGCTGATAGCCTTTTTTGGTAGGGCCACAAAGATGGATTGGAGCCATTCGGATGGAATGTCGTTGTTGTTGTAGATTTGATTGAACCATTTCGTTAGTTGTTGGATGTTGCTGTAGTCTAGTTGTTTCAGCAGTTCCACATTAAATTAAGTTTTCATATTTTAATTTATTACTTAAATTTGGTAATTTTATATAAGTTGTTTATTCAGGATTTGTGGTACCTCCTAGATGATGGTACCCTAAGAAATTGCCTATTTTGCCTGGCAAGGTAGTGCTAAAATTCTAACATTTACATGTATTTTAATGGCTACAATAAGGGTTGGTCACACGAAATGTAGAAATATCTAATGGGGAGAACCAGTTTTAACTGCACATGCTCCATCTATATAATAATTTGCTTATGTCCTGCCATCAGAATGCTCCTTAATCTTGAATAACTCAAAGCTTGACAAGTTTTTGACCTGATTCCTTTTGCAATGTTTTATTTAGTAGCAAAATTAAGAAGAAAAAAAAATTTTTTTTAACCAATAAATCTCAAGAATTAATTTGCTCCCACCGAAACTAACTTGCTGATTACTTTTGAAGAGAAGACAATTTCTTAGCTTTTGTCATCACAATCAACAAAACTCAGTGTCAGATTTGAACAAAGTTGGCATTTTTGCTCATGGATAACATTATTAACATTAGTAGAAGCATATGATGCAAGAAAGTAAGCTTATATAGCATCGGCCAAAAAAAAAAAAAAAAAAAAAACCTTCCTGTTTCATCCATCCATTCACTTCAAAACTTTGTCTAGTAGTTTAGCCTTTAATTTATTTAAGCTGCAACTTCCACAATGACAGATGGAAGTTTGTTCCAGCAATCAACAACCCGCTGGCTAAAGACAAATTTCCACACATCTATTCTACAACTGTCTTTCCTCAATTTGAATTTATGTCATCTCAGGTGTGGAATCTGAGCAAGAGGAAGAATGTAGCAGTTTCCAGGTCCAGATAATTTTTGTGCAGTAATTGTAATTTTTTTTTTAAATGTCGATATAGTCATACATGTAAAAATTATCAAATTGCATTTTTACCCAAGTCCATCCCACTGACACCTTAGCTAGCAATGAAGGGAGCCGAGGGAAAGGTTTTTGTAATTACTTCGATATTAATCTTTTCTTCTCTGAAACAAGTTTGTCAAAATATTTTCCATGGGTACTTCTGACCTGATTACATTTGCAACAGGTTTTATTTAGCAGTAAAATTGAGAATTTTCCAACCAATTTTCAAAATTTCTGTTATTTTTTTCCTGACCAATTTTCGAAATTTCTGTTATTTTATTTTTTAATTTTTACAAAATAAAAAATGCCAGGAGAAACTGCTTTCCAAAGATGTCACTAACAAGCTCAAGGATGAAAGAAGCGATATACAGCTTGGCAAAGTGATGGAAAAGCAGCTGAAAGTAAATCAGATAAGTGAAGAATTGCAAGACAGGAAGGAACAGATAGATGACTTGAGCTTGAGCTTGATAGAGAAAGATTTACAAACAGTGGCTGATGAAACTGGTGAGCTAAATGAAATTAGACATTCAATGTAATGGTGAAAGTCATGCACAAGCAAGAGCAAATCATAGTTCAGTGCAGTAGGGGTGTCCACAGTTGACAACAGTTATGAAATGGCATTTTCAGTAATTTTATTACCCAAGTCCATCCCTCTGACACCTTAGCTAGCAGCGAAGGAAGCCGAGGGAGAGGTTTTTGTAATTACTTAATTACTTCAATATTAATCTTTACTTCTTCTCTGAAACAGTTTTGGTGAAATAATAAAGGTGCACATATGGGTATAGCATAGAATGTAAAGCAGAATATGTGCGAAGTGCATAATGAACTGTAGCGTGCTGAAGTACATAGAAAAGAAGTAAATTGGTTATATTTAGAATATGGTACTGTGTACCATGGATCATTGTAAGAGGCAATGCTGACAAGCCTGGCTCCTCCTACCAGTGCTTTCCTCGCAGTGATTGGGAGGTTTAGTCTTCTGCATTATTTACCACTTATTTGCATTTTCATATATTTGAATTTACATAATAATAGAAAAAAGCAGAAATTTACATGGAGGATTATTAAAATGTGTTTGGTACTATTTACTATCTACTAATTTTTTTCCATGAAAATGGAAGCAAGCAGAAAATTAGGCAAAAGGATTATTTTTATATGTTTAGTTGGTTTCTAATTGCCACTCATTTGCTTTAGAATGGATTTTATGATTCAACTACGCAAAAGCAAAGTAGTTGTTTCCATTACTGTACAGATGAAGAAGCACACCATGAACTGTCAGGAGAGAGACTTTCTAGATTTTTTTTTGGGTGGGGGGGGTTTGCAGAATGATAGGTGTATGAGTGTAGGTTTGATATTCTCTCAGTATAAGTGTCATACACGTGGAAATATGATGAAATTAACTAAGCGAAAGAACATTATGGATGGGATGAATGGAAGTGCAGAATGAAAGCGTTAAATGTTGATTATATGAAAAGATCTGTGCAAAAAAGAGGGGGGGGCCTTGGTTCTTGAAAAGCTAGTTAGGAATGATTTAAGTGCTTCTTCTGATCTATTATTTGGTTCAGAAGACGGCATGTGAGTTTGTGATGCATGACTTGGGTGTGAGTTCCAAGTTTATGAGTGATTGGAGGAGCTTTTATCAGGAGGTATATGTGACAGAAAGTTGTATGCTAGGTGGTGAGGGTGTAGTTGTTGAAATTCATGAAAGCAAGTTGGTAAAAGGAAGTATAAAAGGAAGCACTTTATTTTGCATCGTGCACTTGTGCAATCAAAATTAGATTATGAGTCAGGGTAGATGTATATGCTAGAAATAGCATCCTTCGGTGGCTCAACCCCATTAATTATCAGGTTATTTGTATTGCTACTGTTGCATTCAGAACATCTCCTGTCTAAAGTCTATATGTGAAAGCAAGTGAACCATCTTTGTTGTTTCAGTGAAACAGCTGTCTCTACAATATGTTTTTAAGCTGAACTCCCTGCCAGATACCGGCGCCTCCGTGGGCAGGAGTGGCAGTGCGTAGCACATGCTTCTTGATTAGACTGGGGTTCGAGCCCATGACCACCAAATACGGATGATGCGGAAAGGTCAGGGAATGATCACCGCATATCCCCAGAGCATGGCCTTAGTTGCTAATGCTCCTAAAAACCAAATAACAAACAACCCTGCCAGATGACCCCATGTGGACACCTGTTTTTGAGCTATGATGGTAAAATCTTTATAACACTCATCAAAATTCCAACTGTTCACTCAGTATTCATGTCCAAGAGCTTCTTCAAATTTTCTTCTTTTGTACTCGTTGTGTGTAGAGTACAACAGAAGAAAATTTAAAGAAGCCTTCTTCATAAAAATGTTCAGAGCCTCATCCATTAAGAGAAAACAAGGAATTGAATTAACTCCCAATATTTCCATCTGTTCAACAAGAAATATAAGAAGAAATGGAAAAAACAAAAGAGAAAACAGTCCAGATATTCAGAGGAGCCGTCCACATACAATTCCCCTCCCCTGGATCCCTAGAACCAGCCTGCACAGCAACCACATATGATCGAAGTATGAGGGGTAAAGTTCACTCCAACAAGAACTACTGGATCCAGGATAGTAAAACTTGACATATTATTATTGGTCAATAGATTTAATCCCCTCACCCATAAATTAACTATTGACAGCACCTTTTGCCAGTGTGCACATCAGATTTTGGAATCATTGGCAAGCAGGAGTTTGACAGCAGCTAAGAATTTTATTTTTATGTATGTTTATCCATATGTATTTACTTATTCTTAATCTCTGTTTCTAGTGTAATCCAAATGGAAATTGAAACCTAAAATCCTTTAGACTTAAAATTCACAATTAATATTTATTGCAATATAATTAATTACAAATATTCCCAAATTGTAATCCATTCTATTTTCTACCCCTAACAGCATGGGCTGATGATGGGTATTGGTATGATGCCTGAAACATCACCTTAAATGTATAGTGGTTTGGGCTTTAATAAACTGTATTATTAATTTCACATGGTATAAGAGTGGTTATTAATTCTAGTAATTCATTTTCTATTTTGCTTATTTTCCTATAAACTTCATATAAATGAGTAACACAATAGATAACCTTCTCCAACAAAAAAAAAATTTCCAGTCCTGCTACACTCTTCAGTACCTTTCACAGGAATTGTTTTTTTTTACTACTACAGAAAATCTGAAACCTCCAATACATAATTAGGAAGATGTAGAGATTCATGGACATTTTCACCATGTCGCTGTCCATAATTGCTGAACATAATGGAGGTTATTGCTGTTGACCCAGCCTTTAGACTTTTTGTGAAAGGTATTGAAGAGTCCAGCAGAATTGAAATTATTTTTTATATAAAATATATATTTTTTCATGAGGATCCCATGAGGATTAGTTTTCAACTGCACCCTAACTCTGTTGGGTTAAAATTGTAATTGCAGGCTACTTTTGACGAGATTTTTCATTTGGTGCTGTGTTCTAATTATTTTTGTATTCACCAAGAACATATTCTTCACTTTATCTTCATCTGTGCCAACTTCTTGGGAGATTCTAATGTTGGGAGTGAACTTTGTTTGTAGTTAGGAATTCTTTTTTTCCTTTTAATTTTAACTTTCACTTACTTTGTCTGGCTGAGAACTTGATCTTAAATTGTAATTGTGAGTTCTTGAAGGAATGGCACCTTTGGAACTGAATTCTGCCAGTAGAGGTCTAGATGTTGGCCATAACAGTTTGATGTTGGATAGTGGCACAGTGTATATGCCTTTATTTTTGCTGCCTGATGGTTTGGAGACTTTTATTATTAACTAGTTGTACCCAGCATAACATAACAAAAGCCATCTTTCTGATTATGGCATAAATAGTTTAATCTAGATCCTTCAGTCTTCACCATTCTTGTTTAGCTGTGATATAATTCTACAGCAGTCACCTGTGGGATATATACATATGTCTCTATTTGCAGATGGTTCCCCATATTCTCCAACAAATCTTGAGCAACCTCCGTTTTGGATGTAGGTGCATTATATCGTCGCTTATCTAAGTCCAAGTCTTCTATAAATATCATGCCCACATTCATTGTTGGATTGGCCTGAGTTATTTGATGCATTTGTTTATATGACTCAGCAAATGGGTTAACTTTTTGCAGCATCTCATCCAATTGTTGCATTACTTCGACCACGCACCCTTGGTTTGAATGTTTTTCAAGCCATTTTGTTGTTGCTTCAGCAGAATCGAAAATATAAAGTTGTCCTTATCCTGGCTTATTTGCCTCATTTGGATATAGCAGTGAGACCAAATGGTAAATCTGGCCATGTATTCTTAAACAGTATGGACCATTTCCAGTCAGTGATTTCATCTTGCGCCCATTGATGCGAATGCCATTGCTGAGTTCTCCTCTCATATATGTTCTCTGTAGTTATTTGTTTCACGTGTATCCCCTGTAAGCAGTTCTCGTAATAGAGTAGGTGTCTCTAACAGTGGGTCAAGTGAAACCTTTCCATCATGACAGCATTTAGTGTATTTATTCGATGTGTATATCTCACGTCCCCAATATCTTGCATTGCAATACTCACAGTTGTAACACATATTTCCTGTGTCATGCTTTTCTGCATTAATTAACTACATCCGGTACTTGAAACCGTGTAGGACTGATTAGTCCTACACGGTAATCAGTCCTACACGGTTTCACCCATCTTCTCATTTCCAATCTTGCTTCTCTTTCTTCAATAATTTCTGTCTGGCTTTGTAGTTGTGGAGTCTCATTTCAGTCTCTTAGTCTATTAGATTTCTCCTCTAATGTTTCATTAGCATTTCTTTTACATTATCTCAAAGTTCTTACACACTGTTCAGCCATTTTTACACTTCTTAAAATTTAGAAGAGTTTATTAAAATTGAAGACAGATAAAATAAACATACATCAATAGCTTTCAGGCATAGGTTACCTTTGTTCTTTTTTTTTTTTTTTTATGTAAACCCCAAACACGAGAGGTATTAGAACCTATAGTACTTAGTACCATGCTTAGGTTGGGGGTTGAGAAGACAAAAGAAGATATTTGTTGATATTGGACTTGAACTTCTGTAGACTGTAAATTTCAGGAAATACGTATGAAGGAAGGCTGTTCCAGAAAACAGCAGTTGAATGAATATACAAGGAAGGTGAAAAGTTGGTTCTGTGAGTTTGAAGCTGGACAGTAAATGGATGTTGGCTGGTGGTGGCATGTGTTTGGACTGTTTTGAAAGAGAGAGCGGGAATTATAGAAGAACAGTGCCCATCAAAATATCTGTAGAAGAGGCATGAAGCAGAAACAGTAAGCAAGTGGAGAAACTCTGTTAGAGATGAATCATTAATTAACCTAACGGCCCTCTTCTGAATGGAATCAAGAAGCCTGAGAGAGATTTTGGGGGCACCGCCCCAGATGTGGGAACAATGTTCCATTTTAGGGCATATTTGTGATTTGTAAAGAGTAAACAGCTGTTTGGAAGAAAAGTAACACCAAGAGCAAAAGAGAAAACCAAGTTTTTTTAGATGCAGAGGAAGCAATATTTGTAATGTGCTTGTGCCAAGAGAGATTAGAAGTCAGGTTAATCCCCAAAAGAGATATATCATTTTTCCTAGAAATTGGAGTGTCGCCAAGGATAAGCATGGGAGCAGAAGAATCCTTTTTTGCGAGATATAAGACAAGACTGAGTTTTAGAAGGATTGAAATCAACTAAGTTGCCTTTGCCCCACTAGAGAATTACTGGAGATTGGCATTTAAGGAATTGGTAGCAGATTTTTGAGAAGTTGAAGCTGATTGAGCAGGACAAGGTTTCTCAAAATGGAAAGTGGAATTCAATGTGCTATCATTGGCAAAACTATGGATAGGATTTCCAGTCAATGGAAGAAGGATATTAATATACAAGAGTAGGGGAAAGAACTGAACCTTGGGGGACACCGTCATTAGTGGAGAAGTTAGAAGACAGAGAGCCATCTACCATCACCCTCAGTGAGCGATCGGAGAGAAGACTGGATAACCAATTACAAAAAACAGTTGGCAAACCATAAGATGGAAGCTTGCTTAGACATCAAGATCATTTACCAAGTTTTACCAAGATCATTAATACATGAGTTGAAAGAAAAATAGGATGCTAGCAGGTCAGCTTTTGGCTGAAGTGACAACAGAACCATCTGGTTTGGATAGAGGTGGGAGCAAAGATGGTGAAACACAACTGCTTGTGTTTCACCAAACTTTTCCATTGAATTAGTTCATAAATGGGTAACATAAGCCAGAATATTACCAGTGGATCGACACTGACGGAATCTATACTGGGAATCGTTAATCAGATGGAAGGTTTCTAGGTAGTTTAAGAGTTGGCAGTTAATTGATTTCTCCATTACTTTAGAAAGCGTAGAAGTAATTGCAATGGGATGATAATTGGATGGGAGGGATTTGTCACCCTTTTTAGGGACTGGCTGGATATGAGTAAATTTCCAAGCAGAAGGAAAAACACCTTTGGAATAAGAAAGTAAAAAAAGGCGACAGAGAACAGGAATAAGTTCAGGAGCACAGGTTTGGAGAAAAAGTGGAGAAACACCATCAGGATCTGAAGCTTTCTTCGCATCAAGATTCGTCAAAATCCTTCTGACATCCTTTTGACGGAAGACCACAGGAGGCATTGAATGGAGCGTGTTGGGAATGGTGGGAGGTGTTTTACCAAGATCATTAATACATGAGCTGGAAGAAAAATGGGATGCTAGAAGATGAGCTTTATACTTGGCTGAAGCGACAACAGAACCATCTGGTTTGGACAGAGGTGGGAGCAGAGATTGGCAAAAGTTGCGGCCAATAGCTTTGGCAAGAGACCAGAAGGCTCGGCTACCATTAGGGCAAGAAGCAAATTTTCCACTCTTAGCCTGTTGAAACTCTAGTTTGGACTGGTTAATAACTGCTTTACAATTAATAACTCTTGCGAGCTTTGGTGTAGGCAGAAAGTTAAACTGAAGAATTAAAAACAAGCCAATTACGATATGCAACATTCTTCTCTTGAACAGCCTTAGCACATTTATTGGAAAACCAAGGTTTAGATAAAGGACAAGATTTTAATGTGGAGTGTGGGATAAAGGATTCCATTCCAGCAAGAATAATTTCACTGACATGATCAGAGCAAACGTTGACATCCGAAGTTTTGAAACAGTAAACAGTAATAAGATAAGAAGAAAAAAATCTCGCAGGTCATCCCATTTTGCATTCTTGTAATGCTAAACGATACGAGGTTGGGAATAGGCATGAGATAAAGGCTCCATTGGAGAAGAGATCACCAAGTTGTGATCTGAGGTGCCTAAAGGACCTCTCACTTCGATTGTGTACTTAGAAAGGATGTTTAGGAGAAAAAGATCAATCGTGTTGGCTGTATGATTAAGATTGTCTGGTATTCTTGTAGGTAAATGAACAATCTGTGCAAGGTCATTGGTAATTGCAAAAGCCTCAGCATCTTCGAACAGCTGGGTCAGTGTAACAGAATATGGAAGTCAGCTGGAGTTGTGAACATTAAAATCACCAAGGAAAATTACCTCACGGGTAGGAAAGTTGGACTGGAGAAAGTCAAGTTGCAAAGAGAGGAAGTCAAAAGAGCTCCAAGTGATTAGGGGAGTTGGGAGAACAGTAGAGACAACAGATGAATTTGACACAATGAGGTAGAGAGATTTTAAGCCAGAGAAGATTGAAATGAGGAGATTCCAATTTATTAAGTCTCTGACAGGGAATATCGGAATGGACATATGCACAAGTACCACCTTTGAGGCAAAAGGAATCATACAGTGAATAATTTGGGCAACTGAGATGAGCAGTGCTTGAATCAACCTATAACTTAGATTCTGTCAGAAAAAGTACATGGAGTTTAGCAGATTGCAAGTGGAAGTGGACATTGTTGAGATTAGAATTGAGACCACGTATATTTGTGAAATGAATTAGGAAGTGTTTCGGAGGTTTCGATCTTTTCGCAGATAAGCTTACTCTATTAGTGTGACAATTCATGGTGTATTCAATAGTAAGAAAAAGTGTGTGGGACATGCTGTATGAAGTAATGAAATTTTTGGATGTGGCGTACACATGGTAAGAATATACCCAGATCCTTGACATAATGTGGCCTCAACAATGCCCCCCCCCCCGAATACACACTACTTGAACTCCCTCCAGTCACTATCTGGCAGAGTAGAGGTAGCAAGATTATACACTAGCTAATCTGGAAGCCTCCTAGAGAGTTACCAATAATCCTAGTTACCAATAGGTTCGGTCTGGTGTACTAACTAGTGGCCAGCCTGCAAATACTGTTTTAGAGCGGTATCCTCGAAATGTAAGGAAGATTGGATCTCGCCACGATGTTCATCATAACCTCAAAAGTCATCAATCATACTGCATGATGGAAGAGATGGGGAAGGGTTGACCAGAACTTAGCTCTGGAGACTAAACATGGGTTTCACTTCAAGCCTCCAATAAGTAAAGTGGTGATATGACACCAGTTGATGAGAGTCATCTACCACCTATTACTGCCTGGTAACACAGAGGGATGGCATTCCTGGATGTGGTGTGGGTGCCACATACCACATGGAGTTTAGTCGAAAAAGTTAGCACAGTCAGGTCTGCTATAATGTGGTACATGTTTTCTTGAAAATCTCCACGTTATGGCATTTCGTGCATTAAAAACAATAGGGCTTATGGGAAAAATAGGGATAGGGGCAGAGCACTCAAAAAAAAAAAAAGTTCAGTGTAGTAAGTAAAACACTAAAAAAGTTTAGAAACCCAATAAAATTACTAACACTGGTTTAAACATCTTAAATTTTTAATAAATAAATAAATAGTACAGTAAATATAGCACTGTAATATACTAATTAATATTTTCTGTTCACTGACTTTTTTTTTTAATTGCAAAATTTAAAACAGTAAAAAAGATAAGCGATCAATAACAACAAACACTGCACGCACAAATTGCACTAGTGAGATACGCAGTAACAATTCCGCGCATTAAAAATAGGAATGAAGAGAAGATTCTAAAAATTTATATATATATTTTTTATTTATTTACTTACAGAATTCCAGCTATCAGTATTATGGCAAATGCAATAAGGTAGAGTTTACTACCTGTTTATAATTAGATTGCACTAACAGAAAAGCCCAATAAACTGGGAACTGCAAATTGTTTTTATTGTTTTATGGTAATGACCTGCACAAATGTGTCCTCTACTCATGCTGTCACGCTTCATGAAATTTCTGTTGGAACTAAAAATGTGAGCTCCTGAAAACATGAGTCGGCCTCAATATCTTGTGAATACAGCAAATGACAACAGTGTGTCTCCGACCAATACAACTAGAGTGAATGGGAAATATATATAGCTCTCACACATTTTGACATTTTTTAAGCTTCGTGAACTTATTTGTATCGCTGCACAGGTCACTATGTTGAGCTTGGTGCTGGGTTTTGCATTCAACTGATGTTACTTGCAGACGAAATCGCACATGTGCCAACACGAAAATCATGTTATACCCACATTGTTCCCTAATATATCAGTCATGTTGGAACAAATTTGTGTTGCCAAAATGCACGTTATAGCAGAGCTGAATGTACAAAAATTAATAATGAATGCCCAGTATGGTGGCCATACGAGGTGAACCACGTGAACCATGCATGGCCACACGTTAGCAACAATTAGCAGTTGGAAAATTTGGGCAGCATACCTAAGCGTTTTATGTATATGGATTTCATTTTGTCTTTGAGTAGCTTGGATGTATTAGTGTTTAAATTGCATAGCTTCCTATATATATATGGGCTGAAAATATTTAATAAAAAATACTTGCTTGAAATCTGGGAAAATTATTATTATTATTAGCCATATTATGGTGCAAGGAAGCCTGAGGCTTATGCTGCACCAGCCAAAAAAAATTCCAGAATTACCCTTAGAGAGAGAGAGAGAGAGAGATGTAGAAAGGAATCGCCAAGGAAGAGAAGAATGATGATGTCCAGTTCAGGACCTTGGGTTTGCCAAGCCCATATTCACCAGATGTGAGCCCCTGGGGTTAATATAGAGAGACAAAAATTGGCAAAGGGCTTGAATTCTCAGGGAAGTTACAGTGAAAAGAATGCAGAGCTGTGTCAAACTTGATAACTTGCCTATTTTGGATGCCCTTGTTATATTCCTATATCCATGCATCCAACAATCTGTAGAACTCATAATGCACAGCTGCATCTGCACTGGATCACATTTAGTGTGGATATAAATGGAGAAAATCTAAGAAGCACAATAACATCTGGTCTGTTGCCTGACCTTTTCACATGAATTCCAAGAACACTTCCTTATTACTTCTTGGAATTCCAAGAAGTAATAGTAATACTATATGGCAAATGCTATTACTATTACTGTAACACAATGTGAGAATTCTAAAAATTTTAAACTATTACTAAGTCACTATCTTGCAACAGTGGCTAATGCACATTAATTGTTCACATTTTTTTCATAATGCTAAAGACAAAAATTGTATCACAAATAGTGGTGCATGGTCTGTTAGACTTTTCGTGTATAATTAAAAAAAAAAAACAGTGTGCCACTTCCAAAACTGCTCAAGGAAGTCTATATGCATAGTTAGGAAGACAGATAGAATTTCAATCACTAATCTTGAACCAGTTATTATATGCAATAGTAATTTTGCTGAGCGGTCTCACAAATCAGTTAAATTTATGAAACTACTTTGGACTTATTCTGTATAATTATTATAAAACATTGGAATAATTTGCTATTAAAAATTTACCACATTTATAAACAAGTTTTGGAGGGTCAAGGGCCTGTGTTGTTTCTTTGCACATATAAAACTATATAAATCTGCTGGAATTTCAATTATATTTAAAACAATATTCCAGTATATTTTCAGGATTTCCTTAATTTCTTTGGCCTGATAAGAGAATTCCAGAGTGAACCCCAAAGTATTATCTGTAATTTTTAGTTGTGTTGTTATTGTACTAGAGTAGCCCATTTACACACAAATAAACATTGACAAATTGTATTTGTCAATTAACTTGAATTCTTCACATAGGTTAAAAGTAGGGGTGTGTGTGTCATTTTGTTTACAATGGACTCGCCCAAAAAGAATTTTAGTTAAGGGCCATTCCTTGTTAAAATAGTCTGTTATTCAGCTTTCACCAAAAAATTATTTAACAAGGGGCACACGTGAGGGTCACCCCTCCAGCACACCCATTAAAAACAACTCTCCTTTTGATTCTTTAATAAGCACATTCATTGCTTTCTCTCAAAGTATAATGTAGTATTTTGTTCTTATATTTTTTATTATTATATGCTGTGGTAATTAAAAAAAAAAAAAAGACTTTCCTATACCATACATAAAGTGTTGCTAAATATAGTAAGGTGAGTGCAGGCTCTTGCTTGTTAGGTATTTGGTTTTTAGTTTCATAATTTCATTTATTTAACTGCTTGGTAGATGATAGCATTTAGCATACTTCTAAATATTTTTCCTTGTTGCATCCTGCAGCAGTTTTTGTGTAGTATCAGAATGGTTTAGATATATTGATTGATCACACTACAATTAATTTATACTTTGAGCTTAATTCTTTAAGAAAATAATGATGCATTTTGTATTACAACATAAATTACTTTGTAAATTTTATGAAATGGTATTTATAATTATTTAAATATACTTTATTCAACAGGGAACTCGTTATACAACAGAATACCTTGTCCGTTTTGTTGCTCGTCTTCTTCCAACATCTAATAAACTAGTTGACAATGTTCTACGTCGTTTAGTGGCTTCTCTAACTCATCAGAGTCTTGGAATAAAAGGCATTCTCTGTCCAGCTGGAGTAAAGTGGCCTAAAATGAGAGAAGGCACTACAAACCAAGTGATACAATTTGTACAAGGTTTGTATGACATTGTTTCAGCACAGTGCCACAAAAGTGAGAGTGGCATATTTGATTATCATGTTAATAGTGACTGTGACAGAAGTGATCGGACATACCTTGGTCTTAATCTAATGGCAAGTGCTATCTGTCGATCAGGCAGGCCATGAAAACTAGAAAAATTTTGTTTGTGTCAATTGTATCAAGAAGAAACTGTGCCTTAAAAAACAATTATGAACCTGTGATTAAATCCTAAAATGATTATGCTGGTTTATCATAAGGATATTTCATGCTGTTCTCCTAAAGAGAATTATAATAGCCAGGTGAAATTAATGAATATATATTTAGACTTATTTCCCTCCTTGTGGTGACAGTGCAATTAAATTATGAATAATCGATCATAAAATACAGATGCATTTGATGTGTATGTGTTGTTATAAAGGATGAAGTTTTCTATTATTTGAAACAGTGCTTCCTCATAAAGAATATTAATACTGCACTCCATACACACAAACTTATAACTACATGCTTCTGGTTTAGAATTGATTCACATTTTTATATTTTGACAATATCATAATTTTAGAATTAAGTAGAAATAATTAAATTAAATATATATCACTGTACAGAGAAATGACTGAATCATTGTTCATAAACCTGAAACTAAGAAGCACAGTAATAAATACTTCTAATCTTTCTTTTATGTATATATTATTTATAAATTCCTTTTTTTTTCTATAATACACGATTTTAGCATTGTTATCAGTTGTGACTGGCAATATTAATGCTATTTTTCCGTAAAAGATAAAAATGTAGCTTTAATCCTTTTTTTCAGTGGACTGTGTGGAATGCATGCACACCTATTTATCATGTGTGAACTCTGTGGAATACATACATATGAGTTTTGTGTGTGCACTTAATCAGTATATATATTTTCAGGGGTTTCAAATAATGTGTACATTTAGTATTAGTATTAATAGAGGTAAATGATGTAAGAAAGCAAGCTTATAAGCTTATACAGCATCAGCAAAAAAAGAAAAAGCGAACACTTCCCATATCACTTGTCTATCCCTTTTAACAATTTTTCTAGTTCTTCCTTGAATTTACTCAAACTACCCACGTCTACAACACAAGATGGGAGCTTGTTCCAACAGTCAACCACGCACTGGCTGAAGGCAGAAATTTGTACAGCTACCTTGCAGCCATGCTTCCTCAGTTTGAATTTATGGTCCCCTTGTGTAGTTCGAGCAAAAGGAAGGATTCCATCAGCATTGAGCTTACTCAAACCATTCAAAGCCTTAAATACCTCAATCAGACCACAGCAGGAAAGGCTTCAGTTTGCAGAACTGAAGCCTTTCCTGCTAAGAGTACCCTTTTGTTCCTCTTACTAATTTATATATGAACTTATATAATTTCTAGTAATGACCAACAGACTGGTTTAAGTTCAACTTTATTAAAATAAATATATATATATATATAAAGTACTAAAACAGATATAAAATATATATAAGTAAAAAGAAGTAAAATAGATGCTTTCAGGGCAAGGCGTCCATCCCTTCATGAGCCAGTCAGTGAATGGTGTACTGAGTATATACATTGGCTGAAATAACAGAAGACAACTGGGCATGATCATAAATCACAACTCTGGTGCCGGTAATGCAGTATTATGCATGTGTAAGGAATGTCAGCTCTAATCGCACTATAGAATGGCTGACTCCATAATGGGGTGTATGTGAACTCCCCTATTACAATTCATAGTACTGTTACAGCTGATTATGGAGTGCCTCAAGCCATGAGCACTGGTGGTAATCACATGAATAGTTGATGGTTTCAATGTTTCATCAAGGATCAAGGTTATGCTACTTGGCCCAATAATGTTCAACAACAGCAGAGCATTCAAAGTCATGCTCTGAGATATGATCTTTTAACTTCCTGGCAGTCTCACCAACATCCCACAATCTAGACATAATACGGTAAATGGAACCGCTCCGTAAAAATGGAAGAATAGGTACCAGGGAATTGAACACACCTTAAAATTCTAATGAGATGTTCTGATGTGCTCGGATAATAAGGGCAATAGAGATAAAGTCATTATTGATTATTTGTCATTTGATTAAGTGACAAAATCATGAGCTTGCAACTCACACGTATCCAGAAGACAAGGGGGATAACTGCAATTAGAAAGCTCCATTCTTACTTTAGAAATCTTCAATTGCCTATCACTAATAGAACTGGAATGTGTCCATGTGTGGGTAAATAAGGTACGAGCAGTGTTACATAGATGTCCAGGAGCGTGTGCAGACCTATAATTAGTAAATTTGCCTTCACACATAAGTTTCCTGAAGATGGAGGCTGTAAAGTGTGTACTCGCACGTTGGACTAAGATGTCTTAAGAAAGGAAGGGTACTATTTGTTTCCAGCTCAATAGTAAATTGAATGAAGAGTTGAAGGGTGAGTGGGAATTGAGATATTGAAGAAGTCGAGTTTCTGATTGAGTTTTAAGTTAAACTTTATTAAAATAAATAAATAGATATATATTTTACCTTTATTGCTGATCAAGAAGTTGATGAAAAAGAATCAAGGTATTCAGAAACATATGTAGCAGATAATGCTACATCAAAAAAAAAAAAAAAAAAAAAAGTAACAACAAGCTTTTTTTTTTTTTATTTCCGTGATTTTTGTTGCAGTATTTTTAAAAATTATGATATTACACAATAATTTCATTATAATTTTGGGCAGTCACATCAAAATAACAACATATGAATATAAAAAGAAACTGTATGCAAAATTTTCATTTTTACAAACCTTTGAAATTACACAAATAAATTCATTCCACTGAGACCATGGCCATCAAAAGAAACTCACTACTGTATTCCGTGTGCACTCATGTGCATGGAAAAATTTATCACATCAGTCCACATGCATACAGTTATATTTCACAATTGCATGCATAAATATTTTTTAATGGCACACACAAATTTCAACTAACACGATTTGCATGGCGTAACAAGTTTATGAAGCTTAAAATAAAAAAACCCAGGGCTCACATCTGGTGAGTATGGGCTTGGCACACCCACAGTCCTGAGTTGGATATCATCATTCTTCTCTTTCTTGGTGATTCCCTTCTTCTTCTTCTCTCTCAGGGTAACTCAAACTTTTTTTTTGGCTGGTGCAGCATAAGCCTCAGGCTCCCTTGCACCATATGGTTAATAATAATAATAATAATATTAGAATTAATTCCCATGAGCTTACATACGTTTAAGTAACCCATTATTACAAGGGTCTGATCTGATTCCTTTGTATTCACATATGTGGAAAAACTGTAATATTAGTGGAAAATTATGCAAGCAAGTTTATATAGAAAATTTTCTATTTGTACAATGGAACGACAACCAAGTCAGTAGAGTTTACAATTAATCGTCAATACAAATATTTATTGTATTTAGTAGTCACAGGCTTGAACCTGGTCCACTCAAGGAACACGTACTATGCACTCTCACCCCTGACCACTGGGCTACATAGTATCAGCCAAAAAAAAAAAACCATAATTTCACCCATCCATACCCTCCAAGAATTGTTCTAGTCCTTCCTTGAATTTATTCGGACAATCCATCCCTACAACAACACGTGGAAGCCTGTTCCAAACTATCATTCACCTTCTCAGTAAAGGCAAACTTCTACACATCTTCCAATTTTCCTTCAAATTGCATTTATGCCGCCTCATGTTTGTAATCTCAGCAAGAGAAAGAATGCCATTCACATATAGCTTACTCAATCCATTCAAGGCCTTTAACACCTCAATCAGTCGATCAATTTGGCCCTGGAAAGATTGTGCAAGGCTCAAGGGGTAGAATTTTTTTCAGCCTGGACTGTACTTGTTAACAGGAGAGATTACTTCAACAGGGATGGGATACACTTAAATAGAAAGGGTGCAAGAATATTTGCTAATGCTATCGAGGCAGTGTTAGGTGGGTCGGAAAACTGCTAGCTTGGGGGGGGAGACAAAGACGAATAGATTAACAGTAGCCACCGGCAGAGGTGAAAGAGATTCTTGCACTGCTTCTATTGGAATGAGCAGAAGCCTGAAAAACAAGATGCAGGATATTTCAGAGACTGCTGGGAGTCATTGCGGTACAAGTAAACACATGGGTTGTGTTAGGGTAGCTAAGAATAGAAATAGGTGCATGTATACTTGTGTGTACACCAATGCTAGGAGTTTAGTAAATAAACTTGATGAATTTGAGGTATTGCTCAAAACATCAAAGGCAGATATTGTTGGGATATCAGAGACGTGGTGTCACACAGATATAAGGAATGCAGAACTGGAATTTGGGGAGTACAACGTCTACAGAAAGGATAGACTGGATAGGAAGGGAGGAGGGGTTATGCTATTAGTTAAGAAATACATAAAATCCAAGGAAGTGAAGCCAGTGGACATCGCTGTACAGGGCAGTGTCGAGTCAGTTTGGTGTGATATAAGCATTGGGAGATTGAGAGTAGGAGTGTGCTATAGGCCTAATGACTGATGAGTACAATAAGAAACTGTACAGGGAAATAGAGTGGGCCAGTAAATCAGAGAGTCTTATAATGGGAGATTTTAATTTCCCAGATTCTGACTGGAATTTGGGGGGCGGTCACTCACACACTAGCAAGGCTTTTGTGGATTTATTCGAAGATTGTTTTCTACATCAGCATGTTCGGGAGGCAACTAGAGGGAGGAATACTCTTGATTTGATTATCAGCAGCGATTCTTCATGCATTAAGAATCTGCAGATAAATGAACCACTAGGTGGCAGTGATCACAGTGTGCTGAAGTGGGATTTACTCAAAGAGGTAACTACCATAAGGGGTAAAGGGAAGGGTTATTGCTTTCGTAAAGGCGACTACGATGGACTGAGACAGTATTTAAATTCTATACAGTGGGACCAACTGATGATGTTACCAACAGCAAATGCAAAATGGGAAGCATTCAAAGAACTTATCTTGGAAGCTACTAGGCTTTACATACCAACTAAGAAGTATTGTTCAAGATTCAGGCCTAAATGGATGTCAGATGAACTGATGAGACATATGGCAGAGAAGAAACATGCATGGGATACATACAAATTAAACATGACACAGAAGCCTATGATAGATACAAGTTGATCTGTAACCAAGTTACAAAGGAGGCAAAGCAGGTGAAGGCAGATTACGAGAAATCTTTGGCAAGGGACACAAAGAAAAACAGCAAAGAGTTCTTTACTTATGTAAACTCTAGAAGGAAGGGGATGAATCAGATTGGTCCACTTGATATCGATGGGTCAACTGTTGATGATCCTGCTCAGGTAGCTAACAAACTAAATGAATATTTTGCATCGACATTCACACATGAGGAGTTATTTAGCAAGGGGAAAGCCAGAGGTGTATTCAACTCTAGCAGTAAGCTAGAGAATCTTGTAATAACTGAGAGTAAAGTGGAGGAGAAATTGTTGAAGATAAACACAAGAAAGGCACCCGGGGTGGATGGGATCTATCCAGTTATATTAAAGGAGGCAGCAGAGGAAGTAAGCAAACCCTTAGCCATAATTATGAGAGCTTCCTTGGACTCAGGGTAGGTACCCACAGACTGGAGATGTGCAAATGTGACCCCAATTCACAAAGGAGGATCAAAGGCTGACACAAGTAATTATAGACCTGTGAGTTTAACTTCTGTTCCAGGAAAATTAATGCAGGCACTAGTTAAAGAAGCACTGCAGGATCATTTAGACAAGACTTCAGTTATAGCTCGGACACAGCATGGTTTTGTTAAGGGGAAGTCTTGCCTGTCCAATTTGATTGGATACTATGATGCAGTCACAAAGGAACTGGATGCAGGGAATAACTTTGATATTATATACAGTCGGTCCTCGTATAACACGTGTTTACATTACACGAATTCGATCATACACGATTTATAAATAGGGGAACGTTATCTTATATAACACGAACCGAATTCGCTTATGCACGATTCGCCCCTTTGTGTTTACAAGAAATGGCAGTCGAACGCGGAATCACCCCAACCGACCGCAACACGATAGGAATGAAGAAGATTCTGAAAATGTAATTATGTGTTTTATATCAGTGAAGGGGAAACATATTTCACCATAATAACGTAAAAACCAACACAATTCCGGCTATCGATATAATCGCAAATGCAATTAGATGGAGTTTACTACCAGTTTATAACAGATTCCACTAGCAGAAACGAAACTGGAAATTGTTTTTATTGTTTTATAGTAGTAACCCCCAGAAATGTGCTTTAGTAAAATGTGGGGTGTTAATAGTGTATCTCGGCCTTTACGGTGTTGTTTATTCAGTTGCTATATGTGAGCAGCTTTGTTTATGTGTATCAAGCGTGCCTCCTCGTTTTGTAATTGCGCTTTATTCCCTAAAAATTAGTAAAATACTTAAAAGGTGTGAAAAGGAAGTGTCCTGGCGAAGACACTGCAGATTCAGGGAGAGAGAAAAAAAAAAAAGCAATATCGATAAACAGAGGCGGACTGGGTCAAAAATTCCTACCCGGGAAAATTTATAGTGGCCTCATACTACGGTTTATGGCCAAAATCACACCAGCCTCCGGCCCACCGGGATTTCCCGAGTAAGGCTTATGGCCAGTCCGCCTCTGTCGATAGAGAAAAAAATATGAAATTGTGAAACGCTTTGACCGAAATGAAAGACCATGTGATATTGCACGTGCTACAAACCTAAATGAGGCAACGCCGAGAATTACAAAGAATGCGGAGAAAATAAAAACAACTTTCGTAGCAGGAACAACTCAAAGTATAATTAAAATCCATTAGATTAAGACACAAGAATTGGAAGGGATGGAACGGCTGTCATCTGTTTGGATAGAAAATCAAACAAAAAACAAGTTTGCTTACGATAGAAGCAAAAGAATTAGCAATATTTTATTACGTAATAGTCATTACGTATTATAAAATACGTATTTTATTACGACTATTTTATTTAATATAATAATTTTTTTACAAATAACATACGTATTTTATTCGTAAAAAATACTTTTTTAGTATTAAAAAATATTAAAAATACTTTATTATAATATAATAAATAATAAAAAATATTTATTATTTATTATATTATAATAAAAATATATATTATATTTTTTATTACGTATTTTAATCGTTATAAAATACTTACGTATTTTATAACGATTAAAATTACTCGATTATTTATTGTGTTTGGTAATGTTTTGGTTCCAAATGTGTGTTCAATCTTGGGTGGTCGGCACATAACCCCACTTTTCCCATAGGGCCTGTTGTTTATATTGCACGATTTTGCATTGGACGAGGTTTCCTAGGAACACAACTATCGTGCTATATGAGGACAGACTGTACTTGGATCTTAGAAAGGCTTTTGATACTGTTGCACATGGAAAACTGCTGCACAAAGTGGAGCAGTGTGGCATTGGAGGCAAATTGCTGCTGTTGATAAAGGGGTGGCTGAGGGGGAGAAGACAGAGAGTGGTAATCAATGGACACTGCTCGTCGTGGACTAATGTTATTAGTGGAGTCCCTCAGGTCTCAGTGTTGGGTCCATTATTGTTTTCTGTATTCATAAATGATATTGATGATGGTATATCAAGCTTAATGTCGAAGTTTGCAGACGATACAAAGGTAGGCAGGGTTGTCAAGGATACTACTGACACTATGCTGCTGCAACAGGATCTGGAAAGGTTGAGCAGACGGGCTGAGAGGTGGCAAATGAAGTTTAACATTGACAAATGTAAAGTACTACACATGGGAAACAGCAACCCCAGAGCAACGTATCAACTCTGTGGTACTACACTGACAGTGGTAGAGAATGAAAGGGACCTGGGGGTGGTTGTGCAGGCAGATATGAAGTTCTCTGAGCAGTGCAGACGGCTGCAAGACTAGCTCATGGAGTATTGTCAATGATATACAGGAATTTTTCCAGCAGGGATAAGGAGGTGATTATTCCATTGTATAAGGCAATGGTCAGGCCACACCTTGAGTACTGTATACAGGTCTGGAGGCCTCATTTCAAGAAGGATGTAGAGCTGCTGGAACGAGTACAGAGAAGGGCAACAAGATTAGTGAAGGGAACAAAGGGATTCTCTTACGAAGAAAGGCTTAAGTTTTGCAAATTACATTGTCTGGAGACTAGGCACCAGCGAGGTGATCTGATAGAGGTGTATAAAGCCTTGAATGGATTGAGCATGCTCAATGCTGATGGGATTCTTCCTCTCGCTCAGAATAATCACCTGAGAGGGCATAAATTCAAATTGAGAAAAGACAGATGTAGGATAGACGTGCGGAAATTTGCCTTTAGCCAGCGGGTGGTTGGTTGGTGGAACAGACTTCCATCCCTTGTCGTGGAAGTTGATAGCCTAAATAAGTTTAAGGCTCAGCTGGACAGGTATTTTGAACAAACAGAGGGGTGAAGTGGAAGTGGGGTTTTTTTTTTTTTTTTTTTTTTTTTTGGCTGATGCTGCATAAGCTTGCTTTCTTGCATCAAATGCCTCTACTAATACTAATGCTAAAATGCTAAATCAGATCACCCCCACAGGTGCCTAGTCTACAGAAGTTGCAATTTTCAGAACTGAAGCTTTTCTAGGCAAGAGCACCCTTTTGTTCCCTTCACCAATATTGTTACCCTTCTCTGCATCTATTCCAGCAGATCTATATTCTTCCTAAAGTGAGACTGCCAGACCTTTATACAGTACTCAAGATGTGGTCTAACCATAGCCTTGTACAAATGGTATCACCTCCTTATCCCGTCTAGTAAAGTTTCTGTATATCATTGACAAAACCCCATGAACTGATATGGCAGCATGGTGATGACTGTTGTTAACCACCCTGCCAACCTTTGTATCATCTACAAACATTGACATTAAGCCTGATATACCTTAATCAGTATCATTGATAAATATTCAAAACAACAATAGGCCCAGCACTGAATCCTGGGAACAACACTAATAACATTCACGGAGAACAGTGCCCATTGATAACTACTTTCTGTCTTCTTAGACATAACCATGAGTGCCAGTAGCATGGTGCAAGGTGATGCAAGTGCACCACCTTTGGATTTCAAAGTAATACACAATTTTTAATATTTTCATTAATTTATTGAAACAATAAAACGATACACATCTGTATACATTGTACTCCCCATATTCAAATTCTGCATTCCTTATATCTGTGTGACATCACACCTCTGATATCCCAACAATATCTGTCTTTGATGCCTTGATTAGCACTTCAAATTCCTTGAATTTAATTACTATACTCCTAGTATTGGTGTACAAGCAAATATACTGTACATATGCCTGTTCTTACTCATATTTATCCAAATACAGCACATGCATTTACTTGTTCCATGATGGCTCCCAACAGTTCTAGAAATCCCCAGGACCTTGCTTTCCAGGCTACTGCTCATTCCAATAGAAGCAGTGAAAGAATCACTTTCACCTCTGTCTGCAATTATTGTTAATCTAATAGTCTGTGTACCCTTCCCCCAAGCTAGCAGTTTTCCGACTAACCTAACACTGCCTCAATAACATCAGCAAATATTCTTGCACTTGTGGGTACACTATTTAAGTGTATCCCAACTGCCTCTAGAAGCAGTCTTGGCTAAGGTAAAGAAAGCCAACATGAGAACGACGAGAAACATTGGATAACTTACACGGAAAATTAGTTTCCCGATACCGGACTCTAGCGCTGCTCACTTGGTAAACAGACAGTAGGTATTATCGGTCTGGAGCCAACATCGAGAAGGATATATTGATTGACAGGTAGGCTTGGCAAACGATGAAATCATTGGTGGTGAGCACGACAGATGACAAGCTACTGTGTAGTCATTGGTTGGCATTATAATGTGTATTTATAAGTAAAGAACGGTGCATAATAGTTTTGTGATGAACAGGTAATAGTAGCAATGAATCTTTTAAAGATGGAAGAAATTTGTAAAGAAAATAAAACGTTGGTTGATTTTTTGATGAATGTATAAATATGACCGTGATTCTAAAAAAAAAAAAAAAAAAAAAAAAGGTTAGGTTACCCCCTCCACTTCGGGAGGGGTTCAGACTCCCATGGGATTCAAGTGGTGGTAACCTGACCTTTTTTCACATTATGGAAAGTGTTCATTAGGGCAAGTTACCATTAATGCTACTAAAGTGATACTAAACTAATTGTTATCGAGTGTTATGTTCGTGTACCAATCAGCACATCATTTGCCATGCCTACCTGTCAATCAATATATTCGTTCTCGACTTTGCTCCAGACTGTAAAACCTACCGTCTGTTTACCGAGCGAGCAGCACTACAGTCCGGTGTCAGGAAACTAATTTTCCACCTAAGTTATCCAATGTTTCTCGTCGTTCTCGTGTTGGCTTTCTTTACCTTCGCCGCAGTCTCTCCAGGGCCAAATTGATTGACAAGGCTCACATCATATACTCCCTCCTCATGTCTGTGCAGAATTGCGGACACTTTCAAATTTAACCCTAACCCCGCAACTTTTTTTTGAACACTGACCTGTACTTGTTAAGTCCACAAATCTGCTCTGCACTCATTGTGGGCAGGCTCAGTATGGAAAAGAAGGCAGGTGGTTCCTCTTGCATAACAATACACAAAGGCACTAGGCTCTCATTTGGGAGTTTTTGGCTAGCAAAAAAGTCTGCGTACTATCGCACCCACCTTATTCACCAGACTTAGCCCTGTGCAAATTCTTTTTGTTCCCAAAGCTGAAGGCCACTGAAAGTCTTTATTTTCATGATGTCAACACCATTCAAAGGGCTGTGATGAGAATATTGAACAGTATATCAGTCATGGCTTGTTGCATGCAGTGTGTGGATGTGGGAAGAAGTTACTTTGAATAAACCAAGGTTATTTACTTAAATGGGATCATTATTTTTTTTTCTAGCATCAGTCTTATTTTTCAGTTGCCACACTGTGTACATAATAAAAGAAGGCAATTTGAATTATAGAGTGTATGAAGTAATGAAGTTTTACAGTAGTTTCCAATATCTGTTTTTGTTTTAAATTCCACAAACCAAAGTTCCATTCATATTACTTTGGACATATTTTATTTCATTTCATTTTATTTACCTTTTTTTAAGTTTGTAAATCACATCCTAAATAAGACTTTCTTTGCCGGCACTATCCATTATGAGTTCAATTCTTACATATTTTACACCATGATAGATATATTGTGGTGGAATATAAAGTGCTATAATAGTTAATTTCTTGATTCTTCTTTTTCAGAGGTGGTATAGTTCTTAAAGAACTCTAAGATATTCCACCTGTTTGTGGATTAATTGCACTATGAGAAGTAGGCAAATGACTATGAAATAAAAAAAAACAGTTTAGTCATAAAAGTGTATTTTATTAAAATAACTGTTACAAGCTATAAACAAATTCTGCACAAGGTAGTTTGTCTTAGAAAATACAATTATAGTGTATTTGAGGTTGTGTAATTTACAAACATTTATATGCATAATTGAATTAATTCAGTTTCATTATTACTATTATAGTTTACAAACTATAATAATAGTAGTAATATAAAGATGAATTTTGAAAGCTTTAATGTTTCTTTACATAAAATAAATCATTCATCAAGTGTGGAAATGTCACAGGAAGAAGCTTCTCTGATGATTAACTTGAAAAGGAATTCTGCTAGAATCTAACAAAGCTCCATCTGTTACACTTTGTTCCAGTTCTCTAATTTTTCTGTAAGATAAGAAACGTATTCAGTTTGAGATGCTGAATAGTAACATATAGTTTATTAGAAGCTGATCTAATAGTGGACAAACACTTGACTTTTTTAAATTTCACTAATTAAAGATAGTTACGAGGGGAATTCAAAAAAGATATGTATTCATAGAGAAGTAACTGTGGTAGAAAGATGAAATTTTTTTTTGTGATACTTCTAAATCTCTATAGCAACCACACACATTTTGGTTTTGATCTAACAATTCATTATTTTGAATTTAGATAGTGCAATTTGAAAAGTAAATAATACCTCGTGTCCGTAGATTAAACGTTCGTAACTTGCCGCCATTGTTATACGACACAATGTGTGCTAGCATAAGGTTTAACGGAAAACTAGATAACGAGTATAGTAGTACCAATTAATCAGTAAAATTTATTAATCTTATTAAATTTCATTGCAAATTGAATTGTACTTTTTTAACTAAATAAATATAGCGAACTAGTTATTACAAACGTAACATCATAAATTAATACATACAAGTTGACAGGGGATAAGAAAGTCATATAACGTAACTTGGAAATAATATTCGATGCCAAAATAAATATATATGGTGTTATAACTGCATTGGGATATAGGTTTAGGATTATATTTTGTATTAGAATTTTATTGAACATGAATAGAAATCATGACTCAGACCAGAGCAGCAAAGCAAAAGGCTCAAACTAGTGGAAGTGCTGTGGCTCAGGGGAGAACTCAGGGGGATGGTTGTCCTCTGAATCACAGTCTATTGAAATGCACTGCTTGTTTGATGTTTGTGGAGCAATCAGGAACGGGATATAATATTGCCAAGGGGAATGTCTTTGTGCGTGCGCAACGTAAGGAGTGCGAGGAAATCAGGCGCCAACTCGGGATTGTTATGGGCTTATATGAGAGCTTGAAGGACAGGGTAGATGCCCTCGAAGGATTTAAATTGAGGGGCCCATCAAGCTCTCAGCTGCCCACATCAATGGCAGAGCTTGCACTTGAACATCCCACAACACAGCGGCAACCCCCAAGGCAGAATGTGCTGGTGCTAAAGGAACTAGTTGTAGGTGACTCCATTGAAGGGAAAATGGGGAACGTATTGTGCAAAAAGAATAGATGGCACAGGACCAGGGTATGTTTGCCTCTTCTGAATGGAATCAAGAAGCCTGAGAGAGGTTTTGTGGGGCACCACCCCAGATGTGGGAACAATATTCCATGGCAGGGCGAATTTGCGATTTATACAGAGTGGGCAGCTGTTTGGAAGAAAAGTTACGCCGAGAGCGAAAGAGAAAACCAAGTTTTTTAGATGCAGAGGAAGCAATATTTGTAATGTGCTTGTGCCAAAAGAGATTAGAAGTCAGGTTAATCCCAAAAAGAGAGATATAATTTTTCTTAGAAATTGGAGTGTCGCCGAGGATAAGCATGGGAGCAGAAGAGAATCCTTTTTGCGAGATATAAGACAAGACTGAATTTTAGAAGGATTGAAATCAACTAAGTTGTCTTTGCCCTGCTGGAGAATTACCTGGAGATCAACATTTAAGGAATTGGTAGCAGATTTTCGAGAAGTTGAAGCTGATTGAGCAGGACAAGGTTTCTCAAAATGGAAAGGGGAATGCAATGTGCTATCATCGGCAAAACTATGGATAGGATTTCCAGTCAATGGAAGAAGGTCATTAATATACAAGAGTGGGGGAAAGAACTGAACCTTGGGGTACCCCAACATTAGTAGAGAAGTAAGACAGAGAGCCATCTACCATCACTTTCAGTGAGCGATCAGAGAGAAAACTGGATAACCAATTACTAAAAACGGTTGGCAAACCATAAGATGGAAGCTTGTTTAGATGCCAAACATGATCGAAACCCTTGAGATGTCAAGAGCAACTACTTGTGTTTCACCGAACTTTTCCATTGAATTAGTCCATAAATGGGTGACATAATCCAGAACATCACCAGTGGATCAACATTGACGGAATCCATACTGGCGATCGTTGATCAGACGGAAGGTTTCTACGTAGTTTGAGTTGGCGGTTAATTGATTTCTCCATTACTTTAGAAAGAGTAGAAGTAATTGCAATGGGACGATAATTGGAAGGGAGGGATTTGCCACACTTTTAAGGAACTGGCTGGATATGAACAAATTTCCAAGCAGAAGGAAAAACACCTTTGGAATGAGAAAGTGAAAAAAGACAGCAAAGAGTAGGAGTAAGTTCAGGAGCACTGGTTTTGAGAACAAGTGGAAAAATACCATCGGGACCTGGCGCTTTCTTAGCATCAAGATTCGTCAAAATCCTACTAACATCCTTTTGATGGAAGACCACATGAGGCATTGAATGGAGCATGTTGGGAATGGTGGGAGGTGTTTTACCAAGATCATTAATACATGAGCTGGAAGAAAAATGGGATGCTAGCAGGTCAGCTTTATCTTTGGCTGAAGTGACAACAGAACCATCTGGTATGGACAGAGGTGGGAGCAAAGATGGCCAAAAGTTGCGGCCAATAGCTTTGGCAAGGGACCAGAATGCTCGGCTACCATTAGGGCAAGCGGCAAGTTTCTACTCTTGGTCTGTTCAAACTCTAGTTTGGACTGATTCATAACTGCTTTATATTTGTTGCGAGCTTTGGTATAGGCAGAAAATGAAGCTGAAGAATTAGAAACAAGCCAATTACGATATGCAACATTCTTCTCTTGAACAGCCTTAGCACATTTATTGGAAAACCAAGGTTTGGATAATGGACGAGATTTTAAAGGGGAGTGTGGGATAAAGGATTCCATTCCTGGAAGAATAATTTCACTGACACGATCTAAGCAAACGTTGACATCAGAAGTTTTGAAACAGTAATCCGACCATGGAAAAGAAGAAAAGAAATCTCGCAGGTCATCCCATTTTGCATTCTTGTAATGCCAAACAACACGAGGTTGGGAATAGCCGTGAGGTAAAGGCTCCATTGGAGAAGAGACAATCACCAAGTTGTGATCTGAAGTGCCTAAAGGACCTCTCACTTTGACCGTGTACTTAGAAGGGTTGTTTGTGAGAAAAACATCAACCGTGTTGGCTGTATGATTAGGATTGTCCAGTATTCTTGTAGGTAAATGAACAATCTGTGTAAGGTCACTAGTAATTGCAAAAGCCTCAGCATCTCGACCAGCTGGGTCGGTGTGACTAGAAAACGGAAGCCAGCTGTAGTTGTGAACATTAAAATCACCAAGGAAAATTACCTCACTGTTAGGAAAGTTGGACTGGAGAAAGTCAAGTTGCAAAGAGAGGAAGTCAAAAAACTCCAAGTGATTAGTGGAGCTGGGAGAACAGTAGAGACAACAGATGAATTTTACACAATGAGGTAGAGAGATTTTAAGCCAGAGAAGATCAAAGAGAGTAGATTCCAAATTGCCAAGTCTCTGATAGGGAATATCAGAATGGACATATGCACAAGTACCACCTCTGAGGCGAAAGGAATCATACAGCGAATAATTTGGGCATCTGAGATAAACAGTAGTTGGATCAACCGATAACTGAGATTCTGTCAGAAAAAGTATATGGTGTTTAGCAGACTGCAAGTGGAAATGGACATGGTTAAGATTAGAATTGAGACCATGTATATTTGTGAAATGAATTAGGAAGTGCTTGGGAGTTTAGATCTTTTCGCAGATAAACTTGCTCTATTAGTTTGACAATTCATGGTGTATTCAATAGTAAGAAAAAGTGGGTGGGACATGCTGTATGAAGTAATGAAATTTTTGGATATGGCTTACACATGGTAAGAATATACCCAGATCCTTGACATAACATGGCCTCGACAATGCTCCCCACATACACACTACTCGGACTCCCTCCAGTCACTATCTGTCAGAGTAAAGGTAGCAAGACTATACACTAGCTGATCCGGAAGCCTCCTAGAGAGTTACCAATAGGTTTGGTCCGGTGTACTAACTAGCGGCCGGCCTGGGAACACCGTTTTAGACCTGTACCCTCGAAATGTAAGGAATATTGGATCTTGCCACGATGTTCATCATAACCTCAAAAGTCATCAATCATACTGCATGATGGAAGAGATAGGGAAGGGTTGACCGGAACTTAGCTCTAGAGACTAAACATGGGTTCCACCACTTCGAGCCTCCAATAAGCAAAGTGGTGGTATTGCACCGATTGATAAGAGTCATCTACCACCTAATACTGCCTGGTAACATAGAGGAGCGGCATTGCTCCATGTGGTGTGGTCACCCACCATGTACTTGTGCATGGAGGTTATTGTCAGGATTAGTAACAGTCCCACAATCGTGAGGGTGCAAGCAGAGGATTTGGTTGACAAGAACCGTCTGGACTTAAACGAAATTGGGTCCACTTGATTTGAGTGTCACCCGAATATCAGTTCCATCAGCGTTTTAGACTCCCAGGTAGCAAGTGCAGATTGTCTGGCATATCTAAGAGAATGTCTGTGACAACCTCAAGGACCAGGGGCAAAGGTTGATGATGTTGTAGGGCAGATATCACCCTTTAAGTGCACAAAGGGTGATATTGTTGTCACATTGGCTTGGCAGTAATGATATTAAGAGTAGGAGACCGGCAGAATTACTTAACAAATACAAGACAATGCTGAAAAAAAGCCGTGAGTTAGGGTTGAATTTGAAAGTATCTGCAATTCTGCTCAGATACAATAGGAGGGAGTACATGATGAAAGCCTTGTCAATCAATTCGGCCCTGGAAAGATCGTGCAAGGCAAGGGGTAGAATTTTTCTCCGCCTGGTCTGTGCTTGTTAACAGGAGAAACTGCTTCTACAGGGATGGGATACACTTAAATAGAAAGGGTACAAGAATATTTGCTGATGCTATCGAGGCAGGGTTAGGTGGGTCAGAAAACTGCTAGCTTGGAGGTAAGGTATACATGGACTAACAGATTAACAGTAGTCGCTGGCAAGGTAAATGTGATTCTTGCACTACTTCTATTAAAATGCAATTGAGCAGCAGCCTGGAAAGCAAGGCAATGGGAATTTCCAGGACTGCTGGGAGTCATAGTCGAACAAGTAAATACATGGGCTGTGTTAGGGTAACTAAGAGTAGAAACAGGTGCATGTATACTTGCATGTACACCAATGATAGGAGTATAGTTAATAAATTCGATGAGCTTGAAGTGTTAGTTGAGACATCGAAGGCAGATATTTTTCGGATATCAGAGACATGGTGTCACACAGACATAAGCAGTGCACAACTGGAATTTGGGAAGTACAATGTGTACAGAAAGGATAGACAAGACAGGAAGGGAGGAAGGATTATGCTGTTAGTTAAGAAACACATAAAATCTAAGGAAGTGCATCCAATTGACGTTGGTGGACAATGCAATGTTGAGTCTGTTTGGTGTGACATAAGCACTGGGAAAGGAAAAATGAGAGTAGGTGTGTGTTATAGGCCTAAGGAATCTGATGAGTATAATGAGCAATTATGCAGAGAAATAGTAGGTTAGTAAATTAGACTGCCTTGTAATGGGAGATTTAATTTCCCGGATATTAACTGGAATTTGTGGTTGGTCACTTACACACTAGCAAGGCTTTTATGGATTTCTTGGATGATTGTTTTCTACAGCATGTTAGGGAGTCAACTAGATGGATTAATACTCATGATCTGATTATCAGTAATGATTCTTCATGCATCAAGAATCTGCAGATAAAGGAACCACTATGTGGCAGTGATCACAGTGTGCTGAAGTAGGATTTACTCAAAGAGGTAACTACCATTAAGGGTAAAGGGAAGGGTTTTTGCTTTCATAAAGGTGTGTGCGGTGGTCTGAGACAGTATTTAAATTCTATACGGTGGAACCAACTGATGATGTTACCAATAGCAAATTCAAAATAGGAAGCATTCAAAGAATTAATCTTGGAAGCTACTAGGCTTTTCATGCCAACAAAGAAATATTGTTGAAGATTTAGGCCTAAATGGATGCCAGATGAACTAATTAGACATGTGACAGAGAATAAAAATGCATGGGATACATATAAATTAACATGTGACACAGAAGCCGAGGATAGATATAAGCTGGTCTGTAACCAAGTTACAAAGGAGGTTAGGCAGGTGAAGGCAGATTACAAGAAATCTTTGGAAAAGGATGCAAAGAAAAACAGCAAAGAGTTCTTTCCTTATGTAAAATCTAGAAGAAAGGGGATGAATCAGATTGGTCCACTTGATATCGATGGTTCAACTGTTGATGATCCTGCTCAGGTAGCTAACAAACTAAATGAATATTTTGCATGGACATTCACACATGAGGAGTTATTCAGCGAGGGGAATGCCAGAGGTGTATTCAACTCTGGCAGTAAACTAGATAATCTTGTAATAACTGAGAGTAAAGTGGAGGAGAAATTGTTGAAGATAAACACAAGAAAGGCACATGGGGTGGATGGGATCTATCCAGTTATATTAAAAGAGGCGACAAAGGAAGTAAGAAAACCCTTAGCCATAATTATGAGAGCTTCCCTGGACTCAGGGGAGGTACCCATTGACTGGAGATGTGCAAATGTGACCCCAATCTACAAAGGAGGATCAAAGGGAGACACAGGTAAGTACAGACCTGTTAGTTTAACTTCTGTTTCAGGGAAATTAATGGAGACACTGGTTAAAGAAGCATTGCAGGATCATCTAGACAAGACTTCAGTTAAAATTCGGACACAGCATGGGTTTGTTAAGGGAAGTCTTGTCTGACTAATTTGATTGGATACTGACGTAGTCACAAAGGAACTGGATGCAAAGAATAACTCTGATATCGTATATTTGGATCTTAGAAAAGCCTTTGATACTGTTGCACATGTAAAACTGCTGTACAAATTGGAGCATTGTGGCATTGGAGGCAAATTGCTGCTATGGATAAAGGTTGAGGGGGAGAAGACAGAGAGTGGTAATCAATGGACACTGCTCTTCGTGGACTGATGTTATTAATGGAGTCCCTCAGGGTTCAGTGTTGGGTCCATTGTTGTTTTCTGTATTTATAAACGATATTGATGATGGTATATCAGGCTTAATGTCCAAGTTTGCAGACGATATGAAGGTTGGCAGGGTTGTTAGTGACACTAATGATAGTACACTGCTGCAACAGGATCTAGAAAAGTTGAGCAGATGGGCTGACAGGTGGCAAATGAAGTTTAACATTGATAAATGTGAAGTACTACATATGGGAAGCAGTAATCCCAGAGTAACGTATCAACTCTGTGGTACACTGACAGTGGTAGAGAATGAAAAGGACCTGGGGGTATTTGTGCAAGCATTTATGAAGTTTTCTGAGCAGTGCAGATGGTCTGCAAGAGTAGCTCATGGTGTTTTGTCAATGATATACAGGAATTTTTCTAGCAAGGATAAGGAGGTAATTATCCCCTTATATAAGGCAATGGTCAGGCCACACCTTGAGTACTGTATACAGGTCTGGAGGCCTAATTTTAAGAAGGATGTAGAGCTGTTGGAACGAGTTCAGAGAAGGGCAACAAGATTAGGGAATGGAACAAAGGGTTGCTCTTATGAAGAAAGGCTTTTGCAAATTACAGTGTCTGGAGTTTTGCAAATTACAGTAAAAGTTTTGTAAATTACAGTGTCTGGAGACTAAGCACCTGGGAGGTGATCTGATTGAGGTGTATAAAGCCTTGAATGGTTTGAGCATGCTCAATGCTGATGGGATTCTTCCTCTTGCTCAGAATAATCGCCTGAGAGGGCATAAATTCAAATTGAGGAAAGACGGTTGTAGTATAGATGTGCAAAAGTTTGCCTTTAGCCAGCGGGTGGTTGATTGCCGGAACAAACTTCCATCTGTCATTGTAGAAGTTGATAGCTTAAACAGATTTAAGTCAGAACTTGACAAACATTTGGAGCAAGTGGATTGGTGAAATAAGGGGTTTTTTTTTTTTTTTTTTGGCTGATGCCATATAAGCTTGCTTTCTTGCATCATGTGCCTTTGCTAATACTAATGCTCTAAAAGAAATAAAATAATTCTTTGAAAAGTGAAAAATTGGTTAAAAAAGAAAGATGTGTGTCATATTATAAGTATAAAAATTCTTGAATGCATAAATTTCATGGGTATACTACTGTATCAGTCATTTCCACCAGTTTCATTGTACACTATACCGGCAAAAGCTGTTTGCCAAAAAGAAACTGAAACAAAAAAAAAAATTTACTGTACCTCGGGAAAAAAAAAAAAAAACAGACTGACTGAAATTAGTCAATAGTCTTTATTGTTATTACAAAAAACAAAGTAATGGTATTTGAAAGTTCATAATGAAAACCTTGCTGCTGTATAATTCTGCACACGATTACACTTATGGCTTTTATCACCAGATGTGGCTGATAGACCATAAAACAAATTTGTCTTCTTCAAATAAAAACATAATAAAATAAAATACTTTCTTTGGTATGGATCCATTGATTTGACAGCCCTACTCTAAACCAACAAGTCACTTGAAACAAAGGATATCCATTTTTCTTTTCTTCTTGGGAGGATAGATACACAATCTTAGTAATTTATCAATGGTCTCATTATGAGTAAACTTACATAATGAATTAAAATGGATATGAATATTAACTGTATAGTGCAAGGAAGGCTTTTACTTTAAATAAATAAATAATAAAATGCTGCCATTGTTTGACTTTGGCTAGTATTGACAAAGTCCATAATTTCTACTACCTAGTTAGTACGCATGCATCATTTATTTATATCTCATATTGTGAATACCTTCACAACGAGTTGCCAAAGTATTGCACAGCTTTGAATAATTAATGCTTCACCAGTTGAGAAGACTAATGTTACTTATTCTTATCAGATACCACCACCAATCATTAATGCTCTGAAGTTATGAATCAAACGTGTTTTTGAACAGGTGTCAAAAATTGGGAGACCATTGTGCAGAAATGTGTGCACATACCTAATTCTTTGGAAGCCTCTACTATTTCTCTAACAGTTAATTATCAATGTCATGAACTTTAATGACATTTTCTGAAGATGGACATCCACCGCTCTGCTTATCTTCAATACTGCCATGTTAGCATTAATAGAGGCATATGATGCAAAAAAGCAAGCTTATATATAGCATCAGCCAAAAAAAAAAAAAAAAACCTTCCCATTTCACCCATCCATGTTTGAATTCATCCACCCAGTTCTTGATAGCTGCACAGTCTACGTTTTTCCCACTTTTTGTGTAAATATATATTACAGCTTGATGCATTTATGCTCAAACTTCAGTGACTTAAAAAACAAATGCTGTAAGTTATGAACTTTGTGTGCATTTATATAAATGTTCAAATTATCAAAAATAAATTTTAAAAAAAATATATATATATATATATATTTTTTTTTTTGTGCATATCCAGAATCTTATCAAAAATCTTTGTATGACTCAGTGTTAAGAGAAAGTGATCGAAATCCAATCAACATGTAATGATGTAAGGGGGAAACACTTAGAGAATTATAGGCTAAAAGGCCTATTTGGATAACAATCACAAATGAGATGAAAACTTCATTATATATATAACTTGGCTCCAGAGTTATCCTTTTTTACTTTGCACACTATGTAACTTTACTGTATGCACGGTAAACAAAAGGAAATTAATAGAAAGTTGTGGAGGACAAGCAAAAAGTCAAGGATGGATGGGAGATAAATACTTGAAATGAGATTTTAAATCTTCTGAGCATCTGTGAAACTACAGCGAAGTAGTTTGGGCCATAAATTATTTTGGATCCTAAAATTGCAGATAAGTGTGAAATTTATAACTGAACACAATTGAAATCCAAGACTGTGTATACTGATGATTATATAGCAATTGAATAAATTACGCCTGAATAGGGATTAAATACTGTTTTGTTTAAATACGCCTAAGAAAAATTCTTTGAATTATCTAACACCACTCCTCTAGGACTGGTCTTAGAGTTCAGAAGATCCAGGTGTGAGACTTACTTTTGGGGCAACAAGAAGTTCTTGTTTGGATCAAAGGAGCCTCCCATCCTTGGGATTTGGGACCCATTTCAGTCTTGAGGTAGATTGATTATACTATTCTACTGGGGTTAAATTAATCTGATTAATTGGTATTCTTCAGATTGGTGTAATGTCAGACTAAGACATGGGATCCTGCAGGGATCAGTTCTTGTACCACTGTTGTTTCTGATTTTCACAAATGATATTGACAGAGGGATAGATGGTGTCAAAATTTTCAGATGTAAAGATTAGAAGAATCATTAATGATCAGTGCCAAGCAGTGTTCCTTCAGGATGACTGAACAGGCTTCAAGAATGGTCAGAAATGTGGCAGTTATGTTTTTATGTATCAAAATGCAAGGTTTTATACCGTGGCGGTGATGTTTTAATGTAGCAAAATGCAAGTTTTATATCTGGGTTATAGCAACCCCAAAATAACCTGGTAGGGTTGAATGAAAAACAGTAGAGGAAGAAAGGGATCTGGGAGTTATGATATGGGCCGATGTGAAAGCACTGTTGATGATTTATCAAAGAATATCCTGTAGAGATAGGGAGATCATAATCCCACTGTATAAGGCAATTTTAACACCGCACTTGGAATACTGTGTCCAAGTATGGAGACCTCATCTAAAAAAAAGACATTGAGCTTCTTGAAAGGTTCCAAAGATGGACAATTCACTTGATGAGATCGGCAAAGGGATGGCCTATGAGGAAAGACTTCAATTATGTGGGCTAGAGAGCTTGGCAACCTTAGAGGACAAGGTTTAGGTGTATAAGGCTCTGAGAGGAGTTAGTAAAATGAATGAAGGTGAAATTTTCATTGTTATAAATAATTCCAGAACTATGGGCCATAAATTCAAATTACAGAAGAAAGTTTTCTTTTATTTGAGCCAATGAGTTGTCGATTACTGGAAAAAAGCTGCCTCTGCAGTTAGTTGAGACTGACAGTTTGAAGAAAATCAAAAGTCACAGTGACCTATGTGAGGAGGAAAGCACATAATTTGTCTTATTTTCTGATGTATATTTTACATTTTTTTGGTTTGGTCAGTGTAACAAAAGCCTGTGGCTTCCCTGAACTATATGGATAATATTTGGGCTGAGAGGTGGCAAATGAGGTTTAACATCGACAAATGTAAAGTGCTGCATATGGGAAACAGTAACCCCAGAGCAACGTATCAACTCTGCGGTACTACACTGACAGTGGTGGAGAATGAAAAGGACCTGGGGGTAATTGTGCAGGCAGATATGAAGTTCTCTGAGCAGTGCAGACGAGCTGCAAGAGTAGCTCATGGTGTCTTGTCAATGATATACAGGAATTTTTCTAGCAGGGATAAGGAGGTGATTATTCCCTTGTATAAGGCAATGGTAAGGCCACATCTTGAGTACTGTATACAGGTCTGGAGGCCTCATTTCAAGAAGGATGTAGAGCTGCTGGAATGGGTACAGAGAAGGGCAACAAGATTAGTAAATGGAACAAAGGGTTGCTCTTACGAAGAAAGGCTTAAGTTTTGCAAATTACAGAGTTTGGAGACTAGGCACCGGCGAGGTGATCTGATAGAGGTGTATAAGGCTTTGAATGGTTTGAGCATGCTCAATGCCAATGGGATTCTTCATCTTTCTCAGAATAATCACCTCAGAGGGCATAAATTCAAATTGAGGAAGGACGGATGTCGGATAGATGTGCGGAAATTTGCCTTTGGCCAGCGGGTGGTTGGTTGGTGGAACCGACTTCCATCACTTGTTGTTGAAGTTGATAGCCTAAACAAATTTAAAGCTCAACTGGACAGGTATTTCGAACGAACGGAGGGGTGAAATGGGAGTGGGTTTTTTTTTTTTTTTTTTTTTTTGGCTGATGCTGAATAAGCTTGCTTTCTTGCATCATATGCCTCTGCTAATGCTAATGCTATTAATATTATTATACCCCACTTTCCAGTGATTGCCCTGTTGCTCCTACCCAAAGAGAGGGAATTTCAAATTGTAAAGTTACCACCACAAATTGCCCACAGTACAAATAATACTAAAAAACAAACTAATAACCAAAATTACTGTATATGTCTCTTCTTTAGAAATATTACTTATTAATAGCACCATGTGACAAGTTGTGTAGCCTCACAATTTGAGAGATGAGTGCTGTTTCATGTTGTTTTACTGCCTTTCTGTAAAGAATGGATGTAAATCCCCTTATATATAATATGCATTTCATATATTTAACTCAAAAAGTATCTTTTTTTGAAATATAATATGTATATAAATTTCAAATTATAAAAATACTAAAAACATTAGTAGGAATTAAAAAAGATATATTCTGCTTCTTCAATTTGTTCAGAAAACTTTGTCATAGGTCACAGGTAAATCTCTTTCACCTTTGATGAATAAAGGTGAAATTAATTAAAAATTATAGAATTGAAATACACAGCTCATGTCCTCATGCACCTAACAGCCCAAAGTGCTGAAATAAATAGATAACAAAGTTAAAAGTATGTGAATGAAGAATAAAGTTTGTTCTCGGGTTTTAACTGGAGATATCTTCCAGTCCAGGCAGTCCTGGAAACTAGTGGATAAAAAATGCTCAATTCTAAGTAAGAAATATTGAGACTCAGTACCAAATAGCACATACAGAAATTGCACTCCTGGAAACCAAAGTACAAACTTTGTCCTCTTCAGTCATATAGTTGCTATTGTTACTCAGAATGTGTATAACTATATAGTTCATATAATTATTCATATTCCGAGTAAAAGTTTGTATTGTAATCTTAATTCATATAGTTTTAACTGTTTATTTCAACACTTCCAACTACTAGGGTAGCTGAAAGTGTTGTCTATTTAAGGGCTGGAGCAATTCACCAAAATTTCTAGATATTTACCTGACCCGTGAGAAAGGAAAAATTACAGAAATTGAATACAAATATATGCCAACACCTTGTTCTATTTTTGCTGTCCTGCACAAGACATGTATGACAGACTTTGACACTGACACCAAATAATAGAATATACTATATATATATACAGGGTGATTCACTACCAGTGTGACAAACTTGCAGGAGGTGTACGGGGCACAAAGACGAATCGGAATCACATAGTATTGCAGGGTCCGAAATGCCTTCATCATACGGTAAGGACGTTGAACAGGAGGTCGCATGAACAGCGATCCCACTGGAAGTCAGCATTTGCGAACCGGTTCCCGAGGCAGTAGGATGGACAAGTATTCAAACGTTGAACTGGCCGACATGCACCTCGCATATGGAGCTGCGGACTATAATGGGTGCGCCGCTCTGCACTTGTACCAGGATCATTTCCCGCACAGGTGTGCTCCTCATCATACGATTTTCACATGTGTGCACAGAAGGTTACATGAGACTGGTTGTTTCACGAGAGGTACCATGAATCGAGAGCGAACGACGAGGATGCCAGACAATGAGGAGAATGTCCTACATCTTGCAGAAGGCAATCCGAGTATGAGTACTCGAGCGATAGGCCAACGATTGGGTATTTCCCAATCCACTGTATGGAGGATACTGTCAACAAACCAAATGAGTTCATACCATCTGCAACGCATCCAATCATTGCAGCCTGCGGATTATCCACTCCGGAGGACTTTTGCTACTTGGTTTCTTCAACAGAAACTTCGCAAATGCTGACTTCCAGCAGGATTGCTGTTCACGCGACCTCCCGTTCAACGTCCTCTACTGCATGACGAAGGCATTTCGGACCCTGCAATGCTATGTGATTCCGATTTGTCGCACTGATAGTGAATCACCCTGTATATATATATATATATATATATATATATACACGCACTCTCAGTGATCACCGAGTTATTACCACCCTATCTGTAATGGACTGTGCCACACAGCTCACAATATAAAAGCCAAACAGCTTCGTGTGCTACAGCAATGATAATTTGCATCTGGTCATGAAAGTCAAAGTGATAAAGTAGAAGTTATGGGATGCAGTAAAGATATCAAGAGTTTTAAAAGGGCATGATTGGGAGCTCGTGTGTTCAGGTGCTTCCACATCGGAAATGGCACATCCGGTTAGTTGTTCATGGCTCACTTTGGTTAAGGTGTATAAAGAATGGTGTTGACAGGTCAAACCACCTGTAAAGGAATTGTTTGTGGTGAGCAGAGGATTCAGCATGTTTTATGGACTCATTGACAGGTCACATATTGTTCTTTGCATAGTTCACACTACAAGAACAATATCCCAAGTGACAATGCACTGCACATGCAAATGTATAGGGATTCCACAGCAGATGGCCATCAAGACACCCTCTCACTGCTGATCATCGTCAAGAGCAAATGTTGTGGTGTCAAGAATACATCGATTGAACACTGGAGGATTGGAAACGCATGTGCTAATCAGATGAGTCTGATACCTTTTGTGTGATGCAAGCAATGCAAGTCCATGGGCTCATCGGGCATGGTAACCACGACCCATGCAGGTGGGTGGTGGTTGCTTAATTTGGGGCATGTTTTTCTGGAAAGAACTAGGACCCCTGGAGCATATGAACTAAAATTTCACTGGTGAGGTCTACTGGCAGCTGTTAGGAGACCACGTGCACCCTGCATTTTTTCCCATACAGAAATAGGACTGTCCAAGATGATAATGCACCATGACATTGGGCCTACACTGTGCAGGAGTGGTTTGAGGAACACAGTAAAAATATCACCTATCTCATTTGGCTTCCAAATTTGCCTGACCGCAATCCAATTGAACACGTGTAGTATGTTTTAGAATAGGAAGTGAGGCATGTGGACAAGCAACCATCATCTATTCCAACACTGGAATTCAGACATCTAGTGAAGTAATTTCCTATGCAAACAGTGGTCCAATATGGTATTAGGTAGGTGGTCATAATTCAGTGTGTGTGTGTTCTTATCAGTGTGCATGTATATATATATAAATTATGTTGTATATAGCAATTAATATTGAAGACAATACCAAGATAGATTTATAGAAAACGCAAGGGATAAAGTAAGGTTAGTAGAAAAAAAAAATATATATATATACAATTAAAGTGTTATTATTTACTGTTTTTATATATATACAGCATTGTTAAAATTAAAGTATCCCTATGTAGAGGGCTCTGGAGCGAGTTCTAAGGCTCGTACTGAAGAGAAATTTGGACAACAGGTACAAAAAACAATGTGCTTGCCATTTATTGGAAAAAAAAATTTGTTATAAAATTTGTCACTGTATGGCATGTAACTATCATAGTTACGATTATGCAAATAACTTATGTTGTTTGCATAATCATAAGTTATTGCCAAAGTGTCACTACTCAGCTCTACTGTTCTGTATAAAAGCAAAGCAGTCTCTTCAAAATCATACAGTAGATGTTTTCCTGCACTACAGCAGCAATGCCAACAATGTTGCAGGAAAAGGTGCTATTAGTGAAGCTGTATTATCACAAGTGCATAAGGCGTGGACCTATGACTGTTTGTGCTGTCCACAAAATGACTGCAAAATTTTAAGCAGCAGGACATCTGGTCTGCCATAGTTTAATCAGTTCATTCCAACATTTTTTCTTCTCTATCTTTAGGGGCCAATCCAAATAGAGAGAAGAAAAAATGTTGGAATGAACTGATTAAACTATGGCAGACTAGATGTGGACACTTCAACGGGAGTTGTAATAAGAAGTTTTATACCACAAGTAACATATTTACTAAATAAGTCGACAAGAACATGGTTTTCTATGGAAATGGAAACTTCATATATTGGCGCCTCCGTAGCCAGGTGGGAAGGAACAGCAGTGCATAGCACACGCTTCTTGATTAGACCGGGGTTCGAGCCCGTCACCACCAAATACGGAGGATGCGGAAAGATCAGGGAATGACCACCGCATATCCCGGAGCAATATGGCCTTAGTTGCTAATGCTCCTAAAAACCAAAATAACAACAACAACAACAACAACAACTTCATATATTATAACAGGACATGGGTCCCTCAATGCAAAATTATTCCAACTCGGACCATCATACAGATTTATGTGCTTGTGGAGCTGTAGAAAACTGGAAACATGTACTTTATGACAGTCCGTATTATGATTATTTACGATTACAAATGCAGGGCTGCATTTGTAATCGTAAATTTTTCTAATTTCCATCCTGGGGAAGAAGAGAATCTTCTCTCCACCTGAGCAACTTTTCAAAAATTGCAAGAATTTGCTAAGGAATTATTTAAAAGAAGATGGCAGGTGGTTCGCTGAGATTCTGACAGTAACAATTAGTACTGAAGTGGGAGTTGGCAGAATAATTTTTTTTATTTTATTATTATTTTTTTATCCCACGTATAGTTTTTTTATTATTATATATATATATATATTTTTTTATATATATATATACATGTTTATTTATTTTTTCGATTTTATTTCTTTTTTTATTTCTTTTTTATTTATATATTTTATTATTTTTTTATTTATTTATTTATTTATTTATTTATTATTTTTTTTTATTAATAATAACATTAAACAACAACAAAACTATTTTGTTGTTGTTTAAGGTTATTATTATTTTTTTTTTTAACACCACAGGAACTCGTTCTTTCTTCCTTTTCTTTCCTTATTATTATTATATTTTTTTTTTCTCCTCTGGAGTGGGTCCCCCAGAGGAATCTGGCTCACCTTTTGTCAACATCGGGTGGGTCAGAGTGTCGAATTGAGACAGTACAAGCACTGGGACTGGCCCTCCTTCCCATGCTGTGGATGAGTACCCAGAATCATCTCTGATGCTTCTGGGTAACCAAGCGGCCTGACACAACAACAGAACACACCCATAATACACACAAACCTATGTCACATATTTGGCCCATTTGTAGTGATACTGTTCTTCACAGAGATAAGAGGCGGAGTTGAACTGACATTCTAGGGCCCTTTACAAAAAGACATGTCCACATGTTCAACCAGATAGAGGTTGAAAACGAGTGAACTCCTCTCATGTTGAAGATGTGGCTATGGCTGTTGTGGATTTATCAAGTCAATCTCCATGTGATTGCACAAGTGTGCCAGCTGTTTCTCGTGAAGTGGACATGCCATATTCCACTGTAAGGCTAGTAATGCATCAGGTGTTGCAGTACTATCCTTAAAAGATGCACATGCTACAGCAGATAAAGCATGGTGATGCAGATATTTGTTTCACATACATGCATCAGTTTCTGGTGCAACTGACAGTGGATATCACTTGGCCATGGAACATCCTTTGGAGTGATGAAGCCCACTTCTGCTTACATGGACAAGTGAATATAACTGTCACATTTGGACAACAGAAAACCCTATAGTTACACAAGAGGTCCTGTTGCATTCTCCCAAAGTGACAGTGTGGTGTGGATTTACAGCTACACTCATGATTGGGCCATATTTTTTTTGAACAGGTAATACTGATTGCACCCTGCACCTGTTCTGTCACTGGACAGCGATATTATGAAATGTTGGCAAATTTTGCAATACTAACAATGTGGGTGCCATCAGGATACCATATTCATGCAAGATGGTGAGCCACCCCACATCCACTGTTGTGTCCAAAGATCGCTAAGGCAACACTTTACAGACTAAAGGGTCATCAGCCATTGTTTCCAGACATCTTGGCCACCCCAATCACCGGACCTCATCCCATGCGACTTCTGGTTGTGGGGTTTTTTGAAGAACCAGGTGTGAAATTCTGGCAGATCTGAAGGACAGCATTAGATATCATGTGCTGGCTATTCCAGTTGACCTGTTACGTTCTGCTGTAGAAAATGCTGTTCTTTGAATAGTAACTGTTGTTGACAAAATGGAGGACACATTGAACAATTGATTTGTATTGCCACAGCACCATATAGTGACAAATTTTGTAACTTTTTTTTTTCCCCCAATAAATGGTGAGCGCATTCTTTATTGTATCTGTTGTCCAAATTTTTCTTCAGTACGAGCCTTAGAACTTGCTCCAGAGCCCACTACATAGGAATACTTTAATTTTAACAACCCTGTATATATAAAACTTGAATTACATACTTTTTGCATTGGCCTTCAACCAAAGGATTTTCTAAGTAGCTGGTATACATTTTCAAAGTAGTGTTTGGGCTATCAGTCTCACATACTCCCATCAGACCTAGAAATAACAGTAATCATTAAAAAAAACAGACTAAATATTGTATATTTCACATCAGAATGATAATCCACTTTTACTATAAAATAAATATCACTTTCTGAATATAATACAAAATATAGAGACAGCTTAATGGCACAGTACTGGAAGGGTTGATAGCCAAGAGAAGATAATAAATCAAATCATAATAGTCTAGGCTTTTGAAGGGTAAAGTTATGTATTTCAGTGGGTGAGGGTTTTTTTTTTTTTTTTTTTTGGTATTTTACTGGTGTTACGACTTTAATTAGTGTGTTCTATGTTATAAATTATAGCACAGAATACTTTTAACAGTACCTCAATCTGGCTGCAACAATTTTCCCTTTAATTCATGAGTTTATTGCTTTGCAACATATATTGCAAGGTCACTCCAGCAGATAATCGAAAATTCAACTAATGTTATCTCCTATGTCTCCCAATTGTATAAAGTGAAATTAAAACTTGGTGCATTGCTGGATAAGAGTAAATCCTTGAGGAAACAGTTGCTACCCTTAGTCTTTCTATGATTGGAGGCCTCCAGCACTCAGAACCTTTTGGTGCATGTTGGCTGGACTCTATCTTGTAATCAATATAGTAAAGAGCTCTCTACTAATCTTTATACATTTCTTTAAATTTTCCAATGAATTATTCTTATTTATAATAATAAACATAGTATATAATGACTCTTCATACATTTGAGAATCTTCAGATAAAGGAACCATTAGGTGGCAGTGATCACAGTGTATCGATGTGAGATTTCCTTAAAGATTTATTCATTTAAACACAAGTATGTGACCCTGAACAGCAATAGCTAGTAGAGCAACGCATTATATATAAATAGGTATATAAATGCAAGTGTATGAGAAATTTTAGTAGTTATATACATAAACAGAGGCAACATTATAAAAGTCCATATGAACTATGGAGTTCAAACTTGTCACAGTATTGTTTCTGTTCTTTTACTAGTTCTCCATTATCATTCTTGAGTTTTTGTCTTTGAAATGTATTTGTGTATGTTTTGTTGCACTTCTCTTACGTATATCCTGTCATTTGCACATATATATACACATCTATTCTGTCAACAGAATATGTAAGTGCTTTCGCTTTCGTAAAATTGGCTACAGTGATTTCAGTTTTTAAAATCTATTCAGTGGGACCAACTAATGATGTCACCAACAGCAAATTCTAAATAGGAAGCATTCAAGGAAGTAATCATAGAGGATAGTAGGCTTTTATGCCAACTATGAAATACTGTTCAAGATTTAGCTGTAAATGGATGTCAGATGAACTGATGAGACTAAGTAACAGAAAAGAAAAGTGTGTGGGATGCTCATAAATTATCAGAAGATATAGCAACCTGAAGAATATATAACCTAGTCTACAAGCCACAAAGTGGTTTAAACAATATGGCAAATTATGTGAAGTCTCTTTGCAAAGAAAAGTAAAAAAAGACTTCTTTAATTATATAAACACTAGGAGGAAGGGAATCGTGTTGGTACATTAGATATGAATAGTTTTACAATTTATCCTGCTCAGGTTTTAACATGCATTAAAACTTTTGTGTATGTACAGGGTATCAAAAAAAGAAATGTTTCCTGTTTAGTTACCTTGGTTTTCTCCTGCCACTCTGAATGAAATATTTCAGTTTCATTCAAGGGTGGGGAGAGAACCAAAAGGGCCCAAAAAGGAAACATTTATTGTGATCTTTAAAAAAACATTAAATGAAATGCATATTTTCCATCTGAATGGTCCCTAAAACATCTAATCTTAGATAATCAGTTGACTAGTTAGCCTGCTTAATTATAAACTAGAATATCTACTTTTCAGATAATATAATCGAGAGCCCTAGGCACAGGCCCTTCAGCAAAAGAAAACAGAGCTTGCTGGTGATTTAAATTTCTAGTAAACTGCTATGTATCACGCTCTTGATTCAGGTTTCAAGGGAAAATTGTCAATGCTGATAGTTTCCCTAGAATTCCAGTTCAAATCTGCTGTACTTTGAAAGGAGAGTTTATTTGTAATAAGGGTAACAGGGTAACAGGTGATATTTTTTGAAATACAGATAGTGGACAAGAATATGGGTACATCTGCCTATTTGTGTGGTAACTGACAACATTAAAAAGTGCAGTGTACGAGATAAAAATCTTTTTTTTTTGTGTGTTTCACTTACCTGTTTTCAATATCTAAGCACAGATCTAAGCCTACTGATGCCCACCATGACAGTTGTGTGCAGTAACATCATCTATGTTCCAAAGAGCACAACAGCTTTCCATGTGAGTAATAATAAGTTTACTTATAAAACTATGTATTTTTTGATTACATAGTTAATTCTATTATTTGATTAGATAGTTTTGGTGTCAATATCTTTATTTGTTCAGAAAAAAACTGAGTTAAAAATCTAGAATTTTTTCTGCTTTCCTAAGTATAGCCAAAATTTAATTTCAATAGTTTCTGAGGTGATTTCTTCGATTTTGGCAGAGTAATTGCACATGAGAGCATATCAAATTCCCAGCCATTCAGCTGTTTTTTTCAGCTGTTTGCAAAGTGCATGGCCATTATAGACAGCAGCAGCGATTTATGTGATGGGTGTGACATTGCAAAGAAGTTTCAAATTATGCATTTTTTTATATATATTTATAGTTCTAGGTTACCTGTAAGTTACTAGCAAATGTAATAAAGTTATCAACCAGTTGTTAGTTGCCAATGGAAAATGCGAAATTATTTTTAAAAAAAAACCATAAACCACTTTACAGCATCAATGTAATACTTGTAACATATGAAAGTGGGACACTCATTTATATAACATTTTTAACTCAAAATCATCTGTTTTACTAATTTTACTACATACCTTCCAAAGTTTAGTTATATATATATGCATATATACTGTGCATATAACTTATGCACAGTATATATGTTCTTTACTTATGTGAACTCTAGAAGGAAGGGGATGAATCAGATTGGTCCACTTGATATCGATGGTTCAACTGTTGATGATCCTGCTCAGGTAGCTAACAAACTAAATGAATATTTTGCATCGACATTCACACATGAGGAGTTATTCAGGGAGGGGAATGCCAGAGGTGTATTCAACTCTGGCATTATAGTAAGCTAGATAATCTTGTAATAACTGAGAGTAAAGTGGAGGAGAAATTGTTGAAGATAAACACAAGAAAGGCACCTGGGGTGGATGGAATCTATCCAGTTATATTAAAGGAGGCAGCAAAGGAAGTGAGCAAACCCTTAGCCATAATTATGAAAGCTTCCCTGGACTCAGGGGAGGTACCCATGGACTGGAGATGTGCAAATGTGACCCCAATTCACAAAGGAGGATCAAAAGCTGACACAAGTAATTATAGACTTGTTAGTTTAACTTCTGTTCCAGGAAAATTAATGGAGGCACTGGTTAAAGAAGCATTGCAGGATCATCTAGACAAGATTTCAGTTATAGCTCGGACATATCATATATATATTTTTTTAGAGGTCCTGGATGGGGGTCCCCACCCAGGGCCTCTACTAATGGGGATTGGTAGTCACACACCTGGATTTCTGAGTGGAAACTTTCATATCCTTCCAATACTATTAGTGAAATACGAGGGGGGGGGGGATTTTCCTTCTATCCTCCTTCTCTTCCTTTCGCCTACTTAAACTCCCACACACTTTTGAAATACTGCAATGGAACGTGCCGAAGCTATAAATACAGTCTTTGTCATATGTTTGCTTCTCCTTTGAAGATGGTATAAGTGAAAAGCCCCATCAAGCTTCTGGTATTTATCTCCCTTTATGCTTCCAATTATTCACCATGCATGGATTTAGGGTCAAAGCTTGCTTTCATTTCTTCATCCTGTTATAGGGTTCATCTGTCTTTAGGCAGGTCTTTCAATACTATTTCCATCTATTCTAATTACATCTTACCTGAATGCAGTTATTCCTAAAAAAATTTCACATAAGAGAATCCTGACTTAATATTTATTAATATTTTATATATTCTATTTTTATTTGATTTAAATTCAAACCATTGATTTTAATTCAAAATGAGGACACAGATCCTCTACAAAAGAAAATCACAATAAGTTAGCATTTGTCCGAATTTAAGAATATTAGCGGGTCTCAATTACATAAGTTGTCTGTCCAACATGTTCCATTCTTTTGGTTGTCGTTTGTTTTTTTGGTTTTTAGGAGCATTAGCAACTAAGGCCATATTGCTCTGGGAATATGCGGTGGTCATTCCCTTGACCTTTCCGCATCCAGTGGTGATGGGCTCGAACCCCGGTCTAATCAAGCAGCGTGTGCTACGCACTGCTGCTCCTTCCCACCTGGCTACGGAGGTGCATTCTTTTGGTAAGTGCCCAAGTTTCACTTCCATAAGTCATGGTGGGGAGTATACATTGGTTCATCATTTTAGGTTTCAGACCAATTGAGATATTGTTCCTTAGTATGTGACTATATTTGGTACTATACCTGAATTAGTATTTGATTTGGGAGGAAGTGGTATGATAGATGAAGTCTCCAATGCTTCATTCAGTGCATCAAAATTCTGGCTGTGATATTCACCAGTAACACGAATCCCATACGGACGGTGTTGAGTTTGGTCTGTGACCATTTTAACTGTTGGTATAACATGCTGATTTTCAGTATCAGGTAAGCTCTGCAACCCTAGTGAGGTAGCTAAGGTTGTTGTTCCGTCATGTGGTGGGTTGTTGTTGTTGTTGTTATTTGGTTTTTAGGAACATTAGCAACTAAGGCCATATTGCTCCAGGAATATGCGGTGGTCATTCCCTGACCTTTCCACATCCTCTGTATTTGGTGGTGACAGGCTTGAACCCCGGTCTAATCAAGAAGCGTGTGCCATGCACTGCTGCTCCTTCCCACCTGGCTACGGAGGCACCTTCATGTGGTGGGAGACACAGGATGATACACTGACATGTTGATAGCATTCAAAGGCTGCTGCAATATCTAGGTACGTGATAGTACTTAGATATTACAGCAGCCTGTAATATATCCACCATGAAGTTCAAAAGGAGGCATAGCATGTGTGTTTGCACGAAGGTTCATCACTGCTGTGCACAGGTTTTGGATGGCATAGTGAGTTTGTTGTGGCTTTTCTCCAAGCAACTGATTCCTTAACGTGTTTGAGAAAATTATTCAGTAGATAATTTTCTACAGGATTTTTAAAGTGTTTGGGGGGGGGGGGATGTAGACCTAACATATGTATGTGGAGAGTGGTTGTGGACTAGGTAGCTGTTCCAGGTTTTAAAAAGAATTCTTGGTCAGAATTCTGTTGAAAATAGACTAGTGTGGTTTATCATAAATTGTACTACTTTGTCAGCCCCAGCAGTTGCTGGAAGCAAATCTATTGCTGATATCAGTTGATGTAAAGAGAAGGTAATGAAATTCAGGATGATCTCTTTTGTTTATGATCAGGATGTAGAAGATGGTTCAGCTGTCCTGCAGGAAAGTCTGCATGGGTAACACGATTATAATCATCATCCTCCCCACACTGGACAGAAAAGGTCTTGGTTCCAATCCTGTCAATATGAGGATAGGAGGATCTTTTATGGGCTTTTTTCACACTGTGCCTGAGATAGTTGGTTTCAGGTGTAGTTAGCAAGTCCCCTAGAAACAGGCGAATCAACCAGAAAATGCATGCAATTTATGGACATATTATACATGGGCGATGAGTTAATTCTCAAGTGGCCCTAATACAAAAGTTTTTGTCCTGTAGATAAGTCCTAGTGGATAGCAGAGTGGTTTAATCACCATTCCCCAAACACACAAAGTGGAAAAGGTCCTAGTTCAAATCCTCAGTGACACAAAAAACTTTTATATGCTTTTTGAAAAAAAGCATATAATATGGAGTGAAAAAGTTGGACTCAGGCAAGGATAGCAAGGTCCTACCTGAAAACTTGGGTGTACTGTTCCAAAAAACAAGCTTTCTATGGCTTATTAGGTCTCAGGAGAGACCTAACTAGATCTCACGATCCTATTACTAGACAAAAAACCCAAGCTTCGTCCGCGAAGCTTGGGATTTTTGTCTAGTAATAGGATCGTTAGGTTTTCTGGAAGAAAGTGACACCAGTGAAAAAGACTCAAGTTGAAATCCTGTCAATAACATGAGGAACTTTTATGCACTTTTTTCACTTTGTGGTTTAGTTGAGCTCAGGCGATAACAAGGTTTTTCTTCTTGGAGACTTGGGTTTTTTCATCCAGCAAAACATACAAATTGACCAAATAACACATCCAGAATGAGTTTGTTCTTGGTTAATTCATCACTGTCATCTGTTGATCATGCTGTAGCCACATTTCAGATATGGCTAAGGTATCTTAAGGTATCTTATAGATATGGCTAAGGTATCAAAAAAAAAACTAGAAAGATTTTGCACTCAGTTTGACGTGCACTGACCATTAGGCTCTCGCTTGACTTTAAAGAAACCAAAATTAAAGACAATAGACAATGTATTACATCTACTGTCTTTAATTTTATGGCTTATGCAAGAAAGACAATATGGAACTCCAGTCAGCAGATCCATAAAAACAACAATAATTGCGGCACGTGCTAGTTGTACAGATAAATTTTATGGGTATTTTTCAGTGGGGTTTCAACTTGGCAAGATCAGCTCAGTTACTGCTACTGGCTTCCAGACAACTGAAATTGAGTTCTGGAAAGGTTGGCTTACAGTACACTAGGGGCTACCAATTAGCAGTCTGCATTCGGATTGCAAAAAATATATTTTATAGATGGCGAGAGAAAAATATTTTATAGACGGCGAGGTAGATGAACCTAAATTTAAATATACAATCACCTCGGTTTAACGAACTTCTTTATAGCAAATTTTTCTATTTTTCTGAATTGCTGCCAGTTGAACAATCATTTTGTAAGAAATTTTTCTTTGATTTAAATTATGAAGAGCTGCACTTTCCATGTGTGAAAGAAGTATTGACGAAGAGCTTAATATACCATTATATAAAAGGGAATACAATAATTTTCTAGGAAAAACTAAAACATGAATTCAACGAAAAGTTTCAGATTTTTAAAAAATAAAAAAATTAACACAGCTCCTCGTACGTCCAGTTTCAACTGAACTAAATGGGGAATGGACAAATGAGGGAGAAAATGGTTTAAAAGTAATAAATCTGCAATCAGAAATAGCTGATTTTCAAGAAGCTTTTGCTTTGAAAGAAAAAGCAGTAGTAGAGGCATATGATGCAAGAAAGCAAGCTTATATGGCATCAGCCAAAAAAAAAAAAAAAAAAACATTTCACACATCCATTCCCTCTATTAGTTTGTCCAGCTCCTCCTTCTTGAATTCATTTAAGCTATCAACTTCCAAAACTGGAAGTTGATTGCTGGAAGTTTGTTCCAGCTTGTTGACTGCAGTTTGTTGATTCCATTTGATTGCTGGAAGTTTGTTCCAGAAATCAACTAGCTGGCTAAAGGCAAATTTCAGCACACCAATTTTACAACTGTCTTTCCTCAATTTGAATTTATGCACCCCCAGGTTTGTAATCTGAGCAAGAGGAAGAATCCCATCAGAATTGAGTCTGCTCAACCCAATCAAGACCTTATACACCTTAATCAGATCGTCTTAGAGAGTTTTCAGATGGAATGTCATTGTGCAGTCATATATGCAATTTTCTGATATTAGCATTTAGCATTAGCATTAGTAGAGGCATTTGATGCAAGAAAGCAAGCTTATGCAGCATCAGCCAAAAAAAAAAAACCCACTTCCACTTCACCCCTCTGTTCGTTCAAAATACCGGTCCAGCTGAGCCTTAAACTTATTTAGGCTATCAACCTCCACGACAAGGGATGGAAGTCGGTTCCACCAACCTACCACCCGCTGGCTAAAGGCAAATTTCCGCACGTCTATCCTACATCTGTCTTTCCTCAATTTGAATTTATGCCCTCTCAGGTGATTATTCTGAGCTAGAGGAAGAATCCCATCAGCATTGAGCATGCTCAAACCATTCAAGGCTTTATACACCTCTATCAGATCACCTCACTGGTGCCTAGTCTCCAGACACTGTAATTTGCAAAACTTAAGCCTTTCTTCATAAGAGCACCCCTTTGTTCCATTCACTAATCTTGTTGCCCTTCTCTGTACTCGTTCCAGCAGCTCTACATCCTTCTTGAAATGAGGTCTCCAGACCTGTATACAGTACTCTAGGTGTGGCCTGACCATTGCCTTATACAAGGGAATAATCACCTCCTTATCCCTACTGGAAAAATTCCTGTATATCATTGACAATACTCCATGAGCTACTCTTGCAGCCCGTCTGCACTGCTCAGAGAACTTCATATCTGCCTGCACAACCACCCCCAAATCCCTTTCATTCTCTACCACTGTCAGTGTAGTACCACAGAGTTGATACGTTGCTCTGGGGTTGCTGTTTCCCATGTGTAGTACTTTACATTTGTCAATGTTAAACTTCATTTGTCACCTCTCAGCCCATCTGCTCAACCTTTCCAGATCCTGTTGCAGCAGCATAGTGTCAGTAGCGTCCTTGACAACCCTGCCAACCTTTGTATCGTCTGCAAACTTGGACATTAAGCTTGATATACCATCATCAATATCATTTATAAATACAGAGAACAAAAGACCCAATACTGAAACCTGAGGGACTCCACTAATAACATTAGTCCACGATGAGCAGTGTCCATTGATTACCACTCTCTGTCTTCTCCCCCTCAACCACCCCTTTATCCATAGAAGCAATTTGCCTCCAATGCCACACTGCTCCAATTTGTGCAGAAGTCTTCCATATGCAACAGTATCAAAAGCCTTTCTAAGATCCAAGTATATAATATCAAATTCCCTGCATCCAGTTCTTTTGTGACTGCATCATAGTATCCAATCAAATTGGTCAGGCAAGACTTTCCCTTAACAAAACCATGCTGTGTCCGAGCTATAACTGAAGTCTTGTCTAGGTGATTCTGCAGTGCTTCTTTAACCAGTGCCTCCATTAATTTTCCGGGAACAGAAGTTAAACTCACAGGTTTATAATTACTTGTGTCAGCCTTTGATCCTCCCTTGTGAATTGGGGTCAGATTTGCACATCTCCAGTCCATTGGTACCTTCCCTGGGTCCAAGGAAGCTCTCATAATTATGGCTAAGAGTTTGCTTACTTCCTTTGCTGCCTCCTTTAATATAACCAGATAGATCCCATCCACACCAGGTGCCTTTCTTGTGTTTATCTTCAACAATTTCTCCTCCACTTTGACAACCCTGCCAAATTTCGTATCATCTGCAAACTTGGACATTAAGCTTGATATACCATCATCAATATCATTTATAAATACAGAGAACAAAAGACCCAATACTGAACCCTGAGGGACTCCACTAATAACATTAGTCCACGACGAGCAGTGTCCATTGATTACCACTCTCTGTCTTCTCCCCCTCAACCACCCCTTTATCCATAGCAGCAATTTGCCTCCAATGTCACACTGCTCCAATTTGTGTAGCAGTCTTCCATGTGCAACAGTATCAAAAGCCTTTCTAAGATCCAAGTATATAATATCAAAGCTATTCCCTGCACCCAGTTCTTTTGTAACTGCATCATTTGTAACTGTTACTTTTGTAACTGTATCCAATCAAATTGGTCAGTCAAGACTTCCCCTTAACAAAACCATGCTGTGTCCGAGCTATAACTGAAGTCTTGTCTAAATGATCCTGCAGTGCTTCTTTAACCAGTGCCTCCATTAATTTCTCTCCAAGAATTCCTCTATATCATTATATACAATGATATAGAGGAATTCTATATCAATGTATTATAATTCTATAAATTGTTAAATATAATTCTATATTTAACAATGATATAGAGAAATTCTATATCAATGTAATTATAATTCTATAAATTGGTTAATATAATTCTATATTTAACAATGATATAGAGGAATTCTATATCATTGTATTCCTCTAAATCATTGTATATCAAAAAACTGCATATCTGACTGCACAATTACTCCCATATCTTTTTAATTTTCTACCATCTAAGTATAGTACCACACAGTTGGTACATTACCCTGGGGTTACTGCTGCCCATATGCAGTACTTTACATTTGTTAACGTCAAACTTCAGTTGCCACCTCTCACCATCTGCTCAACTTTTCTAGACTCTGTTACAGTAGAGTACTGTCATGTCTTTAACAACCCTGCCAACCTTCTTACAGTCTTCAAAATTGGATATTAAGCCTGATACCTTCATCAATATCATTAATAAATACAGGTTGGTTGTTGGGTTTTATTGGCGCATTAGCAGTTAAGGCTATAATGCACCAAAACCAGGTGATATATAAAAATTTTAAATAAATACAGAAAACAACGATGGGCCCAACACCGAACCCTGGGGAATCCACTAATAAGATTAGTCCATGAAGAACAGTGTCCATTGATTACTACTCTCTGTCTCCTCCCACTCAACTACCTTTTTTTTCCATTGTAGCAACTTGTCCTACTGCTCTATTTTGTACAGTTGTCTTCCATATGCAATAGTATCAAAAGCTTTCGTGAAATCCAAGTACTGTCTATGATATCAAAATAATTTTTGCGTCCAGTCCCTTTGTAACCACATCATAATGTCCAATCAAATGGATGAATTGAGTGATTTGCAATGGTTTTAGAGAAAACATGTGCAGTGTGAAAAGTATCCTGAAATAAGGAAACTTTCTACTAAATTAGATATAATGTTCGGATCAACATTTTCAAAAAAGAACCATATTAAGAACAATAATGGAAGATTTTAACTTTCCAGATATTGACTGGAACTTGTGGGTTCATCACTCACACAGTAGAAAGCCTTTTTGGATTTATTAGATGACTGTTTTCTACTGCAGTATGTTCGAGTGGCAACCAGAGGGAGTAATATTCTTGATCTGATTATCAGCAGTGATTATTCATGCATTAAGAATTTGCAGATAAAGGAACCACTGGGTGACAATGATCACAATTAGCATTAGAATTATCATTAGCAAAGGCACACGTTGCAAGAAAGCAAGCTTATATGGCATCAACCAAAAAAAAAAAAAGACAAACACACACACACACACACACACACCCTTCTCATTTCACTCATCCACTCGGTCCAAATGTTTGTCTAGTTCAGACTCGAATCTATTTAATCTATCAACTTCTACGACAGATGGAAGTTTGTTCCAACAATCAACCACACACTGGCTAAAGGCAAACTTCCGCACATCTATTCTACAACTGTCTTTCCCCAATTTGAATTTATGCCTCTCAGGTGATTATTCTGAGCAAGAGGAAGAATCCCATCAGCATTGAGCATGCTTAAACCATTCAAGGTTTTATACACCTTAATCAGATCACCTTGCAGGTGCCTAGTCTCCAGACACTGTAATTTTCAAAACTTAAAACTTTCTTCGTAAGAGCAACCCTTTGTTCCATTCACTAATCTTGTTGCCCTTCTCTGTACTCATTTAAATATCTCTACATCCTTCTTAAAATGAGTACTCCAGACCTGTATACAGTACTCAAGGTGTGGCCTGACCATTGCTTTATACAAGGGGATAATCACGTCCTTATCCCTGCTAGAAACATTTTCGTATATCATTGACAAGACACCATGAGCTACTCTTGCAGACCGTCTGCACTGCTCAGAAAACTTCATATCTGCCTGCACAATTACCCCCCAGGTCATTTTCACTCTCTACCATGGTCAGTGTAGTACCACACATTTGATATGTTACTCTGGGGTTACTGCTTCGCATATGCAATACTTGACATTTGTCAATGTTGAATGTATTGATATGGGAATTATTTAAAGATGTAGCTACCATCAAGGATAAAGGGAGGGGCTTTTGCTTTCGTAAAGGTGACGACAGGGGTCTCAGACAGTTTTTAATTTCTGTACAGTGGGATCAACTGATGTTGTTACCAACTTTGAATTCTAAATGGAAAGCCTTCAGGACTTTGAGGCTACTAGGCCTTTCATTCCAACTAAGAAATACTGTTCAAGGTTCAGGCCTAAATGGATGTCAGATGAATTAATGAGGCTTGTGGCAGAGAAGAAAAATGTATGGGATGCATATAAATTATCAGGTGACACAGAAGCCTATGGCAGATATGAACTTGTCTGTAATCAAGTCACAAAGGAGGTTAGGCAGGCAAAGGCAGATTAGGAGAAATCTTTGGCAAAAATATAAAAAAGAAAAACAATAGAGTTCTTTACTTATGTAAACTCTAGAAGGAAAGGGATGAATTAAATTGGACCACTTAACATAGATGGGTTGATGATTGTACTCAGGTAGCTCATAAACTAAATGAGTATTTTGCATCAACATTCACTCATGAGGAGCTATTCAATGAGGGGAATGTCAGAAGTTTATCAAACTCTAACAGAGAGCTAAGTGATTTTGTAATAAATGAGGGTAAAGTGGAGGAGAAATTGTTGAAGTTAAACATAAGGAAGGCACCCAGGGTGAACAGGATCTATCCAGTTATATTAAAGGAGGCAGCAAAAGAAGTAAGCAAATCCTTAGCCATAATTATGAGGGCTTCCTTGGTATCATATACTTTGATATCAAAATTATTCAAAGGAAAGCTTTTGATACTGTGGCACATGGAACATTACTGTACAAATTGGAGAGGTATGGCATTAAGGGTAAGTTGCTACAATGGATAAAGGGATGGTTGAGTGGGAGATGACAGAGACGACTCAGGGGGAGGTGACACATCACCCCATGGAGGGTCCCCATGGATTGGAGGTGTGCAAATGTATCACCAATTTAAAAAGGGGGTTCAAAAGGTGACACAAATAACTATAGACCTGTGTTCCAGTAAAAATAATGGAGTCACTGGTTAAAGAAGCATTGCAGGATCATCTAGACAAGACTGCAGTAATAGTTAAGACACAGCATGGGTTTGTTCAAGGTAGGTCTTGTCTGAACAATTTGATTGGTTTGGTTTGGTTTTTTTTTTTTTTTTTTAGGAGCATTAGCAACTAAGGCCATATTGCTCCGGGATATGCGGTGGTCATTCCCTGACCTTCCCACATCCCCCGTATTTGGTGGTGACGGGCTCGAACCCCGGTCTAATCAAGAAGCGTGTGCTGCGCACTGTTGCTCCTTCCCACCTGGCTATGGAGGCGCCTAATTTGATTGGATACTGTGATGTGGTCACAAAGGAACTGATTGTCAAAAATAATTTTGATATCATATACTTTTGATATCAAAATTATTCAAAGGAAAGCTTTTGATACTGTTGCACATGGAACATTACTGTACAAATTGGAGAGGGATGTCATTAAGGGTAAGTTGCTACAATGGATAAAAGGATGGTTGAGTGGGAGATGACAGAGAGTGGTAATCAATGGACACTGCTCTTCATGGATAAATGTTATTAGTGAAATTCCCCAGGGTTCGGTGCTGGCCCATTATTGTTTTGTGTTGGTGCTGGCCCATTGATGAAGGTATATCGGATTAATGTCCAAGTTTACAGATGATACAAAGGTTGGCAGGGTTGCTAACGACTGGATCTAGATAACTGGATCTAGATAAGTTGGGGAAATGGGCTGAGAAGTTGCCACTGAAGTTTAACATTGACAAGTGCAAAGTACTGCATATGGGTAGCAATAACCCAAGAGAAACCCCACCAACTGTGTGGTACTACACTCAGGGAAGTGGAAAGTGAAAAAGACTTGGGGTAATTGTGCAGTCAAATATGAAGTTTGCTGAGCAGTGCAGACTGCAGACGGGCTGCCAGGGCAGGTCATAGTGTCTTGTCAATGATATATAGGAATTTGGTAGCAGGGACAGGGAGGTGATTATCCCGTTGTACAAGGCAATAGTCAGGTCACACCTAGAGTATTGTGTACAGGTCTGGCGGCTTCATTTTAGGAAGGATGTAGAGTTGCTAGAACGAATACAAAGAAGGGCAACAAGATTGGTGAGGGGAACAAAGGGGTGCACTTACCAAGAGAAGGCTTAAGTTCTTGATAGCCTTGGAGCCTTGAATGAGTAGAGCAAGCTGAATGCTGATGGGATTCTTCCTCTTGCTCAGATTAAGAACCTGAGGGGCATAGATTCAAATTGAGGAAAAACAGCTGTAGAATAGATGTGCGGAAGTTTGCCTTTAGCTAGCAGATGGTTCATTGTTCAACAGACTTTCATCTTTTGTTGTGGAAGTTGATAGCCTAAATAAATTTGAGGCTGAGCCACAGGCATTTGAAATGAATGGAGGGGTGAAATGGGAGGTTTTTTTTTTTTTTTTTGCTGATGCTGCATAAGCTTGCTTTCTTGCATCGTATGCCTCTACTAATGGTAATGCTAAGTTTTGATCTCTGCTACCATACGATCATCTGCGAAATTTGCTTCAGATTTCAAGTACGAAGTGTTAAAATAGAAGAAACATTTTACTCCTTTTTTTAGAATGTTTCAGAATAAAAGTGCCTAGGGTCTACGAACACCAAATTCCAGTCCTGGCGAGGAGATATTACTCTCAGTTTAGTCTGTTCAAAAATTTACAGAAAATTTAAGGTCGCTTATGAAAAGAGAAAAACTGATTGGAGTTCAACTCTACAATATGGACGCAACAGGTTTAAGTCATAAGATGTTACCTCAAACACGATGGCAAAGAAAGTGGAGCCTGCAGTAGTAGGATACAAAAAATCCAACAGAAGAACTACGGTAGCCGCCTACCATAATGCAGCTGGAACTTGAAAATTTACACTTTTTGTTGGTAAATTAACTAATCTTTTAAATGCATAAAATTATCATCTTTTCCGGTTTATTACCACTCACCAAAAATCAGCATGAATGGAATAATACAATTCAAAGAATTTTTTTTTTAATGGATTTGTACCTTCTGTGAAGAAAAAGTTGCCTGAAGAAGCCATTAACGTTCTGGATAACGTTTCTTCACTCTTTCCAGAAGGGAACATAAAACGATTTTTAACCACAGAGTTTTGCCTTGATTCAACCTATGTATTTGGGAAGGAAGGGGTTTGTAGAATATTTAAACAGGCGACATAGTCAAAAGTTTTTTAATTCAGTTTTGGAAGAAAGTTTGGAGAAGTAACAAATATAGTTCTTATAGAATTGTTAAATTAAGTACATTAAAGATCTTATAGAAAACTGCCCGAGACTGATGACGATTATAAAGAACACCGGTTTGAGAGAAACCGATGGTTTCCAAAGATGTACAACAACATAAACATACAGATTCAATATGTTTGAGAACAAATCATCGCCACAAAAAAAAAGGTGGGGGGGGAACGATTATTTTCTAAAAGTTTTGTTGGAAATTGAAATTTTAGACGAAATAATATTCACCATGATAGAAACAGACATATCTAAATGTGACGAAAAAGAGATTGAATGAAATCCAAAATTAAAAACTTCTCATGCAGCTGCCAAAAAATGTCCCAGATATTGATTTATGTTATACTGAAAACTGATTCTACAGTCAACATGTGACTTTTATTTTTTAAAAAAAAAAAAAAGAGGGGGGGGGGGAGACTGTTTCATTATCTAAACACACAAAGTTAATAAAAATTAATTTTTTTTTTTTTATGTAAAATAAACATTAATTTTTTTATACACAGTAAAATGGTTACAGAGAATTTCACAGGGTTGCACAAATAATTTCATTCTATCATTATTTGTAAAAAAAAATTGCACTTTCATAATAAAATAGCGAAATATGTGCTAAGTAAAACTATATTTTTTCAGCAAGCATCATTGAAAATATATTTAATTTATAAGAAATATTGTACGTTCAGAAATAGCACACAGCTTATTATTACTTTCCACATATTAATATGTAAATTTTTCGATTTTACTGCTGAAACTTGTAATCTCCGCATTAATGTGGGAATTAAACTACAGTGCAATCGAAAAGTTTTTTGAATTCAATCAGCACAAAGCTAAAAATACTTGCTCTTGCTTTTTTTTTTTTTTTTGTTTGTTTGAATTATTGCTATTTGCTAGCTCGACTGAAATGTAATGTAACTGCAATTATTAACTTCTTTTTTTTTTATGTACAGTGAATTTTAATTTTATGTACAGTGAAGAAACAAATTTTAATTTATTTGTTTCTTTGATGTCCAGGGATCATTCATCAGGTTTACTTGCATAGAATTCTAAAGCCTTTGAAAGATTCTGCTCTAATGCTGCTTAAAAGGCATGTACTTGGAGCCAAATGATTAGGTTCTTTTTTTTTTTTTTTTAATTATAAACACTTCTTCCTTGGCTTCCTTAAAAGTCACGGAACCACACTGCCAGGTTTGCCACTGCGGATTTAGCATAGTTGTTAAAAATTATATAGGGACTGCTCGGCAATCTGGTGGGGTAATCAGAATTAATAGTTTCACCACCTTTCCTTATCATCAGTTTAGTAATCACTAGTTTGCAACTACTATGAAAACGTTAAGGAAAGTCATTTTCACATCTGTGGAAGAACTATGCAATCTTCTTGTATTATGCACAATGCAGAGTTTCCTCAAGGAGTGTTTAATATAATAGAACTGTTTAATGTTGTCATGATATTCGCCTTTGTGTTTTGAAGAACTACTGAGTTATCACCAATTCAATGAATGTGATATTACAGTATTCCCAAGTGGAAATATAGGGATCCTAGATAGTTGGGATATCCAGAACATGATACACAGTCCTGGATGTCCCAGCTACACCCACCCAAATCTTTATAAAATACTAGCCTCATTTTGAAATGTGAAGACTGGCTTAATGGAGATCTCCGATCTTCTGCCGACTTATCCGCCTCTGCTCTCGTCTGCAATTAGGATATCAGGTAGTGGCAGAAGTATCATACGGCCACGCCTATCACCACAGGGAAGGGCTTCAAGAATTAGGGAATGACAGCTGATTTGGTATGGTTCTTAAAGATCACGTGGGGGAATTTTGGCCTTCTGGAGAGGAAGGCAGAATTTATGATTTCACCTTTGAAATCTGGTCCTGCAAAGTGGCAATGAGGATGAGTTATTCAAGTTGGAATTTAAAGAAAGTACTTAAAAATATTATTACAAATTACCACCACTTTGAATTTAATTTAATCACGGTTAAAACTACTGCATATGTACTACAGAATCAATTGGTATAATTTACATATTATCATATTAAGATATTCTGCTGTTTCATTGTTATGCTGTGCTTCTCTAGCAATACATTAATTTTGCTTTTAGTAATTGGAACTGTCGGCTGAACACTTCCAGCACACAAGTTTTTTGTTAGTAAAAAACAGAGAAGATATTCCTTATCATTTCGTATTACTATAGGGCAGGGGTGGCGAACCTATGGCACACATACAATTTTTTTGGGCACATGGAATTCAGAGCGTCCCAAAATAATTTCATACCTCAAACAACCTGTGCATGTCCGTTCTTTCTGCCAGGCATGTAGTGATGTTACATCATTCAGTAAATAGCTGCATTCATGCAGTGATTTGTTTCTGAACCAGCCTGCACTCCAACTGACGTTCTATTCAGATTTTGGCTTGCATTTAAATGACTTGAACATAAAATTACAGGGCTCTGTTATGAACCTTGATGTTATCGAACATAACATAACAAATACATCATAGGTCATGCATCATTAAGGCATTTTAAATTAAGCTGTTTCATTGTTATACTCTACTTCTCTAGCAATACATTAATTTTACTTTTAGTAATTGGAACTGTCAGCTGAGCTTTTTTTTGTACAGTGGAAATTTTAATTGTTTCCCAAACCTAAAAAGATACATCATTGATCTCGAAACTGATTAGAAAACAAAACAGACAATCAGAGCCTTCAACTGTTATGTCTAAATGTCATTGAGTCAACTATTGAACAGTTTTCTCCAAGATTTGTCAAGTTCAGAGAATAGGAAGAAACTGCAAAATTCATTATGTTTGCAGACAGTGTAAAACTAGCCGAACTGAACCTGAAAATGTTTCAGACCTGGACGATTTTCAGAGCAGCTCAATTTGGAGGCAAAAATTTATCGATCTCAGAGCTGATTTATAAAATATTGAAAGGGAATGATTATCAATGGGATTAGCAAAGAAAACTGCAGAAAATTAGGTACTAAAAGTTTGGTATTCTATTCCTGAAACTTTTGTCTGTTTAAAAAATCTTCAAACAGCATTACTAACAATTTTCTCATCAACATATTCTTGTGAGGTTAAGTCTGGTCACAGGAATGGCCTCAGATGAAACTAGTGCTGCATGCATAGCTCTGAAAGTTACAAAGTATAAGCCTAATGTAAGGTATCTGTCTATCAATGGTGCAGCAACAGAAGCTCACTGATGTTTTATAGTTATAATATAAAAGAGGTTTATCATTTTATATTAAATTATTTGTTCTGTAAGCTAAAAGTTACATTTTTGTTATGAAGGATTTCATTTTAATACTTTTATTAAAACATCTTTGAAATAATGTATTTTATTTGATTCTTTTTTTGGTCACGCTTTTGTCAAGTAAAACCTGTATGAGAAAAATAAATAATAGAACGTCGAATATTCAAACTAACTGGGACCAAGGTTAGTTCGGATAATCAAATGTACATGAAAATATCCAGTTTATATGAAACAAAGTGCAGACTACAATTATATTATTGTATACAAGGTATTTTGAAATACGATACTGTATTTGAAATATGAAGTATTATAAAAAGTAATCTATTTTAGGGAGGATGTAGAGTTGCTAAAACAAGTACAGAGAAGGGGAATATTAGTAAAATAATAAGAGGAGTATACCTCAATATTGAGGTATACTCCTCTTATTATTTTACTAATATTATTATCAACGTAGAACATATTGAGTAGCACAGCTCTGATTCATACTATCTAGAGAAGGGGAATGAAGGGGCACTCTTATGAAGAAAGGCTTAAATTCTGCAAATTGCAGCTTCTAGAGACTAGGCACCTGCGAGGTGATCTGATTGAGGTATAGAAGGCCTTGAATGGATTGAGCAGGAGCAGGCTTAACGCTGATGGGATTCATCCTCTTGCTAAGATTACAAACCTGAGGGTGCATAGATTCAAACTGAGAAAAGACAGTTGTAGAGTAGATGTGCAGAAGTTTGCCTTTAGCCAGTGGGTAGTTGATTGCTGGAACAAACTTCCATCTGTTGTTGTTAAAGTTGATGGCTTAAAAATAAATTCAAGACAGAACTAGGCAAACATTTGGAATGAATGGATCAGTGAAATGGGAAGGGTTTTTTTTTTTTTTTTTTTTGGCTGATACTGTATAAGCTTGCGTTCTTGCATCATATGCCTCTACTAATGTCTAGCATATAGGTTTGCAAAAGCATCATTTTAATGTAGCCATCTACCAAAGTAGTTAAATTAATTAATTAAATTGACATCGTTTTGGTTATATCTCATATTGTGAATGCCTTCACAATGAGTTGCGACGGTATTGTACTACCTCGAATAAGTAACACTTTACCAGTAGAGAAGACTACTGTTGCCCTTAAATATTTTATAGTCAGTATCTGGGTTGTCAGTATTGCAACACCAGGGTACCTGCCCAACCACTGAGGAGAAACCAACAAGCTTTGAAACAGTGCCATCTGGGTAGTGGTATCCGCTGAGAATAAGTAACAGTAGTCTTCTCCACTGGTGAAGTGTTCCTTATTCGAGGTAGTACAATACCAAGGCAACTCACTGTGACGGCATTCACAATATTCGATATAACCAAAACGACGCCAATTTAATTAATTAATTTAACTATTTTGGTAGATGACTACGCTAAAATGATGCTTTTGCACTAACCTATATGCTAGTCATTCTACCCCATAGCAATAAAATATTTAAAGGCCTTTGCCTTTAAATATTTTATAGCTTCCACTAATGCTAATGCTGTAATTTTTTTGTGGGGAGGGGCTGCGGTGGTTCGGATAACTGACGGTGCAGATAATGGACATTTGGATAATCGATGTTTCACTGTACAGTGAAACATCGGTTATCCAAAGTTAATTTTCGTAATTTTGCAAAGTTAACTTTGCAAAATTACGAGCAGCATGTGAGGGTAGTTTTTCAAAAGATTTAGCCAGTTTTGGCACCCACCCCTATAGGGTAATAACAGCATGGCTAAAGGAAAAAGGAGGAGAAAATAGCTAAACAAGGAGTTATAGATATATGGAAATTTTCCCATTTTGAATGTGATCGCTTTTGGTGTCACTTTACAATTGGGTGGTGGAGCTTTCTCCACAGGCATGGAACATCCTCAAACTACAGGACAGAGTCTTTATGGGTTGGAGCAGTCACCGCTTCAAGGAGCACGTGCCTGTTCCAAAGTGCTTCCGATGCTGCCATTTTGGGCACACCACCCACACATGCATGCAAACCGTGTCTACCTGTGGGCACTGTGCCCAAAAAGGGCATGACTATAATTCTTGCCCAAACAGATCTACAGATGCAGTTTGTGCAAACTGCAAAGCAGCAAAGCTCAATGCAGCACATTCTCTCAGGGACAGTAAGTGCCCTGTTTATCTAAAAGCTAAGAGGAACCAACAAATAAAGACCGATTATGGCAGCACGCCCTAAATCATTCAACAGCAATATCATAAAGTTTATCCAACTAAACGCCCAGCGAGCCCGTGCAGTAAGTGCCCAGATTAGAATCAGAGCCGAAGAGGAAAATGCTGACATATTAATTCTACAGGAGCCATATACCCATTCAAAGCAAGTCAGGGGATACCCCCTGACTTTCAAAATCATACATACAGATGAAGATACGCCCTGGGCTGCCATAGCTGTCCGTAACCCTAACATCATGGTTACAAGGATTTCCTCCCTATGCACTGCATGGGCGGCGTGTGCCCATGTAATTTGCCCGTTGGGAGCCTTCTACCTCATCTCCCTCTACTGCAGACCTGGTCAAGATATCACTCCAACAATAAATTATCTACGTACAGTCCTTGCTACACTTCCCAACAGCAAGATTATCCTTGGGGCAGATGTAAATTGCCGCTCTCCTACCTGGTACAGCCTGACCACTGATCGCTCTGGGTGCCACAATGGGCAGCTTCTTGAAGATTTCCTGGCCACTTCTCCCTTCCTGGTTCTGAACAAGCCCAATAACCTGCCTACCTATTCCAGCACTCTGTGGGAATCCACAATAGATATCTCCATAGCTACACGATCCATTTCCAGCAAAATTTCTGGGTGGCAGGTCAATGAGGCCTGGACCACCTCAGATCACAGAGCTATTACATTTCAACTTACAAGATCCATTGATCCAACTCCACCACCTCACTACAATATTAGTCGCTATGCCATTAACAAGGCCAATTGGGAAATCTTTTGCTCCACGCTGCAGACCATGATCCAGAACCACAACTCTTCTGATCTTCCAGCACTGGACCCCAACCAACATCAAAAGCTCACAACAGAAATCATCATCCAGGCCTGCAATCAATCAATTAGAAAGAAAAGACCAATGCCTAATGCCGTCCCATGGTGGTCCCCAGAGCTGGAGCACCTTCGCCGAATTGTACACTCCAAAAGAAAAGCCTTTCAGAGAGCTCGTACCTCTTGGCCCCCAAATGAGGTCAACACCCTCCGTGAAGAATATCGAAGAGTCAGAAACGACTACACCTCCCTTATAAGGCAGTGTAAAAGATCATCTTGGGAACGACTCGTCAAAACGACTGGCAATACTGAACCCTGGGGGGTGGTGTACCGCATCACCACCAACAAGCTCCCGAGGGGCGAAGTTATCCAATCCACTCTCACACCAAACGGCACTATGACTACATCGTGGGAGCAGTCTATGGCCAATATTCTGGACACACTTTTTGGTACAGATACTGATCCTCTGACAGTACAACAGCAAGAAATATGCCAGGCAAACAACATCTACTTCAACAATGCTGTAGAAGACCAATTTACCACAGATGAACTGCAGCAAGCTCTTACCAAAATGAAAGAGAGGAAATGTCCCGGACCAGATCTCATTGAACCCGAAGTCCTTAAAAAGACCGCCCAAATTAACATCCAGTTTCTACTCGACCTCTTCAATAAGTGCTTGTCCCATGGATCTTTCCCAGAAGAATGGAAAAACGCCAATGTAAAACTGATCATAAAAAATCCGTCTAAACCACTCCAACAACCAGAGTCATACCGACCCATTGCCCTTTTATCCATGGTCAGTAAACTGTTTGAACGACTACTCCTAGTACGGCTCCAAGACCATTACACCAAAGCTGGTCTCCAGTCCAACTTCCAGTTTGGATTTCGACCGGGGCGTTGCACAGAAGACGCACTGCAAAGGATCATCTCTGCAGTCTCAACTTCTACCTCCAAATACTACCTACTAATAGCAATAGATTTCGCAGGAGCATTTGACAGGCTCTGGTGGGCAAGTATCCTTCGCAGACTTAGGCAAGCAAATATACCATTAAATTTATACAAATGCATCGAAAACTACTTATCAAATAGGAAAATTACAATCTCCTCAACGTACCGAAGAATTACCAGGTCAATCTACAGAGGTTGCCCCCAGGGTTCAGTCCTTGGTCCTTTTTTGTGGAACATTGTCCTGGATGAGCTCCTTGGACTGGACCTAGGTCCTGTTGGTATACAAGCCTTTGCTGATGATGTGACCATTTCGATTGAGGCTGAGAGCAGAGCTTCTCTGGAAGCCAGAGGAAACCAGGCACTTCAAATCCTTCAGAACTGGGCAGCCCTACACAAACTAAGACTCTCACCCCAAAAGACACAATCCATTCTCCTGAAGGGATCACTGCAGCCTACTAGAAACCCCACTATCAAACTTCTAGGCCAAACCGTCAAGCTAGTTTCTACGTTAAAACTACTGGGAATAGTACTTGACTCTAAGCTCACTTTCTCTCCGCATCTTGCACACCTCCACGCGAAAGTGAGAAACTACACTGCTCTCATCGCACGGGTGAGTCGTCGCGATTGGGGATTGAACCGACGCACCCTTAAGATTCTGTACAAATCAATCTTCCTTCCCTTCATAACGTATGGATCAGGGGTCTGGTTTCACAGGGCAACTCTTTACAACAACAAACGTAAACTGGGAACCATCCAGCGCACCATCCTTCTTACTATTACAAGGGCATGCTGCACAGTTAGCAACCCAGCCCTTCAGGTTCTTGCGGGCGTCCTTCCGCTTGATCTGGAGGTTATTCGAAGGGGCCGCCACTACTGTCTATCCAGGGGTATACCAGCAACTATCCTTGGACACTCCATCAATAACCTGAATGAAATCAGGCAGGAAAAGAAAAAAATTGCCATCCTACTACTTCAGACCTGGCAGGACAGATGGACTGCTACCGACAAGGGCCCAATCACCAAGAAATTTATACCTTATGTGAATGCCGTATTTCCTAAATCTCCAACTTGGTTTTCTCCTGGTCTTCATACCACCTACCTCATCACTGGACACGGATCAATAAACCATAAATTAACATCCATGGGAATCATTGACAACCCCTACTGTGCATGTGGTGAAATAGAAGACTGGAACCAACCGATCTTAACCTGGATAGGATCAATTGCCGTATGGACCATCTCATTCCTCAGTGGCAAATTGCACACAGCTCTCTTGCTGCCTTATTTATTGTCCTTCCCGGGTTCCCCTTTCAACTGATGGCGCTTATTGCTCCATTGATAACCTGGAGGATACCTTCGCCTACATCCTCCATATTTCTAGCTATACCCTCCTTTCTTGCGTACACTCTGTACTTCCCCAACTCTACCTTTTTTTTTTTTTTTTTTGTCTCCGTCCAGGAAGCTCTGGCGACCCTGGCGGAGACAAGCCAGAGAATAATGGGCAGACTGGCTACCTCCTAGTGGTGTGTGCGGGCAACGTGGAGTCCCACTAGGGGCCCTGCGGCCAAATGCCAGGACACACAACAGAACCTAACGCAATATGTCATATACAACACACAACACTTTTCTGGCATTTACAGTAGTACTGTATTCCTTCACAGCGAACATATGGCGCAGATGTGGGAAACCACAGGTGGCGCCTGACCCTAATACTATGCACACTATGTCACTTTACTGATTCACTGAGTGATTATAGACAGTTTACCAGCAAATTGCATGCTGTCATGGAAAGAACATATTATGACAAAAAAAAATGAAATTTTAGTTATAAGGGATAAGGTGCAAGGAAGCTTGAGGCTTATGCTGTGCCAGCCAAAAAAAAATTTTTCTGAATTACCTGTAGAGGAAGTTCTGTACCACCTCCGCAACAGTGACCCATGCGTCGTGGACCCACTATCATTACTCTTTCAAAGTCTGTTAACTCATGACATTTATCCATACTGACATCGAATTACCGTCTACATGAATGCAATGTACCTGCCATGTGGTAGGTTCGCCCACTAGTGAGAGGGGTGACAGCGTCCTGTTGCCCAGGAACCAGGTAATATATAAACCTTTGAACTGTTATTATTATTATTATTATTAATAGCCATATAGTGCAAGGAAGCCTGGGGCTTATGCTGCACCAGCCAAAAAAAATTTCTGAGTTACCCTCTGTCTGTCTGTGTGTGATAGTGAGAGAGAGAAGTAGAAGGAAATCACCAAGAAGGAGAAGAATGATGATATCCATCATTGACCACTGAGGGCCCCTGGGTGTGCCAAGCCCATACTCACCAGATGTGAGCCCCTGGGGTTATTTATTTCAGATTAAATAATTTATTATCGAAATGAATAATCACGTAGACCCCTGTTCCAAATGATTAGAAACGTCGAACATTATATAGTAAACCCGCGCTAATCCGAGGTATTTGGGGGGGAGAGAGAGGTCATCCAGATTAAGCAATAATCTGGATTAGTGAAGCAAAAGATAACCCTAAGAGACAAAAAAACTTAGAAAACAAATACAGTGGATTCCGGTTAATCGGGGCAGCCGTTTATTTGGGGCAAATCTTAAAAAACAGAAACCAATCGAGAAAATAGCCAGGGTTTACTTCGCTTAATTGCGACAGCATGCCGTTTAATCGGATCAGGAAACCGCAGCATTGGAGACTACCCTACGATTGTTTCCGACGGTACCACGTGGTTCGGTCGAAATTCTGGAGGTCACAACCATAAAACTTAAACAATTAGCAGTCATCTGTGTATTGGACTTTTCTGTTAGTAAAATCTATCATAAACGGACAGTAAACTCGATCATACTGCATTTGCGATAATACCGACAGCTGGAATTCAGTGGGTTATTATGGCGAAATGCGTTTACACTTCCATGAAATCTTCAATCATATAAAAAAAAATATTTTCAGATCTTCTCTTCATTCCTATTTTAAAAGCTTTGTAACTCGTTACTCCGTTCTCACTTGCGCGTATCGTGTTACTTGCAATTTGTGTGTGCCGTGTTCTTTGTTACTGATTGCTTATCTTTTTTACTGTTTTAAATTTTAACCCCCACCCACAAATGTCAGTGAACATAAATGTCAACAGTTCGTATGTACATATTACAGTACATATTAATTATTCCGATTTTCACGTATTTTTTAATTGGTAAAGTAATAAAGGGCAAATTTCATATTTCTGCTTAATATATCTTTGCTTTTATAGCCTGTGGATAATATTCCTCCTATTTTCGCTAATTAGAATCGCTGTTTAATAGAATTAAAATTCAATTCACAAACGTGATCACAATGACCGGCGCTTACTGCACAGCATATAGTGAACGGTACTTTACTATGTTGAATTCTTTGTTATAGGCCGTAACGTGATTTGATTGTACAGTGAATCAATTGTAAAAAAAAAAAAAAAAGGGGGGGGGGGGGGTACATTGTATTTTTAACTATTTATGAAATTTCGGATAATTGGGGTAGCCGCTTAATCGGGCCAAAATGCACTACTGTAGTCACGATGGGTCCCAAATAACCAGAATGGACTGTAAATGGAAAATTAATGATATACTGCCGATGAAAATAAATTTAAAATATCACTGCAGCTTTTATTTTTAAAGACAGTACATTTGTCTTTTTATCCATTTAACATATAGCGCTTGCTTCGCACGCCAACGACAAATACCCAGCAACGATCAAGTGGCTTTAAATACAGGTTATTATTATTATTATTATTAGCTACATGGTTCAAGGAAGCCTGAAATTTATGCTGCACCAGCGAAAAAAAAAAAAAAAAAAAAATTCCCGAGTTACCCTGAGAGAGAGAGAGAGAGAGAGAGAGAGAGAGAGAGAGAGAGAGAGCCAAAATTAGAAGGACATCACCAAGAAATACAAGAATGATGATATCCAGCTCAGGACCCTGGGTGTGCCAAGCCCATACTCACCAGATGTGAGTCCCTGGGGGATACCAGCAACACTTCGTTTGGCTTTTGATACAATGATTTTATCACTCCCCACATCGAATTTTAAAGGAAATGTCTTTTTGTTTTTTTAATATCTGACACAGCCTGTTGCCCAATACCAAATTTTTCAGCAATTTTTTTTTTTTTTTTCCAGGAACACCATTTTCAAGTTGTTCTATCACTTTGAGCTTGTTAATGATAGTTAAAGTAAAGTAAAGTAATTTAACTTTTTAATTCTTTAGAACCCATAATTATATAAAATATGTTAACTCGTGTATATACGTATAAAGAAGTACGCAAATGAAGCGATATAAGCAGTAACATCTGTCCAACTCAGAATCAACAACGATACGAACAACACGCAATACAATGCGATGTATGTTCCGTCCCTCACTGCGCAGTCAATCAGCACGCAGTGAAAGTTACTCAACTGCCTTACTAAATCCCGTGTGTCTTTCAAAGTGCTCAACTGTGAACATCGTTTTTCATATTTCGATCCGGATTTGCGGGGTTTACTGTAATGTTAAAAATCTAGCCCAAACTAGATTTTGACAAAGCTAAGAGTAGAATCCTCCTGTGGTCTTCCATCAAAACGATGTCACTAGAATTTTGAACAGTCTTTATGCCAGGAAAGCACCATTTCCTGATGATATTTCTCTACTTGTGCTCCCGAGTTTACTCATGTTCTGTGTTGCTTTTTTACACTTTCTTATTCCAAAGGCATTTTCCCTTCTGCTTGAAAATTTGCTCATATCCAGCCAGTTCCTAAAAAAGGGTGACAAATCTCTCCCATTCAATTATAATCCCATTGCACTTACTTCTACTCTTTCTAAAGTAATGGAGAATTAACCGGCAACTCAAACTGTCTACAAAGTTTCCATTTGATCAATGATCGTCGATAAGGTTCTGTCATTGTCGCTCTACTGATGATATTTTGACTTATTTTATCCTTTTATGGACAAATTCAATGGAAGAGCTTTGTGAAATTTAAGCAGTTACTCCTGACATTTTAAAGGCTTTTGATTGCGTTTGGCATAAAAGCCTTTTAAATAAGTTTCCATCTTATGGGCTGCCAACTGTTTTTTTTTTTTGTAATTAGGAATTTGGTTTGTAGCGCGGTGGTTGATTCTCTACCGCTGTCAGTGTAGTGGTAGAGAATCAACCCCAGTGTATCAACTAGAGAGTTGATAATTTGCTCTGGGGTTGCTGTTTCCCATATGTAGTACTTTACATTTCTCACTGTTAAACTTCATTTGCCACCTCTCACCCCATCTACTCAACCTTTCCAGATCCTATGGCAGAAGCATAGCGTCAGTAGTGTCCTTAACAACCCTTCCCACTTTTGTAGCGTCTGCAAACTTGGACATTAAGCTTGATATACCATCATCAATATTATTTATAAATACATAAAACAATAATGGATCTAACACTGAACCCTGAGGGACTCCACAAATAACATTAGTTCACGATGAGCAGTGTCCATTGATTACCACTCTTTGTCTTCTCCCCCTCAACCACCCCTTTATCCATAGCAGCAATTCGCCTCCAATGCCACACTGCTCCAATTTGTGCAGCAGTCTTCCATGTGAAACAGTACCAAAAGCCTATCTAAGATCCAAGTACATAATATCAAAGTTATTACCTGCATCCAGTTCTTTTGCGACTGCATCATAGTATCCAATCAAATTGGTCAGACAAGACTTCCCCTTAACAAAACCATGCTGTATCCGAGATATAACTGAAGTCTTGTCTAGATGATCCTGCAGTGCTTCTTTAACCAGTGCCTCCATTAATTTTCCTGGAACAGAAGTTCAACTCACAGGTCTATAATTACTTGTGTCAGCCTTTGATCCTCCTTTGTGAATTGGGGGTCACATTTGCACATCTCCAGTCTATGGGTACCTCCCCTGAATCCAAAGAAGCTCTCATAATTATGGGTTTGCTTACTTCCTTTGCTGTCTCCTTTAATATAACTGGATAGATCCCATCCACCCCAGGTGCCTTTCTTGTGTTTATCTTCAACAATTTCTCCTCCACTTTACTCTCAGTTATTACAAGATTATCTAGCTTACTCTTAGAGTTGAATACACCTCTGCATTCCCCTCGCTGAATAACTCTTCATGTGTGAATGTCGATGCAAAATATTCATTTAGTTTGTTAGCTACATGAGCAGGATCATCAACAGTTCAACCATCGATATCAAGTGGACCAATCTGATTCATCCCCTTCCTTCTAGACTATACATTAGAAAAGAAATCTTTGCTGTTTTTCTTTGCATCCCTTGCGAAAGATTTCTCGTAATCTGCCTTCGCGAGCCTAACCTCCTTTGTAACTTGGTTACAGATCAACTTACATCTACCATAGGCTTCTGTGTCACGTGTTAATTTATATGTATCCCAAGCATTTTTCTTCTCTGCCATATGCCTCATTAGTTCATCTGACATCCATTTAGGCCTGAACCTTGAACAAAATTTCTTAGTTGGTATGTAAAGCCTAGTAGCTTCCAAGATCATTTCTTTAAATAGTTCCCATTTTGAATGTGCTGTTGGTAACATCATCAGTTGGTCCCACTGTATAGAATTTAAATACTGTCTCAGACCATAGTAGTCGCCTATTAGAAAGCAATAACCCTTCCCTTTACCCCTGATGGTAGTTACCTCCTTGAGTAAATCCCAATTCAGCACACTGTGATCACTACAGCTTAGTGGTTCCCTATCTTCAGATCCTTAATGCATGAAGAATCACTGCTGATAATCAAATCAAGAGTATTACTCCCTCTAGTTGCCTCCTGAACATGCTGATGTAGAAAACAATCATCCAATAAATCCACAAAAGCCTTGCTGGTGTGTGAGTGACCAACCCACAAATTCCAGTCAATATCTGGAAAATTAAAATCTCCCATTATAAGACTCTCTGATTTACTGGCCCACTCTATTTTCCTGTACAGTTTCTTATTATACTCATCAGAGTCATTAGGCCTATAGCACACTCCTACTCTCAATTTTGATCTCCCAATGCCTATGTGACACCAAACTGACTCGAGACTGCACTATCCAGCGATGTCGACTGGCTTCACTTCCTTGGGTTTTATGTGTTACTTAACTAATAGCATAACCCCTCCACCCTTCCTATCCTGTCTATCCTTTCTGTAGATGTTGTACTCCCCAAGTTACAGTTCTGTATTCCTTATATTTGTGTGACACCACGACTGTGATATCCCAGCAATATCTGCCTTTGATGCTTTGAGCAATACCTCAAATTCATCAAATTTATTTACAAACTCCTAGCATTGGTGTACACGCAAGTGTATACATGCACCTGTTCTTTTTCTTAGCTACCCTACCACAACCCATGTGTTTATTTGTACCGCAATGACTCCCAGCAGTCTCTGAAATATCCTGCATATTGTTTTCCAGGCTTCTGCTCATTCGAATAGTGCAAGAATCACTTTCACCTTTCACTTTTCACCTTCCAGTGCAAGAATCAGTTTCACATCTGCCAGTGGCTACTGTTAATCTATTAGTCCTTGTATCCCCCCCCGCAAGCTAGTAGTTTTCCGACCCGCCTAACACTGCCTCGATAGCATCAGCAAATACTCTTGCACCCTTTCTATTTCAGTGTATCCCATCCCTGTAGAAGCAGTCCCTTCTGTTAACAAGTACAGACCAGGCTGCCGACCGAGCTAGCCGGGTGGGTAAAGTGCCTGCCTGGCAATCCAAAGATCGCGGGTTCGATTCCCGCCTCGGGCTTGGATCAAAATACTGCAAAAACCTTGGGAGTTGCATTATGGCCACAGCAGCCAATGGGCCAACAACTACCAAAAAAAAAAAAAAAAAAAGAAAAAAGACCAGGCTGAAAATAATTCTACCCCTTGAGCCTTGCACAATCTTTCGAGGGCCGACTTGATCGACAAGGCTCTCATCATATACTGTACTCCCTCCTATCGTGTCTGGACAGTATTGTAGACACTTTCAAATTCAACCTTAATTCACGGCTTTTTTTCAACACTGACCTGTACTAGTTAAGTAATTCTGTCGGTCTCCTACTCTTAATATTATTAGTGTCAACGTGTACAACTATATTACCTTTTGTGCTCTTAAAAGATGATATCCGCTCTATAACGTCATCAACCTTTGCCCTTGGCAGACATACCCTGGTCCACCTATCCTTTTTACAAAGCATGTTTCCCTTTTCCCTGACAATAGTCACCAACAAATACTAGTTCCTGTGGGACCAGCGCATTCTGCCTTGGGGGTTGCCGCTGTCTTGCGTGATGACCAAGTGCAAGCTCTGGCGTTGATCTGGGCAGCTGAGAGCTTGATGGGCCCCTCACTTTAAATCCTTCCAGGGCATCCACCCTGTCCTTCAAGCTCTCATATAGGCCCATAGCAACGCTGAGTTGCCGCCAGTTTTCGTTACACTCCTTGCATCGCGCACACACCCAAAGACATCCCCCATGGCAATATCGATTGCGCCACAAACATCATGCAAGCAGTGCATTTTAAAAGGCTGTGATTCAGAGAGCAACTTCCCCCCCCTCAGTTCTCCTTGAGCTACAGCACTCCCATTAGCTTGAGCCTTTTGCTTTGTTGCTCTGATGAGTCATGATTTCGAATTAATTTCAATAAAATTTCAATTTCAGTACAAAATTATAACCCTAAACTTGTATCCCAACACAGTTATAACGCTATATATATTTTTTTCAGTATCAAATATTATCTACGAGTTCTGTTTATAGTACTATACATATAACCACTTAGGTTACGGAACATAAATAATTAGTAAAAATAAATAATTAATACATAACTTGATACAGAAGTTATATAAAGGGATTTCGTAGATAACACTCGTTACTGAAGCGCGATACAGCATATCCGGAATTCGATAGCATTAGCTTTGTATAGTATAGTGCATAATATAATATTGTCAATTAATCAGTACATCTATTAATCTTGTTAAACTTCATTGTCAATTAAATTGTACTTTAACTATATATATATAACGACTTAGAGTACAAACGTAACAAATAATTAATACATACTTGATACGGAAGTTATATAAAGGGAACTCGTAGATAACACTCGATACCGAAAAATAAATATAGCGTTATAACTGTGTTAAGATACAAGTTTAAGGTTTTAATTTTGTTCTGAAATTGTAATTTTATTGACATTTAAATCGAAATCATGACTCTGACCAGAGCAGCAAAGCAAAAGGCTCAAGCTAATGGGAGTGCTGTGACTCAGGGGAGAACTGAGGGGGTCGGTTTCCCCCTGAATTACGGCCTTTTAAGATGCACTGTTTGCTTGATGTTTGCGGAGCAATCGGGTACGGGACATGATACTGCCATGGGGAATGTCTTTGTGTGTGCACGATGCAAGGAGTGCAAGGAAATTAGGCGACAACTCGGCGTTGTTATGGGCCTATATGAGACCTTGAAGGACAGGGTGGATGCCCTCGAAGGAACTAAATTGAGGGGCCCATCAAGCTCTCAGCTGCCCACATCAACACCAGAGCTTGGACTTGGTCATCTTGCAACACAGAGGCAGCCCCCAAGGCAGAATGCGCTGGTCCAACAGGAACTAGTAGTTGTTGGTGACTCAATTGTCAGGGAAACGGGGAACATGCTTTGTAAAAAGGATAGGTGGAACAGGACCAGGGTATGTCTGCCAGGGGCAAAGGTTGATGACGTTGTAGAGCAGATATCATCTTTTAAGGGCACAAAAGGTGATATAGTTGTACACGTTGGCACTAATGATATTAAGAGTAGGAGACCAGCGGAATTACTTAACAAGTACAGGTCACTGTTGAAAAAAAGCCGTGAAGTAGGGTTGAATTTGAAAGTGTCTGCAATTCTGCCCAGACACGATAGGAGGGAGTACATGATGAGAGCCTTGTCGATCAATTCGGCCCTGGAAAGATTGTGCAAGGCTGAAGGGGTAGAATTTTTTTCAGCCTGGACTCTACTTGTTAACAGGAGAGATTGCTTCTACAGGGATGGGATACACTTAAATAGAAAGGGTGCAAGAATATTTGCTGATGCTATCGAGGCAGTGTTAGGTGGGTCGGAAAACTGCTAGCTTGGGGGGGAGACAAAGACTAATGGATTAACAGTAGCCACTGGCAGAGGTGAAAGAGATTCTTGCACTGCTTCTATTGGAATGAGCAGAAGCCTGAAAAACAAGATGCAGGATATTTCAGAGACTGCTGGAAGTCATTGCGGTACAAGTAAACACATGGGTTGTGTTAGGGTAGCTAAGAATAGAAACAGGTGCATGTATACTTGCGTGTACACTAATGCTAGGAGTTTAGTAAATAAATTTGATGAATTTGAGGTATTACTCAAAACATCAAAGGCAGATATTGTTGGGATATCAGAGACGTCGTGTCACACAGATATAAGGAATGCAGAACTGGAATTTGGAATTTGGGGAGAACAACGTCTACAGAAAGGATAGACAGGATAGGAAGGGAGGAGGGGTTATGCTATTAGTTAAAAAACACATAAAATCCAAGGAAGTGAAGCCAGTTGACATCGCTGGACAGTGCAGTGTTGAGTCAGTTTGGTGTGACATAAGCATAGGTAAATCAAAATTGAGAGTAGGAGTGTGCTATAGGCCTAATGACTCTGATGAGTATAATAAGATACTGTACAGGGAAATAGAATGGGCCAGTAAATCAGAGAGTCTTATAATGGGGGATTTTAATTTCCCAGATATTGACTGGAATTTGTGGGTTGGTCACTCACACACTAGCAAGGCTTTTGTGGATTTATTGGATGATTGTTTTCTACACCAGCATGTTCGGGAGGCAACTAGAGGAAGTAATACTCTTGATCTGATTATCAGTAGTGATTCTTCATGCATTAGGAATCTGCAGATAAATGAACCACTGGGTGGCAGTGATCACAGTGTGCTGAAGTGGGATTTACTCAAGGAGGTAACTACCATCAGAGGTAAAGGGAAGGGTTTTTGCTTTCGTAAAGGCGACTATGATGGTCTGAGACAGTATTTAAATTCTATACAGTGGGACCAACTGATGATGTTACCAACAGCAAATTCAAAATGGGAAGCATTCAAGGAACTAATCTTGGAAGCTACCAGGCTTTACATACCAACCAAGAAATATTGTTCAAGGTTCAGGCCTAAATGGTTGTCAGATGAACTAATGAGACATATGGCAGAGAAGAAAAATGCATGGGATACATACAAATTAATGGGTGACATGGAAGCCTATGATAGATATAAGTTGGTCTGTAACCAAGTCACAAAGGAGATTAGGCAGGCAAAGGCAGATTATGAGAAATCCTTGGCAAAGGATGCAAAGAAAAACAGAAAAGAGTTCTTTACCTATTTAAACTCAAGAAGGAAAGGGATGAATCAGATTGGTCCACTGGATGTTGATGGTTCAACAGTTGAGGATCCTGCTCAGGTGGCTAACAATCTAAACGAGTATTTTGCATCTACATTCACACATGAGGAGTTATTCAGGAAGGGGAATGTCGTAGGTGAAGTAAACATTGGCAGTGAGCTAGATGATTTTCTAATAACTGAGAGGAAAGTGGAGGAGAAATTGTTGAGGATAAACATAAAAAAGGCACCCGGGGTGGATGGGATCTATCCAGTTATATTAAAGGAGGCAGCAAAGGAAGTAAGCAAACCCCTAGCCATAATTATGAGAGCTTCTTTGGACTCAGGGGAGGTACCCATGGACTGGAGAGTGCAAATGTAACCCCAATTCACAAAGGAGGATCAAAGGCTGACACAAGTAATTATAGACCTGTTAGTTTAACTTCGGTTCCAGGAAAATTAATGGAGGCACTGGTTAAAGAAGCACTGCAGGATCATCTGGACAAGAATTCAGTTATAGCTCAGACACAGCATGGGTTTGTTAAGGGCAGGTCTTGTCTGACCAATTTGATTGGATACTATGATGTAGTCACAAAAGAACTGGATGCAGGGAATAACTTTGATATTATATATTTGGATCTTAGAAAGGCTTTTGATACTGTTGCCCATGGAAGACTGCTGCACAAATTGGAGAAGTGTGGCATTCGAGGCAAATTGCTGCTATGGATAAAGGGATGGTTGAGTGGCAGAAGACAGAGGGTGGTAATCAATGGACACTGCTCAACGTGGACTAATGTTATTAGTGGAGTTCCTCAGGGTTCAGTGTTGGGTCCATTGTTGTTTTCTGTATTTATAAATGATATTGATGATGGTGTATCAGGCTTAATGTCCAAGTTTGCAGACGATACAAAGGTTGGCAGGGTTGTTAAGGACACTACTGATACTATGCTGCTGCAACAGGATCTGGAAAGGTTGAGCAGATGGGCTGAGAGGTGGCAAATGAAGTTTAACATTGACAAATGTAAAATACTACATATGGGAAACAGTAACCCCAGATCAACGTATCAACTCTGTGGTACTACGCTGACAGTGGTAGAGAATGAAAAGGACCTGGGGGTAATTGTGCAGGCAGATATGAAGTTCTCTGAGCAGTGCAGACGAGCTACAAGAGTAGCTCATGGTGTCTTGTCAATGATATACAGGAATTTTTCTAGCAGGGACAGGGATGTGATTATTCCCTTGTATAAGGCATTGGTCAGGCCACACCTTGAGTACTGTATACAGGTCTGGAGGCCTCATTTCAAGAAGGATGTAGAGCTGCTGGAACAAGTACAGAGAAGGGCAACAAGATTAGTGAATGGAACAAAGGGTTGCTCTTACGAAGAAAGGCTTAAGGTTTGCAAATTACAGAGCCTGGAGACTAGGCATCGCCGAGGTGATCTGATAGAGGTGTACAAGGCTTTGAATGGCTTGAGCATGCTCAATGCCGATGGGATTCTTCCTCTTGCTCAGAATAATCACCTGAGAGGGCATAAATTCAAATTGAGGAAGGACGGATGTCGGACAGATGTGCGGAAATTCGCCTTTAGCCAGCGGGCAGTTGGTTTGTGGAATAGACGTCCATCGCTTGTTGTTGAAGTTGATAGCCTAAACAAATTTAAGGCTCAGCTGGACAGGTATTTCGAACGAATTGAGGGGTGAAATGGGAGTAGTGGCTGTTTTTTTTTTTTTTTTTTTTTTTTTATTGGCTGATGCTGAATAAGCTTGCTTTCTTGCATCATATGCCTCTACTAATGCTAATGCTAATGCTAACTTCCTATCAAGTTACGTATTAATTAATTATGTTTCGTTTGTAATCTAAGTCGTTATGTGTTTAGTTAAAAGTGCAATTTAATTGACAACGAAGTTTAACAAAATTAGTAGATTTTGATGATTAACTGACAATATTATATTATATACTATACTAACGCTATTTAGTTCGGTATATAACTTTGTATCTTATAAAAATGGCGCAAGTTACGAACGGTAAATCTACGGACACTTAAGTATTAAAAATACTTCCAAATCTCGCTGTCTCAATTCAGAATAGACTAACGTCCTGACTACGTCTATAAGCTACTTATAGAAAATAATTTGATGTATCAATTGGTCAATAAAGCGGCTAAATATGGCTAAAAAACTTCTCGTTTAGCGGAGTGCAACTCGTAACACGTGGATATGATACCCTTACCGATACTTTTATGCAATTACAAGGCCGAGTAAAGAATAAAAACACAAAATAATGCTATACTACTAAATTTAAATCAAAAGTTTTAGAAAAGTTTTATGACCACAATGTCAACTGCAAATCGTAAATAAATAAAATTTTAATAAATTTTCTGTTTATACTCCAGGACGACCAAACAGTCAGAGGAGTTCACAAAATAGACAGAATACAAGAAACAGCACCGTATTTAGCAGTCACGGGCTTGAACCCCGGTCACTCTAGGCACGTATACTTATGCACCCGCGCGCCTGACCACTAGCCTACGGCAGCCTTTCTGCGACCAGTCTAATCTTCTGAAAGCTTCCTCAAGGGCAGCAGTAAACAACTTCGGAGATATTGTGTCTCCTTGTTGAACACCTTTCTCAATTTTAAATGTATTACTGTCTTTGTCTAGTCTAATAAAGGAGGTAGCATTCTTATATATTTTCTTCAAAATCATAATATATGGGGTATCTATGCCTTGTTTTTCCAGTGCCCGAAACAATGCCTTTTCACAATCCACAAATGCCAGGCATAATGGTGTTTTATATTCATTTGCCTTCTCCAATAACTATGACATTATGTGAAGATGATCCAAAGTTGAGAATCCTGTCCTAAAGCCCGCTTGCTCTTTCGGTTGATTCTCATCAAGTATTCTTTCTAATCTGTTAGTAATGACCCTTGGAACAACTTGTAGATGTGGGATAACAAGCTGCTTGGTCTATAATTTCCAATTTCTGATTTATCTCCTTTCTTATGCAGCAAAACTGATTGCATTATTCCACTCCTTAGGCGTCACACCTTTTCTAATGTATTTTGTGAAGAGTCTTGCCAGTTTTTGTGTCATGTCTCTTCCTCCCAGTTTTAACAACTCTACAGTAACTTCATCTTCCCCCGGAGCTTTCTGATTCTTCATTTTCTTCAACGCATGTTCTACATCATCAGGAAGGATATCAGGTATGTTGTATGTGTTACTAATTTGCGATCCATCTTGCCCACTGCTGGTATCATTCCCTCGCTCCTTGTGTAACTCCTTATAATAAGTAGTCTTCTGCTATTTGAATTATGCCTTCTCTGCTATTCATAAGTACACCACCCCTATTCTTCAGTTTCAGTATCATTTGTCTTTCTGAATTACTGCTGATTTAAGTCCTTTGTTTTCCCTTAATGGTTGTTCTATTTATCTTGTGTTAAATTTTCTTTTATCCTCTCTGAGTCTCTTTCTAATGGCTTTGCATAACTCAGTACAGTTTACCCCAGCTTAACGCTGATAATTCGTTCCGGAAAAACAGAGCGCTAAGTGAATCCGCGCTAAGCGAGCGACGCATTCCCATAAGGTAACATATGTATTTGTGAGCTGCGGTCGGTGCCATAGGATATTTCGTAATCAATAATAAACGGTAGTGAAAAGATGCACAAATGTCGGTCAAAATATTTAATATTCAAATATTTGTACAAATATTTGAATATTAAATTATGTGGTAATTATTTACGTATCAAAATTACACTTAAAATTCCAATTAAAATTATGAATTTATGAATTTAATCATGAAAAATGTGTCGATTTTGGATTGAACTTTGGCCCTCTTCCAAATAAACTAAAAGGGGTATTAATTTTAAATCCCCGGCAGCGTCCTCCAACAATACAGTCACCCGATCCTTCGCCGCTTTGAAACCTGGCATGTTTTTTCTTCTTTCAATATGAAACTTCTTTTAGGCATTCGTTTTCACAAAAGTCCTGCTTCATCTATGTTAAAAACTTGTTGAGAAGTATAACACATAATACCCTTCTTCAATAATTTTAACAAGTTCTTTTTTGAAAGTTTTGGCTCCTTGATCTGCACTTGCGGCTTCTCCCTGGATTTTAAATCTATTCAACCAGCTTTTGCCAGTTTTAAATGGTTCCGCATTTTTTTTTTTTAGGTGACTTTTCTTCAGATAATCATATTGGCTAATCTCTCTCTTTCTCTCTCTCTCTCTTTTTTAAACATTTACCTTAACTGAATTCTGCATTGGATATTATGTTCAATAAAATTAGTTAGTCTTTCCATTTCAATCCTAATAACCGGCCTAGCCCTAGATGCTTACAGTGGAACAGCTATCTTTCCCGTTGCTAAGATTAATTCTTTGTTTTTTTATAATTGTTCTTACAATTAAACTTGCAAGTCCTAAATTATGGCATACATCCACTTGTTTGACCGGAATCGATTCGCTTCAAACGTCTAATTTAATTTTTAAATTCAGTCTTTTTCTTACATTTATAATCTTCGTACTGCGCCCGGACGTTGCTGCTCTTTCATTCCTATCGGCCATTAGTAACTTTTCGAAAATGTAATTGCGTTGGTTGCAATAATTACGATTCAATGTTCAAGTTCAATGTCGAACTCCACGTTCAAGTCCATGTTCAAGTTCGATGTCCAACACCACTAATAACTTGGAGCTCTTTGACTTCCTCTCTTTGCAACTTGACTTTCTCCAGTCCAAATTTCCTAACAGTGAGGTAATTTTCCTTGGTGATTTTAATGTTCACAACTCCAGCTGGCTTCCGTTTTCTAGTCACACCAACTCAGCTGGTCGAGATGCTGAGGCTTTTGCAATTACTAATGACCTTGCACAGATTGTTCATTTACCTACAAGAATACCGGACAATCCTAATCATACAGCCAACACGCTTGATGTTTTTCTCACAAACAACCCTTCTAAGTACACGGTCGAATTGAGAGGTCCTTTAGGCACTTCAGATCACAACTTGGTGATTGTCTCTTCTCCAATGGAGCCTTTACCTCACGGCTATTCCCAAACTCGTGTTGTTTGGCATTACAAGAATGCAAAATGGGATGACCTGCGAGATTTCTTTTCTTCTTTTCCTTGGTTGGATTACTGTTTCAAAAGGATGTTAGAAGGATTTTGACGAATCTTGATGCTAAGAAAGCTCCAGGTCCAGATGGTATTTTTCCACTTGTTCTCAAAACCTGTGCTCCTGAACTTACTCCTATTCTTTGCCGCCTTTTTTCACTTTCTTATTCCAAAGGTGTTTTTCCTTCTGCTTGGAAATTTGCTCATATCCAGCCAGTTCCTAAAACGGGTGACAAATCCCTCCCATCCAATTATCGTCCCATTGCAATTACTTCTACTCTTTTTAAAGTAATTGAGAAATCAATTACCCGCCAACTCTTAAACTACCTAGAAACCTTCCATCTGATCAACGATCGCCAGTATGGATTCCGTCAGTGTCGATCCACTGGTGGTGTTCTGGCTTATATTACCATTTATGGACTAATTCAATGGAAAGGTTTGGTGAAACATAAGTAGTTGCTCTTGACATCTCAAAGGCGTTCGATCGTGTTTGGCATAAAGGTCTTCTAAACAAGCTTCCATCTTATGGTTTGCCAACCGTTTTTAGTAATTGGTTATCCAGTTTTCTCTCTGATCGCTCACTGAGGGTGATGGTAGATGGCTCTCTGTCTTCTAACTTGTCCACTAATGCAGGTGTCCCCCAAGGTTCAGTTCTTTCCCACACTCTTTTCCTCTTATATATTAATGACCTCCTTCCATTAACTCGAAATCCTATCCATAGTTTTGCCGATGATAGCACATTGCAATCCACTTTCCATTTCGAGAAACCTCGCCCTGTTCAATCAGCTGCAACTTCTCGAATATGTGCTACCAATTCCCTAAATGCCGGTCTTCAGGTAATTATCCAGTGGGGCAAAGACAACTTAGTTGATTTCAACCCTTCTAAAACTCAGTCTTGTCTTATATCTCGCAAAAAGGATTCTTCTGCTCCTATGCTTATCTTTAGTGACACTCCAATATCCAGGCAAAATGATATATCTCTTTTGGGGATTACCCTGAGTTCTAATCTCTCTTGGCACAAGCACATTACAAATATTGCTTCCTCTGCATCTAAAAAACTAGGTTTTCTCTTTGGCTCTCGGCATTACTTTTATTCCAAACAGCTGCTCACCCTGTATAAATCGCAAATCCCCCCCTGCCATGGAATATTGTTCCCACAACTGGGGTGGTGCCCCCAAAACCTCTCTCAGGCTTCTCGATTCCATTCAGAAGAGACCTGTTAGGTTAATTAATGATTCATCTCTACCAGAGTCTCTCCACTCGCTCTCTCATAGAGGAACTGTTTCTGCTGCATGCCTCTTATACAGATACTTCCATTCCTCTTATACAGATACTTTTCTTCTGAATTGGCTTCTATAATTCCCGCTCTCTCTTTCAAAACAGTTCGAACACGTGCCATCACCAGCCAACATCCATTTACTGTCCAACTTCAAACTCACAGAACCAACTTTTCATCTTCCTCGTTTATTCATTCAACTACCGTTTTCTGGAACAACCTTCCTTCATACGTATTTTCTGAAAATTACAGTCTACAGAAGTTCAAGTCGAATGTCAACAAATATCTGCTTTCGTCTTCTCAACCTCCAACCCAAGCACGGCACTAAGTACTATAGGTTCTAATACCTCTCGTGTTTGGGGTTTACATAAAAAAAAAAAAAAAAAAGTAAACCGTCCGTTACGCACGATGTCTAATACTGTACTGAGTGATGACTAGACTTCGGATAAATGCATCAAGCAATATACTTGATCATTTTTTAAAATGTTGATCTCTGAACTACGTAACAAGTCACTGTACTGCAATTAAATTAGTACTGTACTGCGAGAAAATTTCACTGACCGTGGGAAAATTTTTCAAGTCGGCGAGGGAAACGTTTTAAAGCTGTTTTGCTATTCAATTTCAAGCTAACCACTCCATCAAATGAAACGATTTCGTTAAATATGCCAAAAATGCAATCTATAAAAGATCGTTATAGTGATCTGTGACAGCCTTATAGTCAGATACGGGTTATAATATAAGAACAGCGTTATAACGGGGCCTGCTGTATACCCAATTTTTTCCCTGTCAGTGTTTTTCTTGCTCTTCATTTGTCGTCTTCGGTTCATCATGACAAGTGTTTCTTGATTAATTTTTTCTTCTTTGTATTTCTTTTTACCTATAGGTTTCTTGGGCTGTAATGTTCCTCGTCGATATCTTTGTCCTGAACATTCTAGAGAAGCTCAAACTTGTTCTTAAGTTCCAGTACATACTGTTTTTTCTCCTCTTCTGTTATCTCAAAGACCTTTGCATTTTTTACTCGAGTCAGTTTTTTTCCTTTCTTTTCTTGCATCTTACCATTCTGTGATCACTTCCAACATTTACGTTGTTCAGGACAGTAACATCATTCACGATATATCTTCTGTTAGTGAGGATGAAGTCGATTTCATTAGTTGTTAATCTATTTGGGCTCGTCCATGTCCACTTTCTGTTCACCCTTTTCTTGAAAAAAGTGTTCTTTACTGAAATTCCTCTAGATTCTGCAAATTCCACAAGTCTTTCATTTCTTTCACCAGTTCCAAAATTTCCTATAGTTCCCCTTTCGGTGCTGTTTTGTCTCTTTCCAACCTTAGCATCGAAGTCCTCCATAATGATAGTGTTGTGAGTTTTCTGTTTATCTAGAAGACTCAATTTCGGTGTACATTTCTTCAACCTCTTCATCATCATGGCTGGATGTTGGTGCATAAATCATTATAAGCTTTAGCTTATACCTCTTAGAAATCCTGATTAGTTGTCTTGATATCCTTGGTGTTGTACTTTTGAAAAATGTTGTTTTTTATATCTTTATGGACCAGAAAGCCAACTCCACCTTCACTCCTTTCACTGTTTCCATTGGTGTACAGCAGATTTCCACTTGATAAACTTATAAGTGATTCATTTCTTCTTCTTGTTTCAGCCAAACCGATGATATTCCAATTTACATTTTCTAATTCCTTTTCCAGCTCTAGTATCTTGTCTTCACCGATGAGCGATCTTACGTTGTAACAGGCCAAGTTCAGTTTCCATGCATGGCAGCCTGATCGTACCCAGAGATTCTTAGCATCCTCTGCTTCCACTGTGATCTTCTCGTTGCCGTAAGAGTGGGAGTGAAAGCCGCTGGGGACTGAGGGCCATTTGTTTCATTGTGCTGTTATGTGCTGGAGGGTTTGGTCCTTTCCTCTTCACGCTGACCAGACGTCTTGAATAGAACCAGTCTACACGTTCGTTGCTACGTTACGTCATAACAGGGCTTACCATCGAGGAGTGCATGAGTGGATTTTAGGGAGGCAGGCCAACCGGACTTCTAAATCTTCTGAAATAGAAAGATATTGGATCTATCAGTGTTTTACACTGAGTGTCTGATAACACACAGAATGCCTGTTCCCCTCTAAGCCCTTTTGGTTCGGGGGATATCCCCCCCTTAACCAAAATTTTGAAATTAAAGAAACAGAACGCAGGAGGCGTTCTAAAAAAACAACAACTCAAAATCCTGTTCGCCATGCACCCCCTTACTATGTTACCTGGACCTGGCTGTGTCTCCCCCCCTTACCATGATACCTGGATTGGGCACTGTTCTCTGTTTGCTTCTATAATTCTCGCTCTTTCTTTCAAGTCAGTCAGGATTATTTTATAGACCCAACTTTTCTGCTTTCTCGTTTATTTCTTCAACTTTCGTTTTCTGGAACAACGTTGCTCCCTATACGTATTTCCTGAAAATTACAACGTACAGGAATTCAAGTGTAATGTCAACAAGTACCTTCTTTCATTTTCTCAGCCGTCAATCAATGCACGGTAGTAGGTACTATAGGTTCTAATTATTTCGTGTTTGGGGTTTTCGTAAAAAAAAAAAAAAAATTATAAAGGAAAACGGAAGAAAGAGAAAAGATATTTATGGGCAATGACCAATGACAAGCAGGAAGTTACCAACTTCCATAATATATATGTGATATTAAAAGAGCGAAGAAATATTGAAAAGAGTAAGAAGAAACAAAGAAATTACGATATATATATATATATATATTAGATAGTATGAATCAGAGCTGTACTACTCAATATGTTCTACGTTGATAATAATATTAGTAAAATAATAAGAGGAGTTTACCTCAATGTAGTGCGTAGAACAGTTCCGTATGATACCCTCCAGAAATTAAAACGGAAAAAACGAAAAAATCGACAACTTACCGGTACATTTGAGTAAAATGGACCCCGAGCAGTGCTCGGGGTCCATTTGACATGCTCCTTACAAATAATTAAAAAAAAAAAAATTGTTAAATTGATTTTTTTTAATTATTTATATTTTACTCAAATGTACCGGTAAGTTGTCGATTTTTTCGTTTTAATTTCTGGAGGGTATCATACGGAAGTGTTCTACGCACTATATTGAGGTAAACTCCTCATATTATTTTACTGATATATTATATATATATATATATATATGCACACTGGTGTTCAAAGAAAGTGCATCACCTAGGAATTTCACATTTCTAACCCTTTTTCGCGATGGTATGTTACATTAATGACTAACATCACAAATGTAGAAATATAAACGAAAGATATTTATTAATAGCTTTAAGGCAAAGCTAAGTAATATTTGACAGGTGCTCTCAAAATATTCCAAAATGAGCATTTGCAACCTTTATACGACAATTATTTATGAAATGTTATCAGAAGCCCTCAATTTGCTTCAGTTTATCTTTTTAAATGGAAAACAAAATGAAAAGTTCACCAGGTGCAAACTAATATTTAGTTAAACAGCCTCTGGCCCTGGTGACAGCAGCACACTGTCGAGGCATTGACGAGATCAATTTCTGAAGATAATCAACTGATAGTTCGTGGTTCCAAACGTGAATTATGGCTTCCTAAAAGTTCACGAAGGGTCTTTGGTTTCTTTCTGGCAACTGCAGATTCCACACGATGTCAACAGTTCTCTATAAGAGTCAGGTCCGGGCTGTTTCCTGGCCAGCCAAGAGTTGTAATGGACCGTTCTTCCAACCATTTTTTTCACTTCTAACAAATGTAAACACATTACTGTCGAACCTCTAATGCAGAAATGAAGCTAAAATAATTACAGAAGTGCCTACTAATACTTTTCGCCCGATGACAAGGAGCGGAGTCGTCCTGAAAGATGCAGTTACTTGGCAGATTGAAATGGTCTCTAATGGTTGACAGCCGTCTGACTTCCAATATAGCCAGGTATCCATTGCCATTTATGGAACCTTTTATAAACTGCAGGTGACCTCCTCCGATACGAAATGCATCCCCATATCATTTGGCTGGTAGGGAATTTCACTGTAGACACCATACAGTCTGGATGGTACTCTTCACCACGTCTACGGCGAATCGTTTGTCTCCCGTCAGAGCTGTACAGGTTGAATTTCTTCTCATGCGAGAAAATAACTGATTGCCACTGCTCGGGGTCCATTTGACATGCTCCTTACAAATTAATCGGGTCTTTTTAATTTTTTTTTTTTTGTGTGAGGAGGGGCTTCTTCTTACCACGACGGGCTACAAGTCCATTTTTGAAGAGGCGTCTTCTGACTGTAACTGCACTTGTGACCACTCCTGTATGTTGTTCCCATTCTTTTTTCAGTTCTGATGAAGAAGCTTTATGGTTTTTAAGGATAACCGCTTCAAAACGCGGTCCTGTTTTGGTGTAGAGACTCTTTTGCGTTCGGTTCCTTTTTTTCCTATCAGCAGAACCAGTATTCTTGAGTTGGGAAAGAAATGTATTCACTGTCGACTGATTACAAGACACTCTATAAGCAATATGACGGGAGGAACATCCTTCCTCACGTAAAGCAACAATAACATGGTTTCTTTGTGGCATCAACTGCATGTAACTCGCCATTCTTACATATTATGTCATCACCTACGCACGTCAACCTTATCTGATGCAATCTGTAAGAAATATTGCCATATACTTACGTTATTCGGACGACAATTACAATTTTAAGGGGGGATGCACTTTCTTTGAACACTAGTGTACATATAATAAATGTACAAATAAAAATAGATAAATATATTGTCATATATCGCATAATATAGTGAAGCACGTGCTAGCGCAAAGTGAAATAGGGAGAATTCAATCAAATCAAGAATTTGAAATATAAAAGGTAAAGGCCAAAAGGAAATAAAAATTGGTGAGGACACATAATGCAGGCATGTGGTTCTCAGTTGATTAGACAAGAACAAAAGGAAAATGTATGGTCAAGATAGTAAAGGAATAAAGGAACTTACCTAACTGACAGTGCGACTAGGTAAATCCGAAAACTAAAAGAAAAACGTAGTAGAAATGTTAAGGACATAAGAAATGGACAAAGGAGCCAAAAAAAAGATATGAAAGCACGAGGTTAAAATCACGATAAATATAACCCACAAGAGAGAGAGAAAAAAAAACAAGTAAATAAATAAAGTACGCAAGTAGCAAGAAAAAGGTTGCTAAAATTTGTGCAGGAAAAACAGGGCGGTATAGGAATACGTGTATAGTTTGTTGTCAGTGTTTGTAAAACTAATGGCTCGCGAGAAATAATAACAATATAGAATAAATGAGAGGCTGAGGCAGTTAGGAGAAGCAATTCCCGTTCTTATAGAATAGACTTTGAACGGAAAGGTCCTACATTAATGAAACGGTCTCCGGCAGATGCAGTTTCAAAACACTGGTCTTGGGGTGCAAATTTCCATCTGGGGAAACAAAGCAATGGCATCCAAGAAAAATAATATCTACAAGCTCCGTAAAAAAGATGTCGCGTGTGAATAGTAGGTTTATTATTATTTTTTCATTCTGACGTCCTAAGGTAACCGTTTCAGAATATAAGAATGTAAACAGGTAGTTAAATAAAAAAAAAAAAAAAGTCATTGTTTATACTCTGGCACGACTACCAGTGGAGTTTATAATAAATCATCAATACAAACATTAATCATATTTAGCTGGGGTCACGGCTTGAATCCCGCTCCACCGAAAGAGCGCGTGCGATTGTACTGACCAGTCGGCTACGCCAAGACTACTAAATCTGTCACTTAGATAGTATGAATCAGAGCTGTAATACTCAATATGTTCTACGTTGATAATAATATTAGTAAATTAATAAGAGGAGTTTACCTCAATGTAGTACGTAGAATACTTCCGTATGATACCCTCCAGAAATTAAAACGGAAAAAAAGAAAAAATCGACAACTTACCGGTACATTAAAGTAAAATATAAATAATTAAATAATCAATTTAACACAGTTGAAAATCAATTTAAATTCAAATTAACGCAATTAAAAGAATCTAACGAAAATATTCAAAACGATTTTCCTTCCTTACTTTGAGGAAGGAAAATCGTTTTGAATATTTTCGTTAGATTCTTTTAATTGCGTTAATTTGAATTTTAATTGTTTTGAATTGTGTTAAATTGATTATTTAATTATTTATATTTTACTTTAATGTACCAGTAAGTTGTCGATTTTTTCGTTTTTTCCGTTTTAATTTCTGGAGGGTATCATATGGAAGTATTCTACGTACTACATTGAGGTAAACTCTTATTAATTTACTAAATCTGTCACTGTAACAGTGCAGTTAATGTAACTTGCTTAACTCCCTGTTTACATACTGATTTTAATAATAATAAAAAAAAAAAAATGACAATACAACAGAGAACAGAAACATGTTGTGTTGGTTAGGTTAGGTAATGTTGACTAATTTTACAATTTTAATCGAGTCGATCTGGTATACAATTCACTTTATTCTTTCGCATTTGTCTTCCGTGATGGTATTGCGATAAAATACTCAGAAGAAAGTTGTTGGAACTTTCTTCTACAACTTTTTTTTTAGGCACCATTGGGTATTATTTCGTCCAGTAACCAGAAAATCGAGCAGAGGCTCGATTTTCTGGTTACTGGACGAAAAAACCAGCAACCTTTGCCTGACTAACTCAGCCACTGTGGAAAAGACCCATAAAATTCCCTCGCGTCGTTGACGCGATTCTAATTGAGGGTTTTACCACCAGGTGTGTGGAGGATGGTGACTATTATTATTAGCCATATGGTGTAAGGAAGCCTGAGGCTTAGGCTGCACCAGCCAAAAAAAAAAAAATTCTGAATTATCCTGGGAGAAAAAGTAGAAGGGAATCATCAAGAAAGAGAAGAGTGATGATATCAAGCTCAGAACCCTAGGTGTGCCAAGCCCATACTCACCAGATGTAAGCCCCTGGGATTATGCCTGAACAGGTGTATATGTGTTCACGGGCGGATTTGCAAGTTATGAGTTTGCTGAAAATGCCTATCTCTTCGCTTGAGATCTGCTCACTACAGCCTCAATTAAAGAGGCATTTAGAAGTTCCTCCGGTCATCGACGGGACTCGGACCCAGACCGCTCCAAATGAGTGACTTTTGATTATCGTTTCGGTAAACCTTAACCTTTCTACCGATACGTTTTTATTGATTTTTAATGAAAAGCCTGTGATCATTTATTTAATTTTCTCTTTGTGTGTGCGGAGAACGAATTTCTTTACAAATCCATCTGCAGTTCTCGTGAGTGAGCAAAATCAAACTGGGCGTGCAATATTGGATAACTTTACACACAGAATTAGAATGGAAATAAATCGCCCCCCCCCCCCCAGATACCATCGGGTAATTTCTCAGGCTATTCCAGGTGCAGTTGAGGCATAATAATAGTTTGATTATTTTTGGAAGAGGGTTGTTGAAAGTACATAGTTCATAATTAAACAGTGGCACTATCTTCTAACAAATTATTAACATGACATAGTTTCTTTTTTTTTATCCTTTCACAAAAGTATAAAATGTTTTTTTTTTTTTTTTTAATCATTATCCTTAACTATAAGAGAGAGGCAATTTGCTGTTTCTCTAACTGCTTGCTAACTAATATTTTTTGTGAATATTGGTGAAATGAGGTGTGTTGTAGGCATACTAAAATATTGCTCAATAATAATTTCTTAATTAAAGACTAAAGCACGAAGTTATTACCAGTTTCAACAACAAAACAGCTCGGTTATTTGCTTGGAGAAGAAACAAATAACAGTTATTAACATTTACTTCTTGAGGCCCGGTAGCCGTGTTAGCTAAACGCTTGGCTGTGCTGAGTGGAGTGAGCGAGTGAGTTCGAATCCCGCTGACGGTAGTGTTTAGAAATATCGTCAATTTCCCGCTCAGTACCTGTAGTTAGTCGGTCTCAGGCCGTGGCCGTGAGGTTTCCCCTCACAGACCCAAAACCGACCTTAGGACACACAGCAGACACGTACCTAGACATTTTCTCTTCAATACCCCCCACACGGGGGTTTTTTCCCCGTGTGGGGGTTATTGAAGAGAGCAGGTGGTACCCCCACCTGTTGCACTTTTTGCAGGGAAATATACCACACGATCTTTAGCACTGTTGGACTAAGATGACTTCATAACTTACAAAATAAGAATCGACAGAGGGCGTATGTACAGTGTCAGTTGCGTTGGAAGTACCGGAGCTGTACGGTAGCTTAGCCTTATTTGTGTAGTCGATTGAAATCGTTCGGCAAGTGAGTAGACTGGAACTTTTTTATTATTGCTAGTAATTCAACTGTTTGCCATCCACGCAAATAAATTCAAAGTACTGATCTCTGTTGGGGAAGGTGGGAAAACGCCCTATTATTATTGGCTTATGTTGCCAAATGATGATATCCAACTCAGGACGCTGGGTGTGGCAAGCCCATACTTTGAAAGTAATATGTTAGTCCCAGGACGCTGGGTGTGCCAAGCGTTATGTTAACCTGGGGCTAACATATTACTTTCAAAGTATGGGCTTGCCACACCCAGCGTCCTGAGTTGGATATCATCATTTGGCAACATAAGCCAATAATAATAGGGAGTCCCAGGACGCTGGGTGTGCCAAGCGTTATGTTAACCTGGGGCTAACATATTACTTTCAAAGTATGGGCTTGCCACACCCAGCGTCCTGAGTTGGATATCATCATTCAAGGTTAGTCCCAGGTTAACATATTACTTTCAAAGAGTTCTATTAGCTAACTGCTCCAAAATTGATTTAAACATATTTTTTGCTTGAGTGCTTTCAACAGATTTTCTCCTGTGGGGGATATGGATGGTGTGCATACATTAGTTGCAAAGCACTTGGAACTTACACTGCCATTTTATTAGTAAATTCGTATTTTTGTACTTATGCTGGCAATATAATAGACTTATAAACGGCCGCTGTAGCGCTGAGTAACCGGGGTTCAAGCCCGGTGCCGTTTCTTGTGAAACAAGAATCGGTCGGAACAGAAATTTTATTTACATACATGTATATACTAAGTTTGCAATGGTCAGTTGCTTTTATTTCTTCCCGTAGAAATGTACGACACATTAAGTGGAGTGCGGGCATGTATGAATAAAATTTTTGTAATTTCTGGTTTGGAACTAGGTATAGTTTATTGCTAGTCTTTTTTTTGCTTGAATTGGAGAAATATAGTTTTGACCCACAACAAAGTGTTTTCTGAAAGAGGAAACTACTAACTGTTATTTTGCAAAATTATATGCCAAATGAAGGCTAGCTCCTGTTTGTTTTTCTCTTTTCCGATCTAGTTTATTTTGATTAAATCGCAAGATTGATCAGAATCCTCCATCCAACTTTCCCCAGCTGTAGAGATTGAACTCTCCCCGTATTAAAATTGCCCACTTTCAGTGCATGACTGAAAGCCGTAGCCCAGTGGCCAGGCGCGCGGGTGCATAAGTAGACGTGCCTTGAGTGAGTGACTGCTAAATACGGTGCTGTTTCTTGTATTATGCCTATTTTGTGAACTCCCCTGACTGTTTGGTCGTCTCGGAGTATAAACAGAAAATTTATTTATATGAGTCGCACACTTTGTTTCATTAATAGTTAACAGAGTAGCAAAGGCTCAATACGTTCTAATTTACTTAACATTTCTACGTTAAGTAAACTAGTTTAGAAAAGGAAGATTTACCTCTATGATGTCTTATAGAACACTTCAGAATTGATACTCTCCGTATTTGAATAATTGGCCTTACTCCGATATACGGTGTCCCCTTGTAATTGGCTGACAGAACGGGGGGGGGGGGGCAGTGACAGGTTGACCCCGCCTACTGATTGTATCCCCTCTTCGTTTCACGCGGACGTCCCTGGAGCGCTAAATGCGAAATTCGTTGCGTATTCTTTCTTTTGAATGCTGATTTCTACTGTGCGAGTTTGTGTCGTTATCCCGTTCCACTGATGAGGTGAGTTTAGTTTGATTTCTATTTCTGTGTTATTTTCACGTATCATTAACCTAGTACTGTGTCCGTTGCGTTCTTTAAAAAAAAAAAAAAAAATTCTATGTTGCCGTTTTGTACTTATGCAAAGAGCAATTTTATTGTTCGTTGCACGTGTTAATTGACTTTCGTTTCTGTTTAGCAAAAAAAAGGTTGTGTTTACGCGACTTCGGGAAGTATTCAAGCAGAAACCAGTCGTTAGACGAAAAAAATATATATATATATAATGGGAGTTACGTTTTTAATCGTCTTTCATTTGTGTTTAATGAAAAGCGGTTAGGTTTTTAGGTTACCTTTTTACGGGAGTATTTGCCGAATATTGGTCGTTTACTGCGTCTCATTATTTTTCGTTTTGAAAGAGTGTTATTTTTACGTAATTATTTTGGTTGCTGCTCGGAAAAAATTGCTGTATTGCCGTTAATTTCGTTGTTTTTCAGCTCCGCCATACTGTTATGTCGCGTGACATTTGCCACGTGCAGTTGTTGAGAAGAAGGGGACCACAGTGAGTGGGCGGAGTTACGAACCGTACGTCACTGCTTTTCCCCTCTTCTCGACGTGATTTTCAAAGGGGCACCGTGTACTGGAGTTTTACCGAATAATTATTCAACCCCAGGGGCTCCCATCTGGTTAGTATGGGCTTGGCACACCCAGGGTAATTCAGAATTTTTTTTTTTTTTTTTTTGGCTGGTGCAGCATAAGCCTCAGGCTTCCTTGCACTAATAATAATATACTAAAAGATTACATGTATTCCGCTCCAGATCGGCGATCAAAATACATCGCCCAAATCTTTGAGCAAGAGTGTAATACGCAAAAAATAATTTAAATGATTTGAGACCAAATAAATACATAGTGAATACTATACTTTTTAAACATTTAAGAGAATGAAGAATTTTGTACTTCCCTTACAAAATATATTAAACAAATGATTCGATGTATTTTGGTTTACGAGGGCGGGGAATACGTGTAATCTATTTGTATAGTTATTCAACTAAGGAGAGTATCAGCACTGAAGTGTTCTACAAGACATCATAGAGGTAAACTAATTTCTAAACTAATTCAGTTACCCTGTAGTTCAATCACTTGTGAACATTTTTATTTAGCTACAGGAATTCCTAAAACATGTTGTGTGTCAAATTGCAAATGCCATTCATCTGTGTTCGTAACAGCGTGTCGTAGCAAACAACATGGTTTATCCCGTTTGCCGAAATTACTACTCGGTATGATGAGCGGTATGTTACCTCCCGGCATAATTACATGTATAAGTTTACGTTACGAGTAGCGGTGTATTGAAATACAGGTGGAATGTGAATACGGGAATTGTATGACTATTTAAGGGCGACCGTACACGAGTGTGTGTAAAATGCAGCGTTTAACTCCTGATACATTTTTGAACAGAAGTCACGTGAACTGAAAAAAAAGTTATGTTCGGGATGGATTCAAGCAAAAGAAGTGTACGCCGCTAATTCGGGACGGATTCAAGCAACCGGTGAAATACCACCACTTTGCTTATTGGAGGCTTGAAGTGACCCATGCTTAGTCTCTAGAGCAAAGTTTCCGGCATCCCCCTCCCCCCATACTTCTCTTTCAGCCCATGCACGGTACTAAGTACTATAGGTTTTTGATACCTTTCGTGTTTGGGGTGTTCATAAAAAAAAAAAGAGGATTGTCGGTTTCTCGATAGGCTTTCATTTTAATTTATATATTCATCCCTCGTTTTCGGCAATGAGTCGAAAGTACGTTACAGAGAACACTTAAAGGGCAACTGGCTTGAACAGAACGTCATATGATGTTTTTTGCTGTCTGGCGTTGTGTGATTGGCTGATTATTGGGAATGCGCATTTCCAACATTTCTGTATTATTTAGTAGTGTGCTTGTAAACTTAAGTTCATTTGTCTTTGCCATAGTTGTTGGTTTTTTTGCTGGTGTTGTGATTTCTTTTCTTCCTTGTTTGTTCAAACCCAATGGAGCGAGATAAATACTGTGTCTTTGCCATAGTTGTTGGTTTTTTTGCTGGTGCTGTGATTTCTTTTCTTCCTTGTTTGTTCAAACCCAATGGAGCGAGTGACTGCTAAAATGTTGTCTTCTAGAAAAAAAAAAAACTCATTATTATTATTAGCCATATGGTACAAGAGAGGTAGAGGGTTAGAAGTAAAAGGGAATCGCCAAGAAAGAGAAGAATGATGATATCCAGTTCAGTACCCTGGGTGTGCCAAGTCCATATACTCACCAGATGTGAGCCCCTGGAGTTAGTGTGGTTGGGTGGTGTGTGAAGGTAATTCAGCTATCCTGAAAATAGTGCTAACACCAACAGTATTGAAGGTATTAAACGGCAACTGTCATGGAGAAGTGTAGAAGATCAGTTTGACTCCTACCTCGCAGAATATATGTGGAGGCGTAGTTATTTTTCTAGCAGTACTGACTTGACAATGTGTTTTATTATGCGTACGTGAAATTTACAAGCCGCCAGACGAGGACAGTGGTTAAGGGCTTTTGACCGATCAGGTAATTGGTTTTGTTGGTGTTTGTGGTTTCTTGACGATTTGAATCTTTTAGTTGTGATTGTATGATTTGGCAGTTTGGAAGGCTAAAATTTAGTATTCGGTATCCGTGACGAATAGAAGGTTTGCTTGAAGGACGTGAACTGAGAACAATTTTAATTAGAAGTGCTCCATCAGAATAAGATTGACGACAGGTTGGAGCTGACTGTGACTATATCCTATACTGGAGGATTACCTTATAGGAGGGGGTCATGTTTTTAATCGGCTTTCATTTTTGTTTAGTGAAAAAAAAAGGCTAAATTTTTACGCGATTTCCGGAGGGATTCAAACAAAAACCGGTCGTTGGACACTGAGGGTATCGGATTCTAAAGTTTTTATCGTTTTGAATATCAGCAGGAATCCGTAGGAAAAAGATTTTTGTTACGTGACAGAGGGAGGGGCAGCTATCGTGTTATTCATTTCGACTGTTCATTGGCCCAGCGGTACCATATTCTGAAACTAGATGAACAGTGGATTCTAATAACTAGTTAATGTTTGATACTGAAAATTTATTAAATAATCCGACTTTTTTTAATTGCTTTCCTGCACGTTTTTGTATTTCAGCCGTATATTATGTAAAACTCTAACAGTATAGAGTCGCTAATTTTTTTTTTAAAATTAACTATGCAAAGTCAGAGCTTCGAAATTATAAAATAGCTGATTCAGAAGATACCAAAGTGCGGTAAGCGCTCGTTTTCACGAAGCAGTTTTTATTTTTTTTTTTTAAAACGGAATATGGATAAACTATCTCACTAATTCAGATACGAAACGTTTTTGTATCATATTTCGTTGAGATTAAAAGGCAAATTTTTTTTTTTTCCGCACTTGTTCTAGAACTTGGAGTTCAAGGCATAAAACCTCTGAGCTAGTGTTATTCGGCCTTTTTGATATTGTATCGCTCAGTGGCTGCAATAGTGGCATAACTGAAAAATCGTTATTATTAGCTACATGGTGCAAGGCAGCCTGAAGCTTATGCTGCACCAGCCAAAAAAAAAAAAAAAAAAATCCCGAATTACCCTGAGAGAGAGTCAAAACCAAGAAAGAGAAGTATGATGATATCCGGTTCAGGACCCTGGGGTTATTCTGAGATAATCGATGAAAAAAATTTGCCTCTTCGTTCCTAACGAAACGAATTTGCTCGGAAGTCACCGAACAAAAAAAAAAAAAAAAAAAAAATACCCCAGGAGCTCACATCTGGTGAGTATGGGCTTGACAAACCCAGGTTCTGAGCTGGATATCATCATTCTTCTCTTTCTTGGCGATTCCCTTTTATTTCTAACCCTCTCTCTCGTGTATGGTACAGCGCCTCAGGCTTCCTTGTACCATATGGCTATTAATAATAATAATTTTTTTTTTCTAGACATTTTAGCAGTCACTCGCTCCATTGGTTTTCACGGTTGCGCGGAGTAACAGTAAACTTGTTACTCCGCACAAATCGTGTTAGTTGCAATTTGTGCGTTCCGTTAAAAAAAAAATGCTTATGCATGCTATTGAAATTTATAAAGAAAAGAGAAGATTATCTTGGAAATAAACGCCGCTTGAGGCAGAAATGCCTCAAGAGGCGTTTGTTGCACAAGGAGTCTTCTGCTTGAAGACTCCTTGTGCAACAAACCGAGTGTGCATTTAGGCGATGATGATAAAAAATAAACATCCTTTAACGTTTTTGTCATAAATAATTTCTCTATTATTATAATTTACTTGATTTTACAGGCTACGTTTTCATTTTTTTTTGGCTAAATCAATCATTGTTGAGAACGTAACCCCTGTTTTTATCATTGTTTATGGGAAATAATTCCCGCTCTACGAGTGCGCGCTTGGAACGAATTAATTTGTAAAGTGGAGAAGTACCTGTACTTTAACGCATCACGGGCAGATTGCAAGTTACTATCAGCTTAATCACAAAATATAGTCATTATTTTTATAATGAAATTTTTAAGTAGTGCCACTGTAAAGAAACGGATTAAATGAAACAGTTAAAATAGGAACAAAAATTTACTTTTATTTCTGTTCCTGTTTTATTTAATCCGTTTCTTCACAGTGGCATTACATTGTTTACATTAAATATGGAACGTAGGCATATTTTTTCTTATAGGAAATTGTTTATTTCTGAAACGCGTTGAAATAGCTATTTTTTTAGAATACATATAAGAGAGGAAAAAAAAAATAGTCGATTCCAGTTATTTGGGACACATCGGGACTAGTGCATTTTTGCCTAATTATCCGAGGTTGCACGTAAATAGTTTAAAAAAATACAATCAGATCACCAAATCAAAAAGGGGAGGATGATATTTACGATGGACTCGCCATAGTAAAGTACCGGTCATTGTGATCACGTTTGTGAATTGAATTTTGATTCTAATTAGTGAAAATAGGAGGAATATTACCCACACGCTATAAAAGTAAAGATATATTAATTAAGCACAAATTTACCCTTTATTACATTACCAATTAAATGATACGTGATAATCGGAATAACTATGTACATACCAACTAGTTGACACTTGTGAGTGGGGGTTAAAACTTAAAAAGATAAGCAATCAATAACAAACACAATACACGCAAGTCAAGTGAGAACGGAGTTACGAAGCTTTACAAATAGGAATGAAGAAAAGATTCTGAAAATTAATTTTTTTTTATGATTGAAGATTTCATGGAAGTGTAAACAAACACATTTCACCATAATAACCCGCAAATTCAATAAGATTGAGTTTACTATCTGTTTATGATAGATTGCACTAACAGAAAAGCCTAATAAACAGGTGACTGCTAATTGTTTTTATTATTTTATGGTTGTGACCTCCAGAAATCCAATAGTAAGTACCACATGGTTTGGTCACAATCGTAGGGTGGTCTCCTGTCCCAATTAAGCGAAGTAAGCCCTGGCTATTTTCTCGATTGGATTCTGTTTTTTAAGATTTGGCCAAATAACTGGATTCACTGTATACAGGGTGTTTCAGTTAAACGTTTCAGAACTTCTAAGAGGGGTAGGGTACGTCCTGACAACTCGAAATCATATAGCAATGTGGGGTCGGAAATGCTTTCCTGAAGCGGTGTTGCACACAGAAGCACCATAAAAAGAAAAGAGACCGTAAGTGAGAAATCGTTTTAATAATACATGAAAAGAAGAAAAAGGTACATGGATTAAAGTAAGTGTTCGAAGTTTCTTCCACGGGCTACAATGCACGCCTCACATCTCCGACGCATGGACATCCGAACATTCTGGAATACTCCAGGCGAATTTCGAATTTCTTCGGCAGCTACTGCGATTCTTGCAACCAGCTCCTCAGCATTGTCAACAGGGGTGTCATAAACTAGCGATTTCATATGACCCCAGAAATAAAAATCAAGACATGATAGGTCGGGTGACCGAGCAGCCAACGCACGGAATCACCACGTCCGATCCACTGTTGACCAAATGTGACATCCAGGTAGTTACGAACATCTCCGCTATAATGGGCAGGGGCTCCATCGTGTTGGAACCACATTGTCTGTTGCGTCGATGCAGAAATCTGTTCATCTCTCAAAAGTTGTGGCAATACTTGCTGCAGAAAGATCAAGTAGATAGGTCCGGTTAGACGACACGGTAACAGGTAAGGTCCGATGAGGTGATCTCCCATAATACCGGCCCATACATTGACCGAAAATCAAATCTGTGCTGCACGACGTCGTATTGCATGCGGGTTCTCGACCGCCCAGATATGGTCGTTATGCGTGTTGAAAATTCCTTCCCTTGTGAAGGATGCCTCATCGGAAAACAACACTTCAGCAGGAAAAAGGGGATTTGTAGCACATTTTCCAAGGTACCACTGTGCGAAAGCAATACGAGGTGCATAATCCTCCGGTTGCTGTGTCTGGACACGCTGCACGTGAAACGGATGCATGTCTTGTTCTCGGAGAATCCTCCAGACGCTGCAATGGGAAACCCCGACTGCGTTTGCTAGACTTCGTGTACTCGTTCTTGGATTCCCCTGTACATGGTGCAGCACATTCTGTTCGACGGCTGGAGTCCGTGCTGTTCTTACCCTGTCCCTGTCAGCTCTTTCAAATGAACCTCTCTCAGCTAACCTCTGGTGCAGTCTTGCAAAGAAATTATGACTGGGAATACGCCTCGTCGGATATCGTTCCGCGTACAAACGCTGTGCGGCTGGCCCACTACAATTTGCAGCCCCGAAATCATATACCCATTGGTATATGATTTCGAGTTGTCAGGATGTACCAGATAAAAGTAAGGGGAAGCACAATCAAACTGGCAAAACAGATGAAATACCTAGGCATTATCCTAGATTCCAACCTGTCCTTTAAACAACACCTCTTATATCTGAAGGAGAAGCTGAGAAAATACGCAGCACTAGTAGTCAGAGTAACACGCAGAGACTGGGGACTAAACAAAAGAACATTATCCCTCTACTATAAAGCAATTTTCGTCCCAGCAATTACTTATGGAGCCCCAATATGGTACGTCAAAGCAAGAACTGCAGTAAATAAAAGAATCCTCGATACAATACAGCGAAAAATACTCCTCACCATCACCAGGGCATGTAACACGGTGAGTACCTGTGCGCTGCAGGTCCTGGCGGGAACTCTCCCTCTGGACCTGGAGGTGGCGAGATGTGGGTTGATGTACTACCTGGCAAAGGGAACACCGACCACGTTTGACACTTTTACACTGGACCCTACAAACAACCACCGAATGGAAAAACAGAAAATCATGGAACACCTGAAAGAAACTTGGCAGAGGAGATGGCAAGAGACGACCAAGGGTGGACCCTACAAACAACCACCGAATGGAAAAACAGAAAATCATGGAACACCTGAAAGAAACTTGGCAGAGGAGATGGCAAGAGACGACCAAGGGTGAAGTCACACGGAAATTTATACCCTACGTAGACAAGACCTATCCAAAAGCCCCCAAATGGTTCTACCCAGGACTGAACACCACCTTCCTCCTGACGGGCCATGGGCCCTTTAACGCAAAACTGAATGCATTCGGACTGACCGAGGACCCAACTTGCACCTGTGGCAATATGGAGACGTGGCAACATATCATGCACAAATGTGAATGCTATGAGGAACAAAGATCAGTACTCATCACCAGTATAAAATTTGTACCAAAAGACAATGAGCATCACCTCCTGGATTCGGAAGACGAGTACACCGCGTTCAGCCGCTACGCCCAGGACATCTTTAACAGAAGGAGAACAGAAATCGCTATCCGCAACAATATGGAAACATCTGAATAGAAGAACTCCATTGAAACTAACCAAGGAGGAGACTACAGCATGAACATACCGCATGACTACAACCGATCAGAAGAAATTACCAACAAAGATAACTCTCCATTCATGACCTGGTGCAAATGGCCAGGACTGATGCTCTCAACGAATATGACTACCTGAATTGACATCAAAGCAGTACTACAAACTGACCAGAGTCATCACTCCTCTTCCTGATCCCATAAGATGAACACGAGACAAGTGAGACTGAACCAAGACTGTGACCTACCTGAAGTGACACTGAACTGAACATCCAAAAACCATGACTGTGACCGCAGCTACGCTGTTGCCTCGCCTTTTGGCGATCTGGGTTGGACACCTAGTCTGGCCCACTTTCTCTCCATATCCTGGCGGTGGGAGGGGCTGGGACCGTCCCCTCCCCCGTCTTCCCCGTTTACTTCTCCTGGTGCGGCATGGGCATGCCACACTGATATCTGGGGTCGTCTACCCTATTGGCCTCATACTTCTGTCTTTCCCCTCCAGTCTTCAGTCTTTCTCCCCACTCTCTCTCTATACATTACAGTGTACGCCCCACACGACAAAAAAAAAAACTTCCAAATTATAACAGCCAAATCGTGCATCAATTCCAAAACTTAACCTCATTAGCGAACCACCCCTTAAAATCGCGTTATTATTATTATTTTTATTTATTTTATTTTATTTATTATTACTATTTTTTTTTTTTTTTATAGGCCCTAGCCACTGAAATCTCAGGAAATTAGGTGGCAGGGCCTGCCAGAGTAAATAATTATGCTGGGTGTACCTGGTCTGCCTCCACGGGGCTGAGTGTGGGCAACGTTGGGCCCCAGCAGGGGTCTAGCGGCTAAATGGCCAGAGGAACAACGATACACAACACAATACTTCCAAATCCCATACACTTTTAAATCTCTGGCCTTAACAGTGATCTGTTACACCTACAAAGAAAACCACGCGGAGATGGGGGAAACCCCTGGTGCCGTTTGACACGAACACACTTTACACTTTACACTTGTACCCTACCCCTCTTAGAAGTTCTGAAACGTTTAACTGAAACACCCTGTATATTACTGGCAGATGAGCATCTCACATGCTCAGTCAAGTGGGAGTTGATAGTAACTTGTGATGTGTTAAAATTCTTTCTGAAAACAGATTAAAAATATATAAAAAAAATACTGAAAGATATTATTTTTAATTCTGTTAGAATTACAGGTTCGTAGAGTAAAAAAAAAAAGTGGAGGTCGTAACAATAAATTATTAGCATTTGTCCGATTACAGGTTCAGTGAAAAGTCGGAACTGCTCCACCAGAATAAGATTCACTACAGGTTGGACGGTGACTTGCGAGGCAATTATGACCACGACGCCATACTGCAGGATTACTGGACTGCCCTTTTGTGTTTTTCTTTTTTGCTGGCTGGCCGAAAAACCACACGAAAGGGCAACACAATCCTTTAACCATTGCAAGAACTGCCCAGCTATTATTATGCTGTTGTTATTTGGTTTTTAGTAGCATTAGCAACTAAGGCCATATTGCTCCGGGGATATGCAGTGGTCATTCCCTGACCTTTCTGCTTCCTCCGTACTAGCCAGATCTGGATGGCAAACTAATACTAGTGCATGGGCAAATGTTCCAGTATAAAGTGACCACATCCTTAGTATTCCAATGTGGGACATCTAGGGGGGGGATTTTATACCCGCTAGAAACAATATAATATGCAGTAGCATGCTGGCGCCTCCGTAGCCAGGTGAAAATGAGCAGCAGTGCGTAGCACATGCTTCTTGATTAGACCGGGGTTTAAGCCCGTCACCACCAAATACGGAGGATGTGGAAAAGTCAGGTAATGACCACCGCATTATTCCCGGAGCAATATGGCCTTAGTTGCCAGTGCTCCTAAAAAATAACAGTAGCATGCTGTCTTTACTATCATTAACAACCCTGCAAAATTTATAGTTTGTGAAAGGGGAGGATGATATTTAGAATGCTCTTTAAGCTTTGGATGGACCTATAAACGATGATTGCACTTTGTATTATTTTTGAACAGATGTCGAATACTGACACATAGCTGATCTGAAATGACTGACAGAAAACACCAGTCTAGTTTCATAACAGTATTCGTACGGAATGCTCATGTAGCACCGTCCTTAATAAAAAAAATAATAATAATTGTAACATTTTACTATTTAAGTTTGTAGAAAATTGTCAATTATTAAAAATAACTAATTTCTGGGCTGGGGGTTGCATACTTTTTTTCACCAGCTGTTCTGCGTTTATAATAGCTGCAGTGAAGTTGAAATCTGAATTTCGTTAATGAAATTTATTTTCCATTCATTACACCACCATAGCATGTCCTAGTACAACTTGTAAACCTTGAAAGTTTGGAATGATACCAGAAATGTTTATTTTAATTCAGCGGCAATTTAGTTTGATTGAGAAAATAGTTATTTTGATGTGGCATTCTCATTTCTTGCGTCAACTCATTCTGATTCTGTTTATTGACTTTGGCCCTTCTGTGAATTGTTTTCTGTATCATCAAAGATGTTCTTGGCGAATAAAAGAAAAATAAATTGTACAAGTGCCTCATTACTTTGTTAGAGTCAAGGCTCGCTTTATGCCACCTTGTTCTGTACCATAAAATAAGTTTCGGCACATATAGTGTTGCCAATTTAGCGGAATTGCTTCAGGTTTGGCGGATTAAAATATGTAATAGCGGATTTTTTAGCGGAAAGAGTATAAAATATGTTTAGCATTTTATATATTTTTGCCATGTAACATTTAAATTAAGAAATATTTAACAATATAAATATTTCGTAATTGAAATGTTTTATTGATATACATATAAAGCGACATGACCGTTCAGGGATTCCCCTGAGGGGAACCCAACAATTTCAATAGGTAGTTACACTCGCGGACAAACGACATGACCGTTGGATCATAGCTTTAAATTGTTGAATCAAATCGAAAAATGTGGGCTCAAAAGAGTTGAAGTGTTGTAAAAATTCTTTTACCTAAAGAACTGATTCGCAAAATAGGCACACAAGAAGCATATGACGAGGAGGTATTGAATTTCGACTCTAATTTAGATTTTCAGATATTTATTTTATATTAAAAACAGAAAATAAATAACTTTATATATTTTTTAAATCCTATTAATGGGTGTTAGACAAAATTTAACAAATAAAAAATTATCAAATTCAATTGAAACTTTCAAAATACAAAAAAATTTACCTTTCTAATTTATTTATTTCTAAAATAAGGTAATTAAAGAATTTTTCTTTAAAAAATTTTCTTCTAAATAGAAACTGATATAGATAACCTTCTAGTAGACTATCCTGTGTTCCAAATTGGTGTTTTAATTTTCTTTTGGCATGTAACCAAGTGTTTTTCAATATTTTGAGTAAGAGCACTTGAATCATCTGGAGAAACAAAATTATAGCGATAAATAACCTCATCATGGGTATAATTAATGTCTCAATAGAGATCTTTATATGCAGGCCATCCATCACTGATTTTTGTACCTGGCAATGTTCTCTCTTATAATTGATAAAACAACTATTATCTCTTTTCTACCGGAACTAAAAAAACATCCTTTGGTAATTCTTTCGAATGCACAAAAACCCATTGTGTTCCTATTATATTCTCTTTTGAAAAATGCTGATTCATCAATTTCAACTTCGATAGATATTCTGTTTTCTGATATCCCCCCCCAGTTAACTAACTGAATCAATTATTGATATCATTCAGATCTTTGCATTTTTCAATAACAGTGTTTTTATTGATATTTAAATCAAGAGCAGTGTGATCTTGGGACCAGAAGTATAGAAAAATTAATTTTGAGATAACGATCACCTACTATCATCAAAAAAATTTGTCTAATACTCTTTGTTTTACGGCAAGTTTCCTACAACCCCCATCTAAACATATCAGTTTTACATTTACTTTTTGTAGGCCATATTTCAAGATTGCAAACTTCACAAAAATCTGTATTTTGCAAAATGTGATTTTTTGCCAACCAGGAAATCAAGTGATCAATGTTGCCACTGCATTTGATATGCAATTTGGAAGTTTTTGTTTGGACATAATGTAGGGGTTTTCAACATTTTTGAGGCACCCATCATTTTTTATGGCACCAATTAATAGGATTTAACCCAAATGAAAATTTTAAAAATTTGGCGGGTTAAGAAACATTGTTCAAGGTTTAGTCCTAAATGGTTGCCTAATGAGATCTATAATTTCTTTCATCATAAAATAATTCATCTTCATTTAATAAGAGTTCTGTATATAAAGGCAATATACATAATTATGGACCTTAATGTAAAAGTTAATTTTCTCACATCAGATATTTATTAAGAATGCTTAAAAAAATTTAAATTTGCATATATATCGATTAGTCATCAAACTGTAAATAATTTATACCTAATAAAGTTTCGACTTATGAGTATAGCAGTAATATAAGGGCTTTGAAAAAACAGTTTGCAAGCTTCTCATATCATTGTAAAATTTGGTTCGTTTGTTAGGTTCTATACAATTAACATAATTGCTTATTCTGCACATGTACACTTCATTAGGGAATCAGGTTAAATTAAAGAATATATAATCTAGTAATTTTAATGATTTAAAAGCTTCTACTTACTCAGTATCTGTCAATTCTGCTGTTGCTAAGGGAGGAATAACCATTGGCTGTTTTGTAAGAACATTACTTAGCACTTGGGCTGATACTGTACTGTTGGAATCACCATTTGATGGCAGCTGTAAGTTATTGCAATTGTCAGATGCAGAAATTCCAGGACTAAACTTGAAATTAATTGATAAACTGGAACTAGTATTGTCAGTGAAGTTACTCAAAGTGTATTCTGCATTTTCTGGACTTGGAGTTTCATCTGAAATTTGATTTTGATTAAAATTATCAGAGGTTGTGTTATTATTTTAGAACAATTTTCTGTTTTTATTATTTAAGTTCCTGAGCTAATTTAGTAGTGGCAAACAATGCAAAAAAAAAAAAACTGCTACTTATAATACTTTGTCTAATTCCCCTTGTGTGTAGTCTGAGCAGGAAGGATTCAATCAGATCCCCCTTGCAGGTTCATAGGCTATTCTACATTGTGCTGTATTTCCTTGGATTTTATTTCTTAACTAATAGCATAATCCTTCTTGTACACATTGTACTCCACAAATTCGATTTCTGCATTGGTATACATGCACTTGTTCCGCCATGACTACCATCCTGCTGCTCATTCCAATAGAAGCAGTGCAAGAAACATTTTCACCTCTGCTAGCAGCTACTGTTAATCTAATAGCATAATCCTTCATCAGAGTTTCGTGTATCCCCTGCCTCAATAGCATCATTCTTGCAGTTTCTCCCGAGAACAATTCTATCCCTTGAGCCTTGCACAATCTCTCCAAGGCTCTCATCATATGCTCCCTCCTATTGTACCTGGGCAGAATTGCAGATACTTTAAAATTCAATCCTAACTTGCGGCTTTTTGTCATCATTGACCTGTACTTGTTAAGTAATTCTGCCAGTCTCCTCCTCTTAATATCATTAGTGTCAATGTGTACAACAATATCACATTTTGTCCTTAAAAGATCCCTGGTCCTGTTTCCCTGACAATAGTCACTAACAACTACTTTGTTAAGGTTACTATGAGCATAGTAAATGAATTTGGAGATGTGTTATCACTTTGTCTAAAGGATGCAGAATTTAGGATAGGGGAATACAATCTGAACATGATTATGCATTTGGTTAAGAATCTTAAAATCTGAGTTGGTTTGGTGTGATATAAGGACTGGGAAAATGAGAGGAATGTGTAATGAGTATAGTGGGCCAATAAGTCAATCCCTTATAATGCGGGAAAACATTTGTGAAAAGGATTTTTCTTCTAATCATGTTGGGTCACTTAGACTGCAGGTGCCAATACAGCCACTCCCTGACTTATGTAAGGGTTGTTCCACAGACTTCTACATAAGTCAATTTCCCTAAATGCTTATGCTGAATTTGATTGAAGCAAAAAAAGAAATGCTCAACAAACATGTAAATAGAATTATTTATGCAGGTTTTTTTTTATATCATGCACAAGAAAAATTACAAAAAGAGAGATAAGACAGTCAATGTCAGCAAGTTTTGCCAGAATGAGCGCACACTCCCGTGGAGATTTGGAATGGGTTTTATCCAACACATCACAATTTCTCTGAGCTGCAGAATCGGCACTGAAGATTTCGCCTCATACTTTGTTTTGGAAACCACCCGTTGCTTGCCATGAACTTGGCTTGGGGTTTTCCATACTTATCTTCATAAATACTTTTTGCTTGAATGGCTATTGGACTTGAAGGCACTTGATTCTGAACCTGATCTTAAATGCATCAATCCTTTAACATGTTCTTTTATATGAACACTGTCCCTTAAAAGAGTATAACCTGCAATAGATTACAAACTTTGTATTGGTCCCTTTCCCTTCACCATTGTAAATAGGAATGAAGGGGAACTCATAATAAAAAAAAAGGTAAAGTGCAGCCATTATCAACCCACTGCAGGATGGAAGCCTCCTCAACAATTCATGCTGAGGGCAATGGACCGTAATCCACCACGCTGGTCCAGTGCTGGTTGGTAGATCGACCGTATTCAGCAGTCAGGGGCTTGAACCACTAGGTGGCAGTGATCACAGTGTGCTGAAGTGGGATTTACTCAGAGGTAACTACCATTAGGGGTAAAGGGAAGGGTTATTGCTTTCATAAAGGCAACTACGATGGACTGAGAGAGTATTTAAATTCTATACAGTGGGACCAACTGATGAAGTTACCAACAGCAAATTCAAAACGGGAAGCATTCAAAGAACTTATCTTGGAAGCTACTAGGCTTTACATACCAACTAAGAAATATTGTTCAAGGTTTAGGCCTAAGTGGATGGCAGAGAAGAAAAATGCATGGGATACATACAAATTAACACGTGACACAGAAGCCTATGATAGATACAACTTGATCTCTAAACAATTTACAAAGGAAGTTAGGCAGGCGAAGACAGATTACGAGAAATCTTTGGCAAGGGATGCAAAGAAAAACAGCAAAGAGTTCTTTACTTATGTAAACTCTAGAAGGAAGGGGATGAATCAGATTGGTCCACTTGATATCAATGGGTCAACTGTTGATGATCCTGCTCAGGTAGCTAACAAACTAAATGAATATTTTGCATCAACATTCACACATGAGGAGTTATTCAGTGAGGGGAATGCCAGAGGTGTATTCAACTTTGGCAGTAAGCTAGAGAATTGTAATAACTGAGAGTAAAGTGGAGGAGAAATTGTTGAAGATAAATACAAGAAAGGCACCTGGGGTGGATGGAATCTATCCAGTTATATTAAAGGAGGCAGCAAAGGAAGAAAGCAAACCCTTAGCCATAATTATGAGAGCTTCCTTGGACTCAGAGGAAGTACCCATGGACTGGAGATGTGCAAATGTGATCCCAATTCACAAAGGAGGATCAAAGGGCGACACAAGTAATTATAGACCTGTTAGTTTAACTTCTGTTCATGGAAAATTAATGGAGGCACTGCAGGATCATCTAGACAAGACTTCAGTTATAGCTCAGACACAGCATGGTTTTGTTAAGGTGAAGTCTTGCCTGACCAATTTGATTAGATACTATGATGCAGTCACAAAAGAACTGGATGCAGGGAATAACTTTGATATTATATATTTGGATCTTAGAAAGGCTTTTGATACTGCTGCACAAATTGGAGCAGTGTGGCATTGGAGGCAAATTGCTGCTATGGATAAAGGGGTGGTTGAGGGGGAGAAGACAGAGTGGTAATCAATGGACACTGCTCATCGTGGACTAATGTTATTAGTGGAGTCCCTCAGGGTTCAGTATTGGGTCCATTATTGTTTTCTGTATTTATAAATGATATTGATGATGGTATATCCAGCTTAATGTCCAAGTTTGCAGATGATACGAAGGTTGGCAGGGTTGTCAAGGACACTCTGCTACTGCAACAGGATCTGGAAAGGTTGAGCAGATGGGCTGAGAGGTGGCAAATGAAGTTTAACATTGACAAATGTAAAGTACTACATATGGGGAAACAGCAACCCCAGAGCAACGTATCAACTCTGTGGTACTACACTGAGAGTGGAAGAGAATGAAAGGGACCTGGGAGTGGTTGTGCAGGCAGATATGAAATTTTCTGAGCCGTGCAGATGGGCTGCAAGAGTAGCTTATGGTATATTGTCGATGATATATAGGAATTTTTCTAGCAGGGATAAGGAGGTGATTATTCCCTTGTATAAGGCAATGGTCAGGCCACACTGAGAGTACTATATACAGGTCTGGAAGCCTCATTTCAAGAAGGATGTAGAGATGCTGGAACGAGTACAGAGAAGGGCAACAAGATTAGTGAATGGAACAAAGGGGTGCTCTTACGAAGAAAGGCTTAAGTTTTGCAAATTAGTGTCTGGGGACTAGGCACCAGCATGCTCAATGCTGATGGGATTCTTCCTCTAGCTCAGAATAATAACCTGAGAGGGCATAAATTCAAATTGAGGAAAGACAGATGTAGGATAGATGTGAGGAAATTTGCCTTTAGCCAGCGGGTGGTTGGTTGGTGGAATAGACTTCCATCCCTTGTCGTGGAAGTTGATAGCCTAAATAAGTTTAAGGCTCAGCTGGACAGGTATTTCGAACGAACAGAGGGGTGAAGTGGAAGTGGTTATTTTTTATTTATTTTTTTATTATTATTTTATTTTTTTTTTTGGCTGATGCTGTATAAGCTTGCTTTCTTGCATCAAATGCCTCTGCTAATGCTAATGAGCGTGTGCTATTGCACTCGCGCTCCTGACTACTCGGTTACGGAGGCCTAACATAACATAAAAACCCACAGAATTCCAGTTATCGTAGGTATTATCACAAATGCAATAGGATCGAGTTTACTACCCATTTATAATAGATTGCACTAACAGAAAAATCCAATAAAGTGCAAATTGTTTTATGGTAGTGACCTCCAGAAATGTTTTAGAAAAATATCACAAATGCATTCAAAATTGATTCTTATGATGGAACATTATAAAAATGACCTCTTAGAGTTATATAGGGAAAATTTCAACTTATTACTACAGGACATAAAATCATGGAAACGGATTTTAAATTTGTGCCAGAGGTAAAAATGTATGTAAGCCAGGGAGTGTCTGTATTTGAAAAATCAGAAAAAAAATTCACTTTTTTGATGACTTTTTTTTTTTTTTTTTTGAAGACTGAAAATTTCACTTTTAATATAAAGTGTATATTTTTAATTTTTGAAATTAACTCAATTTAAACACTTCAACTGACACATGCAGTCATTAACCGGAGTGTCCACATCAACAGTAATTCAGACAGCATATTAGTTATTGCTGATTGGAAGAAAGCATGTGGTGTTATTGACATGGCAATCAATATGTGCATATAATTAAGAAAAATTCATGAATTAAACCTAACTGTGATAATTAACAGAAATTTCTCAACGTTTTCAAAACCAGCTGTGTAGATGAAGAGCGCAAACTGTTGAAATATTGTCAGTGGGTTAAATTAATATTTAAAGAAAAGTGTTTTACTTTCAGAATTACAGGTAGTCCTCGATTTGCACCAATCACCAACCACATTTCAGTTTTTTTATAAATTGAAAATTCATCTTCATCAGACTGTGCTATGTATCGTGCAGTGTTCACTTGATTTAGGACAATCTGAGCCAATCAGCAATTAGTGCATTCATATCATGAATGCACTAATTGCAGATTGGCAGAGACAAGAATGATTCCCGCCCTCAAAGTAATCACTCGTGGATGGTAAAAGTCCATGCGGTGAAGCATTCAGTTGGTTATTGTTTACGCTAACATTTTTTTATTAATTGTCCTGTTAATAAATCATGTTATAAAGACACGCCATGTCTGGTAAAAGTAGTTAATTGAATTCTAGTGCAATATTCGGAGGATAGAATCTGATGAAGGATGCAAAGTGGTAGGTAAAATTTTTGGTGCCTTGAACCTAACCTGTGATTTCTGATTGACTCCATTATACAAAGGGTTCCATTTGCGCATGTCCCCCCCCCCCCAGAACCTAACCTCGACGTAAATTGAGGGCTACCTATAAATTTGGAATAAAATTTGTTTCTGAAACCTATGTTAACCTTTCATTGTATATATTACAGAAATTTGGAACATTAGAATTAGTAGAGGCATATGATGCAAGAAAGCAAGCTTGTGCAGCATCAGCAAAAAAAACCCCTTCCACTTCATCCCTCCGTTCGTTCAAATTACCTGTCCAGCTGAGCCTTAAATTTATTTAAGCTATCAACTTCTACAATGACAGATGGAAGTTTGTTCCAGCAATTAACCACCCGCTGGCTAAAGGCATATTTCAGTACATCTATATTCTACATCTGTCCTTTCTTAATTTGAATTTATGCCCCCTTAGGTTCGTAATCTGAACAAGTGGAAGGATCCCATCAGAATTAAGCATGCTCAACCCATTCAAGGCCTTATACACCTCAATCAGATCACCGCGCAGGTGCCTAGTCTCCAGAAACTGCAATTTGCAGAACTTAAGCCTCTCTTGGTAAGAGGATCCCTTCATTCCCCTCACCAATCTTGTTGCCCTTCTCTGTACACACTCAAGCAAATCTACATCCTTTCTAAAATTAGGCCTCCAGACCCGTACGCAGTACTCAAGGCGTGGCCTGACCATTGCCTTATACAGAGGGACAATCACCTCCTTTTCCCTGCCAGCAAAATTCCTAAATATCATTGACAAAACCCCATGACCTGCCCTGGCAGCCTGTCTTGCATTGCTCAGAAAACTTCATATCTGACTGCACAATTCCCAGGTCATTTTCATTTTCTACCACCTTAAGTGTAGCACCACACAGTTGGTACGTTTCTCTGGGGTTACTTCTACCCATAGGCAGTACTTTGCATTTGTCAAGGTTAAACTTCAGTTGCCACTTAGCCCATCTGCCCAAATTATCTAGATCCTGTTGCAGTAGCACACTGCTATTACTGTCATTAACAATCCTGCCAACCTTTGTACCATCTGCAAACTTCGACATTAAGCCTGATATACCTTCATCAATATCATTGATAAATATACAAAACAGTGGACCCAACACTGAACCCTGTGGGACTCCACGAAGAGCAGCTATCATTGATTACCACACTCTGTCTTCTCCCACTTAACCATCCTTTTATCCATTGTAGCAACTTACCCTTAATACCATTCTGCTCCAATTTGTACAATAGTCTTCCATGCGCAACAGTGTCAAAAACTTTCCTGAAATCCAAATATATGATATCAAAATTATTTTTTGCATCCAATTCCTTTGTAACCACATCATAATGTTCTATCAAATTTGTCAGACAAGACTTTCCCTTAAACCCATGCTGTGTCTTAATTATTGTTGCAGTCTTGTCTAGATGATCCTGCAATGCATCTTTAACCAGTGACTCCATTATTTTACCTGGAACAGAAGTTAAATTAACTGGTCTGTAATTACTCGTGTCACCCTTCGATCCCCCTTTGTGAATTGGGGATACATTTGCACATCTCCATTCCGTGGGAAACTCCCATGAGTCCAAGGATGCTCTCATAATTATGGCTAAGGGTTTGCTTAAGTTGCTAAATTGATTTGCCACCTCCTTTAATATAACTGGATAGATCCCATCCACCCATGTGGTCACAAAGGAACTGGATGCAAAAAATAATTTTGATATCATATACTTGGATTTCAGGAAAGCTTTTGACACTGTTGCGCATGGAAGACTACTGTACAAATTGGAGCAGAATGGTATTAAGGGTAAGTTGCTACAATGGATAAAAGGATGGTTAAGTGGGAGAAGACAGAGGGGTGGTAATCAATGGGTGCTGCTCTTCGTGGACTAATGTTATTAGTGGAGTCCCACAGGGTTCGGTGTTGGGTCCACTGTTGTTTTGTATATTTATCAATGATATTGATGAAGGTATATCAGGCTTAATGTCGAAGTTTGCAGATGACACGAAGGTTGGCAGGGTTGTTAATGACAGTAATGGCAGTGTGCTACTGCAACAGGATCTAGATAATTTGGGCAGATGGGCTAAGAAGTGGCAACTGAAGTTTAACCTTGACAAATGCAAAGTACTGCATATGGGTAGAAGTAACCCCAGAGAAACGTACCAACTGTGTGGTACTACACTTAAGGTGGTAGAAAATGAAAAAGACCTGGGAGTAATTGTGCAGTCAGATATGAAGTTTTCTGAGCAATGTAGACAGGCTGCTAGGGCAGGTCATGGGGTTTTGTCAATGATATATAGGAATTTTGCTAGCAGGGAAAAGGTGATTGTCCCTCTGTATAAGGCAAAGGTCAGGCCACGCCTTGAGTACTGCGTACAGGTCTGGAGGCCTCATTTTAGGAAGGATGTAGATTTGCTTGAGCGTGTACAGAGAAGAGCAACACGATTGGTGAGGGGAATGAAGGGATCCTCTTACCAAGAGAGGCTTAAGTTCTGCAAATTGCAGTGGCTGGAGACTAGGCACCTGCGCGGTGATCTGATTGAGGTCTATAAGGCCTTGAATGGGTTGAGCACGCTGAATTCTGATGGGATCCTCCCACTTGTTCAGAATACGAACCTACGGGGACATAAGTTCAAATTAAGAAAGGATAGATGTAGAATAGATGTGCGGAAATTTGCCTTTAGCCAGCGGGTGGTTAATTGCTGGAACAAACTTCCATCTGTCGTTGTGGAAGTTGATAGGTTAAATAAATTTAAGGAGGAACTGGACAGGCAATTGGAGGGTATGGTGTGATTTTTTTTTTTTTTTTTTTGGCTGATGCTGCATAAGCTCCTACACTTGCTTTCTTGCATCAAGTGCCACTACTACTACTACTACCCCATGTGCTTTTCTTATGTTTAACTTCAACATTTTCTCCTCCACTTTGTTCTCAGTTATTACAAAATCATTAAGTATCCTGCTACAATTTGATAACCTTCTGCCATTTTCAAATCTTAATTCCTCATGTGTGAATGTAGATGCAAAATACTCATTCATTTTGTTTGCTATCTGAGCAGGAACATCAACAGTCGAACCATCGATGTCAAATGGACCAATCAGATTCATCCCCTTCCTTCTAGAGTTTACATAAGTAAAGTACCCTTTGCCAAAGATTTCTCGTAATCTGCCTCTGCCTGCCTAACCTGCTTTGTGATCTGATTACAGACTAGCTTATATCTGCCATAGGCCTCTGAGCCCGTCACCACCAAATATGGAGGATGCGGAAAGGTCAGGGATTGACCACCGCATATCCCCAGAGCAATATGGCCTTAGTTGCTAATGCTCCTAAAAACCAAATAACAAACCATAGGCCTCCGAGTTGCTTGATAATTTATATGCATCCCATGCATTTTTCTTCTCTGTTGCGAGTCTCATTATTTCATTAGATAACCATTTAGGCCTAAACCTTGAACAATATTTCTTAATAGGTATGAAACTTTTAGTACCATCCACGATTAATTCCTTGAATGCTTCCCACTTAGAATTTACTGTTGGTAACATCTTCAGTTGATCTCACTGTACTCACCTTTACGGAAGCAAAAACCCTTTCCTTTACCCCTGATGGTAATTAAATCTTTAAGTAAATCCACATTAGTACACTGTGATCGCTGCAGAAAACAATCATCCAATAAATCCACAAAAGTCTGACTAGTGTGTGAGTGACCAAACCAAGTTCCAGTCAATATCTGGGAAGTTAAAATCCCCCATTATAAGACATTCCTGTGTTTCTCTTCTTATCTAACAGTCTGATTCCCAATATAATTCATTCCATTCTTTTGGCGAGTGCCCAAGTTTCACGTCCATAAGTAATGGTGGGTAATATACACTGGTTCATTATTAGTATTAGTAGAGGCATATGATGCAAGCTTATGCAGCATTAGCCAAAAAAAAAAAAAAAAAACTGCTCCCATTTCACCCCTTCATTCGTTCCAAATACCTGTCCAACTCAGCCTTAAATTTATTTAGGCTATCAACTTCCACAACAAAAGATGGAAGTCTGTTCCACCAACCAGCTACCTGCTGGCTAAAGGCAAATTTCTGCACATCTATCCTACATCTTTCCTCAATTTAAATTTATGCCCTCTCAGTTGATTATTCTGAGCAAGAGGAAGAATGCATTCAAGGCTTTATACACCTCATTCAGATCACCTCACAGGTGCCTGGTCTCCAGACACTGTAATTTGCAAAATTTAAGCCTTTCTTCGTAAGTGCAACCCTTTGTTTCATTCACTAATCTTGTTGCCCTTCTTAAAATGAGGCCTCCAGACCTATATACAGTACTCAATGTGGGGCCCCCGGCTATTGCCTTAGACAAGACAATATGAGCTACTCTTGCAGACTGCCTGCACAATTACCTCCAGTTCCTTTTTGTTCTCTGCTATTGTCAGTGTAGTACCACAGAGTTGATATGTTGCTGTTTCCCATATGTAGTACTTTACATTTGTCAATGTTAAACTTCATTTGCCACCTCTCACACCATCCGCTCAACTTTTCTAGATCCTGTTGCAGCAGCAAACTGTCATTAGTGTCCTTAACAACCCCGCAAACTTGGACATTAAGCTTTATATACCATCATCAATATCATTTATAAATACCGAAAACAATAATGAATCCAGCACTGAACCCTGAGGGTGTCCATTGTTTATCACTGTCTTCTCCCACTCAACCATCCCTTGATCCATAGCAACAATTTGTTCAGCTATCTTCCATGTGCAACAGTATCAAAGCCTTTCTAAGATCCAAATATATGATATCAAAGTTATTCCCTGCAGAAAGTTCCTTTGTGACCACATAATATACAATCAAATTGGTCAGGCAAGACTTCCCCTTAACAAAACCATGCTGTGTCAGAGCTATAACTGAAGTCTCGTCTAGATGATCCTGCAGTGCTTCTTTAACCAGTGCCTCCATTAATTTTCCTGGAACAGAAGTTAAACTCACAGGTCTATAATTACTTGTGTCACCCTTTGTGAATTGGGGTCACATATGCACATCTTCAGTCCATGGGTACCTCCCCTGAGTCCACAGAAGCTCTTATAATTATGGCTAAGGGTTTGCTGTCTCCTTTAATATAACTGGATAGATCCCAGGTTCCTTTTTTATCTTCAACAATTTTTCCTTTACTTTCCTCTCAGTTATTACAAAATTATTTAACTCACCTCTGGCATTCCCCTCTCTGAATAACTCCTCATGGGTAAATATAGATACCAAAATATTCATTTAGTTTGTTAGCCACCTGAGCAGGATCATCAACAGTTGGACCAATCTGATTCATCTCTTTCCTCCTAGAGTTTACATAGGTAAAGAAGTGTTTTTTTTTTTTTTTACATCCTTTGCCAAGGATTCCTCATAATCTCCTTTGTGACTTGGTTACAGATCAGCTTATATCTATCATAGGCTTCCATATATACCATGCATTTTTCTTCTCTGACATCCATTTAGGCCTCCTTGAACAATATTTCTTAGTTGGTATGTACAACCTAGTAGATTCATTTTGAATTTGCTGTTGGGACCACTGTAGTCGCCTTTACAAAAGCAAAAACCTTTACCTCTTTGAGTAAATCCCACTTCAGCACACTGTTACCAGTGGTTTCTTTATCTGCAGATTCTTAATGCATGAAGAATCACTACAAGAGTATTACTCCCTCTAGTTGCCTCCCGAACATGCTGATGTAGAAAACAATCATCCAATAAATCCACAAATTCCAGTCAATATCTGGGAACTTAAAATCCCCCATTATAAGACTGATTTACTGGTCCACTATTTTCCTATACAGTTTCTTATTATACTCATCAGAGTCAATAGGCCTATAACACACTCCTCCCAATGCTTATGTGACACCCAAAGTGACTCGACACTTCACTGTCGATCAATGTTGACTGGCTTCACTTCCTTGGATTTTGTTTCTTAACTAATAGCATAACCTCTCCTCCTTTCTGTGCACATTGTACTTCCCAAATTCCAGTTCTGCATTCCTTATTTTTGTGTGATCCCATGTCTGATATCCAAACAATATCTGCCTTTGATGTTCTGAGCAATACCTCAAATTCATCTACCAAACTCCTAGCATTGATATACATGCACCTTTTCCTATTCATAGCTACCCTAACACAACCCATGTGTTTACTTGTACCGCAATGACTCCCAGCAGTCTCTGAAATACCCTGCATCTTGTTTTCCAGGCTACTGTTAATCTATTAGTCCTTGTATTCCACCTAGCACTACCTTGATAGCATCAGCAAATATTCTTGCATCCTTTCTATTTAAGTGTATCTCATTCCTGTTAACAAGTACAGACCAGGCTGAAAAAAAAAAAAAAAATGCTACCCCCTTGAGCCTTGCAGACACTTTCAAATTCAACCCTAATTCATGGCTGTTTTTCAACAGTGACCTGTACTTGTTAAGTAATTCTGCTGGTCTCCTACTCTTAATATCACCTTTTGTGCCCTTAAAAGATAATATCCGCTCTACAATGTCATCAACCTTTGCCCCTGGCAGACATACCTTGGTCCTGTTCCACACAAATTGGGATATTTCCTAAATGCTATCCATTCGTTTGTCATATCCCTTTCTAGTTCTTTGGGATCATAGCTTATGACCCCAAGGGCAGCAGTCAAAAACATCAGAGATATTTTGTCTCCTTGTCTCACTCCTTTGTCAATTTTAAATTTACTTTTGTCTAGTGTAATAAATCAATATATGGGGTATCTATGTTGTTTTTCCAGTGCCTGAAACATTGCTGTATTGAGTCAAATGCCAGGCATAATGGTGTTTTGTATTCATTAGCTGTGACATTACGGTGATCCATAGTTGAGAATCCTGTCCTCAATCCAACCTAAAGAGCAAGGTTGGATTGGATATTTTACTGGCGCATCAGCTCCTATGGCTATAATGTGCCAATCTTATGATTTATGGCTTATTCATTGATATCTTTTATGATTTTTATATCAAATTATAGTAGTTTATGCATTTCAGAAACTGGAAGACTTCGGATATATTAAATTTATCTGACAAAATCGTTCGTAATGAAAATGTGTCCGTTCCTTTTAAGGATTTAAAGGTAATCTGATGTTCTTGTGTAAAGTTAGGGCAGTCAAGTAGAATACGTTGGACCGTTTGCACTGAGGCAGAGATTTGGCTCTGAGCAGATAGGAGTGGGTAACATTATTAATCTGCTAAGTATAATTTCTTCTTGTCTGTTGGTTCTTGTACTGGTTTTCCATTGTTGTAATAATTTGTTACCAGCCTGTTCCTGCCACTTTTGAATTGTAATTTTACAGTTCAGGTATGGTTGATTGGGCTTGCTGCTTGGTCTGCCTGTTCATTGCCATCTATTCCTACGTGTTTGGTTTTGATAGTGTTATGTATTTTACATACGGTCAGATGGGTATTTATGGTGTTATCCTTTAAGGCTTGCAGAGCATTGAACGGATCTGTAAATATTATACTGTTGGTTAGCCATATATGGTTCATGGCTAGTTGTATAGCCTCTAGTTGGAAATGATGGTATTCAGGAATTTGGCTGCTATTCCTGTTTTGGAACCATCTGTGTATATCGGGGTAGAATTACAATGTTGGTCTGTGTAGGTAGAGAATCCTTGTTCCATTTATGCATATGGAGATTGCATATCGTTTGAATGGTATCTCAAGGTGGATATGGAATTTTAGGAGAAATTGCTATCTGATTGAGATTTAAATTACGTTGCTGGTTTGTTAGCATTTGGATGTGCTCTATATAAGTTTTCCAAACTTGGTTCATGTAGGATTGTCCGTGTTGGGTGGTCAGGTATTGATTTTATCTTTGCAATGTAGTATAACAGCAAGTTTTGTCTCCGGAGTTGTAGTGGTGGTTCACGAGGCTGTGGACTGGTGAGGTGTGATATGCTCCTAGTGCTGTGGTGCACTGGATCAGGGCACTCGGTTTGGCTGAGTTATACATGCAGGCTCTGTATAATCACAACAGAGTAACTATCTGCACCCCAGATCGTTGCAGACAAGACTCAATGTTTAGGTTCTTGAGGCAGTTTGTTCTTAGTTGTTTTATATGTTCCAAGAAATTTTATGCTTGGCTTGATTGGGATTATCTGTCCATTAAGTTTTAATTCTGGATCTAAAAGAAGGTTTCTTTTTCTACAGAAGTGCATGCGTATAGTTTTTTGTGTGGAGATCATAAACCATTTTCCTGAGCCCAGTTGCTGACCTTGTTTATTGCACCTTGTAACGCATTCTATTGTTCTCATGTTTTGGGATTGGAAAAAGATACTGAAATCATCTATGTAAAGAGCTGTATTTATGGAGGATGGTATCTGTTCGGTTATAGTTTATTTTTATTGCAAACAAGGTGGCACTGAGGACTGATCCCTGTGGTACTCCTTCTTGTAGGAAGACTTGAGTGTGTAGTTTGTATTCGTACTTGGAAAGTTCAATGCTGTAAAAAAGTTATGGATGAAAACATGGAGCTGTCTTCTTAGCTTTAAGTTATATATGTCCCGGAGAATGCCTTTTCTATATTGAAGCCTATCATAACTAAATGTTGTTTTCTATTTTAATCAGGAGGTCCAAGGTTGATCTATGTTTCCTGAAGCCACACTACACTGGTAGACGTTTTTGGTATTGATTGTTCTGCTGCTTGGCCATTGGTTAGTTGTCGGACTCTCTGTTGTTCAATTATTGCTAAATTTTAATTTTTCCCAGTCTGCTTTGTGAAATTTCCATTTGGGTTTTTGTCTGGATTGACATAGGGTATCTTTTGTTAAAGTGACAATGGGGTAGTGGTCACTGTATAATGGATCTTCATGAACTGTCCATTCTAAAACAGGATATAATGCTGGGGAGCATAAAGTAAGGTCTATCACTGAGCTGGTTCCTGTTGGAAGGTGGAAATTCGTGTGTTTTCCACAATTCAGGAGGATTAGATTTTTGGCATCTATTACTTTTTCTATTTCATGTCCTCTTTTATTAAAATCAGTATTTCCCCATAAAGGGTGATGTCCATTTAGATCCCCCATTATACAGTAAGGAGGGGGTAGTTGATCTACTAGTTCTTCTAAGTCTTCATAATTTATTTCTTGGTTCGGGGGTAAATATATTGATACTATTGTTATTAAGGTCCTTGAGTTTGTCTCAAATATGCCAGACAGGCTGCACTTGCTACTTGGGAGTCTAAAATGCTGATGGAACTGATATTTGGATGACACCCAGGTCAAGTGGACACAATTTCGGCGAAGTCCGGTCGGTCTGTGACAGCCAAATCCTCTGCTTGCACCTTCACAATGATGGGACTGTTAGTAATCCTGGGTATAACCTCCATGCACAAGTATATGGTGGGTGACCACCCAGATGTGAACCAATGTAAGCAGGAGTATAGTCTCTCATCAACTTTGCTTATTGGAGGCTTGAAGTGGTCGAACCCATGTTTAGTCTCTAGAGCTAAGTTCCAGTCAACCCTTCCTTTCTCTTCTATCATGCAGTATGATTAATGACTTTTGAGGTTATGATGAACATCGTGGTGAGATCCAATATTCCTTACATTTCGAGGGTACAGTTCTAAAACAGTGTTCGCAGGCCGGCCGCTAGTTAGTACACCGGACCGAACCTATTGGTAACTCTCTAGGAGGCTTCTGGATCAGCTAGTGTATAATCTTGCTACCTCTACTCTGCCAGATAGTGACTGGAGGGAGTCTGAGTAGTGTGGAGGCCACGTTAAGTCAAGGATCTGGGTATATTCTTACCATGTGTATGCCATATACAAAAATTTCACTACTTCATACAGCATGTCCCACCCACTTTTTCTTACTATTGAATACACCATGAGTTGTCAAACTAATAGAGCAAGCTTATCTGCGAAAAGATCTAAACCTCCCAAGCACTTCCTAATTCAAACATGTCCATTTCCACTTGCAGTCTGCCAAACCCCATGTACTTTTTCTGACAGAATCTGAGTTATCGGTTGATTCAACTACTGCTCATCTCTGATGCCCAAATTATTTGCTGTATGATTCCTTTCGCCTCAAAGGTGGTACTTGTACATATGTCTGTTCTTATATTCCCTGTCAGAGACTTGGCAATTTGGAATCTTCTCTGGCTTAAAATCTCTCTACCTCATTGTGTCAGATTCATCTGTTGTCTCTACAGTTCTCCCAACTCCACCAATCACTTGGAGCTCTTTGACTTTCTCCAGTCCAATTTTCCTTGGTGATTTTAATGTTCACAACTCCAGCTGGTTGAGATGCTGAGGCTTTTGCAATTACTAATGACCTAGCACAGATTGTTCATTTACCTACAAGAATACCGGACAATCCTAATCATACAGCCAATACGCTTGATCTTTTTCTCACAAACAACCCTTCTAAGTACACAGTCGAAGCGAGAGGTCCTTTAGGCACTTCAGATCACAACTTGGTGATTGTCTCTTCTCCAATGGAACCTTTATCTCATAGGTATTCCCAACCTTGTGTTGTTTGGCAAAATGGGATGACCTGCGAGACTTCATTTTCTTGGTTGGATTACTGTTTCAAAACTTCTGATGTCAACATTTGCTCAGATCGTGTCAGTGAAACTATTCTTGCAGGAATGTAATCCTTTATCCCACACTCCACTTTAAAATCTCGTCCTTTATCTAAGAATGTTGCATATCATAATTGGCTTGTTTCTAAGTCTTCAGTTTCATTTTCTGCCTACACCAAAGCTTGCAACAATTGTAAAGCAGTTATTAATCAGTCCAGGCTAAGAGTAGAAAACTTGTTTCTTGCCCTAATGGTAGCTGAGCATTCTGGTCTTTTGCCTATCTCTGCTCCCACCTCTGTCCAAACCAGATGGTTCTGTTGTCACTTCAGCCAAGGATAAAGCTGGCCTGCTAGCATCCCATTTTTCTTCCAACTCTTGTATTAATGATCTTGGTAAAACGTCTCCCGTTGTCTTCCGTCAAAAGGATGTCAACGAATTTTGATGCTAAGAAAGGTCCAGCTTGTATTTCTCTATTTGTTCTCAAAACCTGTGCTCCTGAACTTACTCCTATTCTTTCTTTGCTGCCTTTTTTCACTTTTATTTTTTTTATTCCATAGATGTTTTTCCTTCTGCTTGGAAACTTGCTCATATCCAGCCAGTTCCTAAAAAGGGTGACAAATCCGTCCCGTTGCAATTACTTCTACTCTTTCTAAAGTAATGGAGAAATTAATTAACTGCCAATTCTTAAACTACCTATAAACCTCCTGTCTGATCAACGATCGTCAGTGTTGATCCACTGGTGATATTTTGACTTATGTTACCCATTTATGGACTAATTCAATGGAAAGGTTCGGTGAAACACAAGTAGTTGCTCTTGACATCTCAAGGGCTTTCGATTGTGTTTGGACTAAAGGTCTTCTAAACAAGCTTCCATCTTATGGTTTGCCAACTGTTTTTAGTAATTGGTTATCCAGTTTTCTCTCAGATGGCTCTAACTTCTCCACTAATGCCAAGGTTCAGTTCTTTCCCCCACTCTTTTCTTCTTGTATATTAATGACCTTCTTCCATAGTTTTGCTGATGATAGCACATTGCATTCCATTTTGAGAAACCTTGTCCTGCTCAATCTGCTACCAATTCCTTAAATGCCAATCTTCAGGTAATTCTCCAGTGGGGCAAAGACAACTTAGTTGATTTCAACTCTTCTAAAACTCAGTCTTGTCTTGCAAAAAGGATTCTTCTGTTCCTATTCTTATCTTTAGTGACACTCCGATTTCTAGGCAAAATAATATCTCTTTTGGGGATTACCCTGACTTCTAATCTCTCTTGGCATAAGCATATTACAAATATTGCTTCCTCTTTATCTAAAAAACTTGGTTTTCGCTCTTGGCATGACTTTTCTTCCAAACAGCTGCTCACTCTATACATTCGCAAATCTGCCCTGCCATAGAATATTGTTCCCACATCTGGGGTGGTGCCCCCAAAACCTCTCTCAGGCTTCTTGATTCCATTCAGAAGAGGGCAGTTAGGTTAATTAATGATTCAACCTTAGTCTCTCCACTCGCTGTCTCATAGACGGACTGTTTCTGCTGCATGCCTCTTCTACAGATACTTCCATGGGCACTGTTCTTCTGAATTGGCTTCTATAATTCCTGCTCTCTCTTTCAAAACAGTCCGAACACGTGCCGCCAATATCCATTTAACGTCCAACTTTTCAACTGCCGTTTTCTGGAACAACCTTCCTTCATATGTATTTCCTGAAAATTAGTCTACAGAAGTTAAGTCCAATGTCAACAAATATCTTCTTTCATCTTCTCAACCCAAGCACAGTACTAAGTACTATAGGTTCTAATACCTCTTGTTTTGGGGGTTTACATAAAAAAAAAAATATATATATTAATTTATTTGGTGGTGACGGGCTCGAACCCTGGTCTAATCAAGAAGCGTGTACTACGCACTGCTGCTCCTTCCCACCTGGCTACGGAGGTGCCCATATATATATTAAGTACTATAGGTTCTGATACCTCTTGTGTTTGGGGTTTACATAATATTAAACTACTTGTTGTTATATGTACTGCTATTGCCTCAAGAGTGGTTTGTAGGTGGACTGGTATGTGAGAATTAACAAGGATTGCTATTCCTCCGTGGGCTATAGAATTATTTATTCGGTCTCATCTATGTATCGTCAGGTTTTAGATACGTTTCTTGTAAGCAGAAACATATCGGGTGACGTTGAGAAATTAAATCGCAAACATTGTCAACATTCTTAAGGAAACCTCGGCAATTCCATTGAATAAAGGCACTACTCATTGTTTTGTTTTAGATGAGTTTTCTCTCCGTGGTTTGTCTTTTTTAGGGAAATATTTCTAGAACAGGCTCTTGTTGTGTTTTTCCTGCTGTGTCCAGCAGCATGGTGCATTATTATGGAGGTATTTTCTTTGGGTTTTTTCCCTGCAGTGGTGAAATTACTGTTGGTGGAACTGAGATAGGGATGTTTGCTGCCTGTTTTGGGGGCATGAGCTATTTGCGTGTCCAATCCAACAATGATTCATTTGGTACAAGTGTAATTTTGGTTTGTGGTTCTGGGTTATTTGTACTACTTGAGCTATCTGTGTGTTGGCTGTTTGTATCGTCTTTCTGGTATATAACTTTGTGTTCTGCTTTGGATTTTCCTTTCCTGTTTCTATCTTTCTCATTCTCGAGAGTAGGCAGTGTGGCTTCCACTACCATTTGGACATTCTTGATTGGTGTGTTCCTCTGCATGTTTGTGAATGTCCGTATTTTTGACATTTAAAGCATCGAATAGGATTTGACAAAGCAAGTATCCTGCTTTCACGTGCTGTGGTGGACTTGAGTGTTGAAAGTTAAAATGATTATTCCTTCTTTTTTGACCATTATTCTTTTAACATGAATGACACCTTATTTTCATTTCTTGTAATATTTCTTCTGTTATATTGAGGAGTTACACCTTTCGAGGTGTTTAAAGTATTATGGGGTTCCTCCAAAAGTGGACATTTTCATTAGTTGCTCTCACTGTTGTATATTGGGTGTTTCAATTAGTAGGTCGCCTGATTTTAATCTTTTTACTGCTTTTGGAGATACAGACATTTTTGTATCAGGAAAAGGGATAATTTTCTTGTGGACTGTGTTCGCCTATAGAACGGATAATGAGATACTTTGGAGCGGGTATCTCATATATCATTTTTTTTTTTTTTGTCTTTTGGCCATGTTAGAGGATTTTGTGGTCAGAATCCATGCTGTTTGCTACTTTTTGCCCTGGGAGTGAGCTTTTCCTCCCAGGTTTCCCGCCACGTGGAGGCAGGAGTGGTGCCACCTAGTGACCAAGCAGAAAAAAAAAGGGGTTAGTAAGTGATTAATATAAAGAAAGGTGACTTTCCTTTCTGTATTAGTAAGTTTTAATGTGCTAAATGTTATAAATATATGCAGTAGGAGATTATAATAATTGGCACGCTAGAAAATTTGTTGAAAGGTCCATCAAATCATTACGCTTAGCACTCGGGGCCAATCTGTTAGTAATGACCCTTGTGAACAACTTGTAGATGTGGGATAACAAGCTAATTGGTCTATAATTTCCAATTTATCACCTTTCTTATGCAGCAAAACTATGATTGCATTATTCCATACCTTTTCTAATGCTTTTTGTGTCATGTCTCTTCTCCTGGGGCTTTCTGATTCTTCAATGCATGTCTTACCTTATCAGGTATGTGTTGCTGATTTAAATCCTTTGTTTTTCCTTTCCATAATGCTTGTTCTACTTTTCTAATGGCTTTGCATAGCTCAGTATGCTCTTCAGTTCATCATGGCAAGTGTTTCTTGACTGATTTCTTTTTATCTATAGTTTCTTGGGCATTATCACTTTCAGAAAGTTGTAATATTCTTGGTCATGAGCAGTTTGCAGACACTCAAACTTGTTCTTAACTTCCAGTACATACTGCTTTTCTCCTCTTCTGCTATCTCAAAGACCTTTTGTATTATTTACTCAAGTCAGTTTTTTTTCTTTTTGTGCATCTTACTATTCTGTGATCACTTCCACCATTTACCTTGTTCAGGGCAGTAACATCATTCATGATATATCTTCTGTTAGCAAGGATGAAGTCAATTTCATTACTTATTAATCCATTTGGGCTCTTCCATGTCCACTTTCTGTTCCCCTTTCCAACCTTAGCATTGAAGTCCTGCATAATGATAGTGTAGTGAGTTTTCTATTCACTTAGAAGACTCAATTTTGGTGTACATTTCTTCATCATGGTTTGATGTTGGTGCTTATACCTCTTAGAAATCCTGAGTAGTAGTCTTGACACCCTTGATGTGTGTTTTTTTTTTTTTTTTGGTGATAGATTTGACTGGGTTTCTACTTTGAAAATTCAGCCACTAAATCAAGGAATAACTGCAGTTTTAAATCCGGTAACAAAGTGTTTGTTATTCTCAATTTGGATAATGGCTAAGCCATTATCCGAATGCACAGAACTGTCGCTATATCTATGGTGCTAAACCCTTTCTTTTGCAAGTTTTAGTATTTATTCATTTTCACTATCATCTGTAGGATAACCAGATATTTTGATGCATATCCACTCATCCCTACTAGTGTGTGGCCTTGAACCACAAAATAAAATTTCAGCAATTTTTTTTTTTTTTTAGGCATCCTGCAACGGCTTGGTAACTAGGAGAAATTATTCACATAATGAGTGATGGGCTGATAATTAATACATTGCAAAATAGATCAAAGAAGCTGTTTTTTTCCAGTGCTTCCTTGGAATGGATAATTTGGTTTTGGAGTTTCTTTCTGAGATGCCACAAAGGCTATGATAAAATCGTTTGCAAATGAGGAGGGGCCAACAGTCTCAATGCTTGTCTTGAATTAGAATGTGTAAATATTTAATAGAGAACATAAACAAGATATGTCACTTCACAAAAGTAACTTGGAATAGCTGTACAGCAGTAATTGACCCAGTTAATAAATGTATGCACAATTTGCTGATGATAGTGCTTGTGTTAGATGTTCAGTGAGAAATAACTATCATGCACTATAGCAACAATATGAAATTGACCTTTTCTGCAGAACTATATAGTTTCAATTTTTTTTTTTTTTTTTGAAAAATAGTGTGAAAGAACAGCATAATGCAAATACCCATTTAAATGTTGTGAAGCTTTACAACTAGATTTATATAAAAATCATGATTACATTGGTGTCAGCTGAGCAGGAAAAGGATATTTTCTAAACTTAAACTAAGTAAGAACCTGGATATTGCAACACTGCTTGTGTATCAAAAGTGAACTTTAATGACACCACAGTTATTTCAACTGATACTTATTCGGAATAAGTTGCTGTGTTTGTCAAAAGGAAAATGGGGCCAGAAGGCGTGAACAGACAAGCCGATAAAATCAAGACTTTTTTTTTAAAGATTCATGCCCTCTTGCATCATTTATTTGGTTTTCCATATATAATTCAAAATTTTAATAAGTTAAAACTTCTCATTACCTACCTATTAGTGGTGGCGAAAACTTGTCCAATAAGGAAAAATGGTGGGATACTGCAAATGAGTGCAATGAATTACCACAGTCTTTTCTGTTTTCATAAGAGTCACTGGCTTGTGTAAGTCCATCTACTCCATTCTCATATAAAGCTTTTGGAGAATCCAAAGTACCATTGTATAATTTCTGTTTGAATTTTCCTTGGGGCAAGATTATTTCATGATGCACAGGCTTATTAATAGTACTTGCTATATCTGAAGATTGATTACAATGCTTTTGGTCATCCAAAGAACCAGGTGATATTGAATACTTACAAGATGAACTTAAACTGCTATTTGCAATAGTAGAAGGGAAAAGATGTTCAGTTTTTGGCAATTCACAATTCTGAGGAGCTTGGCCATCAAAGAGGCTTTTGTGAGATAAGGTAGTTGATTTCTCTTTCCTTAATGGTCTCAAGTTTTCCATGATTGGTGAAGATGCAGAAGTATGACTATCATTTCTAGGGAATATAAATGGTCTGGTTTTACAGCTATCTGTCACATCCAAAGAAAGATGAAATGGCAAACAGACTGACTGATTGCTAATATTTTTGTCGTTACTGAGATCACCACACACTTTTTTAGGTTCAGTTAGTGTAGTATTATGAAGATCACTGGAAATAATTAAACAGCTTTTTGGTTGTAATCCTTTTTTAGTTGAAGCTATTGAAAAATATGCAAAAAAAAAAGTACAGTTATGATACAAATAAGCTGAGAAAGCTATATTTACAGAAAATTCTTTAAAATCTGGCATATTATACAATCAAGTTTTGTTACAAACTGATCATGGAATGCTTGTGATATTAGCTAAGGGAAAAACGAAGATAGAAATACCCTAGTGGATACAACTGTAAAAATGTGTGCTTAATAAAAATCTATTGATCTTTCACTGGCTATATTTAAACTCATTGATTGAGTTTCTCCATAGTATATAAATATGCCATAAATTGATGAACATCATATGTACTGTGATATGCATTTAAAAATTACATTGCAGTAAATAACTTAAGTTCTTGGTTCACAGTCAACTGTGAACCAAGGACAGTTCTATAAATTAGGATTTTATAATTTACAAGATACCCATGTAGTTATGTCAGGAATTTTTTTCTGAAGACTAAATTGGAGATTGTTGATGTAAAATTCATTCTTGTGCTGCTTCTATCTGGACAAATTACAGGCATACAGTAAATGAATTTTAAGTATTGGTTTTGTTCAGATTGTCAACAAAAAATATTTGGTAGGAGGACCAGATCGTGGGTGAGAGAGTGAATTCTGCTTACAGTTCATTCTAGCCAGGGTGATTAATTAGGTCCTTCAATATCCCTTCCTTGGTTTTGTCTACATCTTAAATAACAATACTCAAAATATTGTCTGGATCAGGACTCTTCTGCAAAGTTGTGGCTTTATAACATCATATTTCAATGTCAAACCTAGCACTCTTTGAGATTCAGCCCAAAAAAAAAATTTCACATATCTATTCTACAACTGTCTTTACTCAATTTGAATGTGTGCCTATTCTGCAGCCTGACTGCACAATTATTCCCAGGTGTTTTTTGTGTTGTACCACACAGTTGGTGCAGTATTTTGCATTTGTAAATGTTAAACTTCAGCCCACCTGCCTAAATTTTCTAGATCCTAATGACAGTGTACTGCTACTGCACACTGTCATTAGCAAGCCTGATATGCAAAAATTGACATCTGAGGACTCCATAAAGAGCAGTGTCCATTGATTCCTACTCAACCACCCTTAATACTATACTGATCTATTGTACAAATTAGTCTTCCATGTGCAATAATGTCAAAAGCTTACCTGATATCAATTTTTTTTTTTTTTCGTCCAAAGAAGCTCTCATAATTATGGCTAAGAGTTTGTCTGCTAACTTCCCAGAAGTTGACTACAACTGATGGTAATTATATTAGAACACTGCCACATGGTGGTTTCTTAATGCAGAAAACAATCTGCTTTACTGGCCCATTCTATTTCTCTGAATAATTGTTCTCATTTTTGCTTGCCAAACTGACTTGACATTGCACTTTCTTAGAATTTTTTTTTTTATTAACAGCATAAACCCCCTCCCTTTCTGCAGTACAAGATTCACCTACTATTAGTCTGAATTTTCCAACCCAACAAGCACAGACCATGCTAAGAAAAATTCTACTCCAGGGATAGACATCATATACTCCCTCTGTAGTTCAGATGGAGTGGGGTGTCCTACACTTCAATAGCTTAGACATGAAAAGAACTATTTGTCATCAGCCAAAAAAAAACACCTAATTTCACTCCCTCCAAATGTTTGTCTAATTCTGCCTTGAATTTATTTAAGCTATCAAATTCTACAACAGATGAAAGTTTGTTCTGGCAAACTTCCACACATCCATCCTTCAACTGACTGTTCTCAATTTGAATTTATGTTGAAGGCTTCATACACCTCCCAGGTGCCTTTGTTTCCTTCTTAAAATGAGGGCTCCTGACCATGGTCTTATACAAGGGGATAATCACCTGTATATCATTGACAAGACATCATCTACACAATTACCCCCAGGTCCTTTCCACTGTCAGTGTAGTACCACACAGTTGATATGTTAAACTTCAGTTGCCACTCAACCATCCCTTTATCCATAGCAGCAATAGTGTCCAAGCTATAACTGAAGTTTTGTCTAGATGATCTTGCAGTGCCTCCTTTAATATACTATATGGATTCCATCCACCCCCCAGTTGCCTTTCTTATGCTTATCTTCAACAATTTCTCCTCCACTTTACTGCCAGAGTGTAATACACCTATGTGAATGTACATGCAAAATATTTGTTCAGGTTGTTAGCTATCTGAGCAGGATCATCAAGTGGAACAATCCAATTCATGCCTTCCTTCCAGAGTTTACATAAGTAAAGATTTCTCATCTGCCTAACCTCCTCTGTGACTTGGTTACAGACCAGCTTATATGTATCCCATCCATTTAGGCCTAAATCTTGAACAATATTTCTTAGTATGAAAAACCTAGTAGCTTCTCATTTGAATTTACTGCAACCTAGTGGTTCCTTTATCTGCATGAAGAATCAGATCACTCCCAAATAATCTCTGCTAAATTATACTCATCAGATTCGTTAGGCATATAACACACAATTTACTCTAATTTTTCCTGTCCAAGTTGGCAGGGTTACTAATGACAGTACACTGCTGGAAAAGTTGGGCTGAGAGGTGGGAAGCAGTAATCCCAGACTAACGTATCAACTCTGTGGTACCACACTGACAGTAGTAGAGAATGAAAGGACCTGCAGGTAATTGTGCAGACAGTCTGCAAGAGTAGCTCATGGTGTCTTGTCAATGATATACAGGGATAAAGAAGTGATTATTCCCTTGGATAAGGCAATGGTCAGGTCTGGAGGCCTCATTTTAATAAGGATTAGAGCTGTTGGAATGAGTACAGAGAAGGGCAACAAGATTAGTGAATGGAAGAAAGACTTAAGTTTTGCAAATTACAGTGTCTGGAGACTAGCATTAGTAGAGGCATTTTATGCAGCATCAGCCAAAAAAAAAAACCACTTCACCCCTCTGTTCGTTCAAAATACCTGTCCAGCTGAGCCTTAAACTTATCAACTTCCACAACAAGGGATGGAAGTCTGTTCCGCCCGCTGGCAAAAGGAAGAATCCCATCAGCATTGAGCATGCTCAAACCATTCAAGACTAGGCACCTATAAGGTGTATAAAGCCTTGAATGGTTTGAGCTTGCTCATAAATTCAAATTGAGGAAAGACAGTTGTTGATAGTTTAAATAGATACAAGAATAAAAAACTTGACAAACATTTGGAGCAAGTAGATGGGTGTGTGTCTTTTTTTTTTTTTTTGCCTGATGCTCTTTCATACCAAACAGACTCAACATCAATTAGATGCCTTCCTTTCTAGGCTGCTATTAGTCTGTGTATCCTCTGGCAAGATACTGGCCTCAGCTATAAAACAGTATTTGTAGAATCCATAATGAATATTCAAACAATTCCTGGTACTTGTGTATGTTGCCTCTATTCTTCTGAGCATTTACTTTACACAGACTGTTCATATGCCTTCCAGTAAAGAAGACTAGAAATACCAGCTTCACAAACCTAAAAAGCAATAAAGTAAACTACTTAATTTCTCCTCTTCCACCAACCAAATAAATTGCCTCCATGTCACGTTTTAAAAAACATTTCTATATAAGATGTATGCTGATTGTAGTATATTAGGAAGCAGATTACATAAAGGATTGTTGCCAATAAAATTTTATTTAAAGTCTGACCTTTCTCATTAACTTTTTTTTTTTTTTTTTTTACTAATAATTTCAGGATATTATACCATTATGCTGAGATATACAACTTTCTTTCTTTACAGGAACAGAGCAGAAAGGACTATTTGCTTTAGTAGTGGATCTGCTAGTTGTTGAACATGTTGATATACCAATGCTTCTCCTCAGAACTTTGACTGCAGCAGGATGAACTGTTTTTGGATGCTAAAAATAAAAATTAAATATCTGTAATTGATTAATAAAGATCTCCAATTTAAATAATCAGTGCTCTGCTCACTCATAATATACTTACACAATTTTTCCCTCTTTCAAGAAAAGGCAAATTTCCTGTTACTTGATACCACTTAATTAACAGTTGCTGCTGAACCTAGACAAAAGATACAATGACATTTTCATTCCAAATTGAAGAATTCTCTTCAGATAAACAAACAAGATTAAATTGCAAAACTTTACCTTCTTATTCACAACACAATATCCAAGGCATATATAAATAGCCTCCACCAGACAAAACACAGAAAACATATACTGCACAATGTAGTGAGCTTGATTAACTGACAGCACTGCAAGAATCCACATCACTCCTTGGATAGGCAGTAACACAATAGAAAACCATAAAAGCATCCTAATAAAAAAGAAATTCAATTAAATACTATTTGATACAACACAGTTGAACTAATTTCTTCACTACTCTATTTAAAAAAAAATTGTGTAACTGATAGAATATTTTAAATGTGCACTTTTCATTCATATTGAAAATTAACATCAAAAATTTATGGTACTAAATTATTATAATAAAATTACCTTAAATTTCCAAAACCAATAACTGCACTTTTCACTTCCATTCCAGCTTTAACAGCAACACCAAACACTGCCACAGTTACCTTAAAAAAGTAAACATGTAGAGGTCAAACTAACTCTGCCAACATTTTCATATAGATATAATGTTATTAACAAATAAACTTGCAGATATCAATAGATCAAACCACCTGTACTACTTGATTAATTCAGGATGTTAACCACCCCAAATCCTTACCTTTATTCCTACACACGATAGACTAATACTACATTGTGATAGCAGATATGACTGGCAATTTACACCCCAGAAGAAAACCCTGGACTTTTTAACTTCATGCCACAGCAAGACATAATATCCAATGTTAGCCTAGATATAAAAGCAAACTGAAATCATTCTCAAAAATTTACCAAATAATAGTCAGACCAATAAATCAACACAACAAGCCATATAACCCAGTGCAGCATGGAGAAACAAAGTCTAGACTGACTAAATTCTTTCAAATGGTTGAAGAAGTTGTGGCAACAAATTTCCATAATGAATAGAGACTGGAAGTTCAATTCATGAAAGACTTCACACCATCTCACTTTCCATATTCAAAAGACACAACATTTGAAATAATTCATGATCTCTATGTTCACAGACAGAAATACCCTCCTTTTCTTCAGGAAATGGAGAAGCTTGTGGTAAAGCATTCTATGGCACACCTCTGGAATAAAAACAATAGGCAACCTACTAACACCATGCCTTGAATGGAAAGGATCAGAAGATTTGCCCATTAAATGCAAAGCAGCAATCAGACTTCCACTCAAATGGAACAGTGGCAGTCACCTCTTCAACATGTGACAATCAATGAGAATGATCCAACAAAAAGTTTTCTTGGCTTTGTAAATAGTTGTTGAAAATATATCTACTGTTCACATTTTAAAAATTTAGTTACACCAAACCCAGGAGACAGACTCTGTGGTATTAGTAGAAAAATGAAGTGAACAATACTTACAAAAATAATTAACATTACAGGTCCAACAAGACTCCATACAACACTTTCATGTACTGACAGCCAGCAGCTAAAAATATAAATAAGAAATTATTAACCAACAGTTAATTGTAATACAAAGGGTACTAGGAAATTTCGCAATACATCTTTGTTTATGTAATTTCTTCTCCAATCTTTAAACCAGTTCTGCCAAGTTTCACTAGGGAGTAAAGAACACTCATCACTGGAAAACCGCCTCCCTTTTAGTTTCAGTCCAGGCTTTGGCACAGTGAGCTGGAGCATTATCGTGATGGAGGTACCAGGTGTCCATTATCAAACTTTTTTAACATGTCATCTGCTCTTCAGTCAGTTGATGCAGCACCCAGAGAGAACAAATTGCTGGTACATTTATGCCCAAAGTATCCTCTATCTGTTGGTAGGTCACTCGCCTGTTTTCTTCAAGCGTAATCCTCCAGAGTGAAATTTCTTCTTTGGAATTCTGAATATCATTGTACGATGTGGACAATCATCATCTAGTGCAAGAGTCATTTCTTCTAAGCACTGGTCTATGGTTATACCACAAAACTGTCCTTATCTCATTTCGTGACCACGATGCCATCACAAGCACTTTACACTCTCACTACTAATGAATAACTGAGCCCATAGACTTGGCACAGCAGCTTCCTGTGATTCATTGTTGCGTCATATTGCAAAACTTTCCTAGTACCCTTTGTACTTGCATTAATTGAATAAATATAGCAGTGTTCTTTCTATTCCATTATTTAATTTTGAAATGGGAAGTTTTTACTTATGCTGTATAAACCTTCTTTCTTGCACAATGTTAGTTGTAGTGCTACTCAACTTTAGTTAATTAATATAAAATTGGATAGATCTTTTGACATGGTGCTCTACCACTTTCCATGTCAAGACCAAATATATACCTTTTGCTATTTTTAGCAGTATTTTAGTGTGACCTAGTTCAAACACTATATGGCTGAGAAGTATAAACGTTTTCAGTTTATACTGAACTTAAGCAACAATCTATACCCTTTGTTTCAAGGCTTCTGGATTAACAGGTGCATGGCAGAGATTCAGGCTCTTTGACTACATAAACAAATGTTCACTGGCCATATTCTTGTGCCTGGACCCACTAGTTCTATAGATGAGAGACAAAGGTTAGTGCCTTTATCACATGGAATAAAGTTGCAATCCCTCATCTCTACTGTGAAAACACAAGTTGTCCACCCTATTACTGAAGCAACTATTTTGATGAATAACCAACATTCACATACAGTTTGAAGGTTACCAAAAGTTTTTATACTGTACATGTATTAAATCTTCCATTTTGCTCTGTGTCACACAATAATAATGATAATTTTATGTAAATCTGACAAATGTTTTTGAGAGTAGCAGGGGAAATTCCTTTCCTTTTCCCCCCCCTTGCGTGACAAAAGGACAGCACAGCCCAAATGTCTGTAGCCATATTTTCAAAATACGGAAGTTGGAAATTGCACTACAATTTCATATGTTCCATTATAAGAATCACCTTTGTGATATTTTTCTGCAGTTCACAACCATAAAACAATTTGGGTTTTTACATTATGATGAAAGGAATTAGGTCTCGCTGCTTTGACAGTGGACGTATAAAAGAACATGGAAATTCAGAATCGAGTGCCCCTGAGTCTAATGACAAGAATGCTCTGTATTGGAAAAAAATTACAGATTAAAACCACTGCTTGTACCATACCATTTTGGAAATCTTGTGGTTAACAATATCTCTCTTTGAGATTGATGCTTCTTCTAAATGATTTCAATTCGAATGTGACAAACACTACTTCACTCATCCAACCTATGGTCAGAGTGTTATTTTAGATGATGAGACTTTAATAAGGCCTGGGCAGAAATTACTAAAAGTAGTTTAAATGTGTACTTATCAGCTGGCAACGATGCTCGAGAGGTAAAACTTGGTGACATTAATTGCCTCAGTTTAAATTTTCCACAACATCAGGGAGTCACCTGAAACTTAAGCAAGGATGGTTGAGAGCACTTCAGTTCAAGTATCCACTGCAAGAAGTGTAATTACAACATTTAATTTCATAATATTCCAGCATCGAGAAGACACTAAACTTAAATCCATTTGGCAGGAATAAGCAGATATGTCATCATTATATAGTGGAAAATTATGTAAAAAAGCATGCAATGTGATACCATATTACCCTCCAGATCTTTCTTATTTCTGGGATTACTGTCATTAACTACCTGGCTAAATTCTGTATCATACAAAAACTTAGATATTCCAAGAAGAGCAACATCCATTGACAACCACTCATTGTCTTCCTCAGCTTTTCTGTGTCAAAATAGCACCTTTAACATATCCATTGAAGTAGATAGTCTTTCTGTAATTACTCATTTCCAGCTTTATAAACTGAATCAAAGGTTTGCTTACCTTTCTGCTGCATCCCAATATAATCAGACAGATTTCAGGTGGCAAATTCCTCATGTGTGAACATAAATAAAAATATTTCAGTTTGTCAGCAACCTAAGCAGGATTATCAAATGGAACAAAAATGAATATGGTTCATCCCTTTAGTTTTATATAAGTAAAAAAAATCACGTATAAACATCTCTGACGGCTAGAACCAAAATCATGAACAATGTAATTTATGCTCACACATGCTAATTACTCTACGGCATTGAAGTTTGGCCATAATTTAAGTGGAATGCCTCCAAAATATGTCACTGTTAAAAATGAATGGTATTTACTATAATATTTTTGACAATGGGCTTCAGAAGCACTGCATGCTATTCAGCAAATCTAGTTGCACTCAAAAAAAATCACCGTCTGGTGTGGTGTGACTTCGAATTGCAGCAAAGAGGATGCCTGGATGGGGCTCCTCCTCATATTGCACGACCAGTATAGCATCACTAGTTTGTTTCCCGTTGAATCATCATGTGATTTTTGGCTGTGGGGTCACCTCAAGGGCAACGTAACACAGTATGTGCATTGAAAACCAACTCAACCATCGGGGAGGGAGCTGTGAAACCATTTCCTCTGGCAGTTTAGTTCAGTTTTTTCAAAGAGCAGAAATAAAAACTTGTAATTAAGGTTTGTCTTTCCTCTTGTACAGTGACAGATTTTGGAGCTTTTTTTTTTTTTTACTGGATCCTCCCCATGCCTTGAATAGTTTACTTACTAATTTTGGTGGCATACCCCTTATTACTGAGAGCTCTGAATAAGGGATACTTAACTTGATGGCCACCCTGTATGATTGCAACAATACAAGTATTTGTACTGTTACCATCTTTATCTCAAATTAGACACGCATAATACGCCATCAAAACTGTAAAGAAACCCCTTTTAAAAATTTTACAATCATCCAAGCAAAACATTCTACTCATATATGTAATTTGGAGTGAGTTATCTCACAAACCAATTCAAATATTCTTGACTGGCCCAGCTGGTTGCAGAAAAACATTTATGCTTCGGTAATATAGTGATCTTGGATGTGCTCAGAGCACATCCAAGATGTCCATTTCTCAGGTTACCAAAAGGTTTCTGCCATCCATGGCAGAGGTATGCCCCAAATCATAAACATTTTTTCCTCCACCAGCTTGTTTATATTAGCGAGCACATCCAAGATGTCATTGTGACAAATTGATTTTGCTGCAGCCAAAGATGTTTACACATAGTCTGGTAATCAGGGCATTGGGATGCAAAAAAACCTTAGTGCAAGGCTTGGCTAAGCTCCCTCTTGTCATTAATTAATAACTACTACTGTAGGTCTGTATACCATGAATGTTTTTTTTATTTTCTGCCACTGGTCTCATTAGTTCATCTGAAATACATATAGGTTTATTAAGCCTTTCCTTCCTTATAGTTAGATTGCAACATACATAACAGAAATTGTCAGCATGATCTTTCATCAACCAGTAAAATACCACCATTTTGCTTATTGGAGGCTTGAAGTGGTGAAACCCATGTTTAGACTCTAGAGCAAAGTTTCCGACATCTCCTTCAACCCATGCACGGCACTAAGTACTATAGGTTTTGATACCTTTCGTGTTTGGGGTTTTCATAAAAAAAATTTACTTATGATGAATTATAGAAACAATTGACTTCAAGTAAAAAAAAATATATATGCTGGTTTATGGCAGATTATGAGAAAAAAAAAAAAAAGAGTTCTTTACTTATGTAAACTCTAGAAGGAAGGGGATGAATCAGATTGGTTCAACTATTGATGATGCTGCTCAGGTATCTAACAAACTAAATGAATATTTTGCATCGACATTCAACTCTGGCAGTAAGCTAGATAATCTTGTAATAACTGAGAGTAAAGTGGAGGAGAAATTGTTGTAGAAGATAAACACAAGAAAGGCACCTGGAGTGGATGGGATCTATCCAGTTATATTAAAGGAAGTAAGCAAACCCTTGGACTCTGGAGCTGTGCAAAGGAGGATCAAAGGCTGACACAAGTAATTATAGACCTGTGAGTTTCTTCTGTTCCAGGAAAATTAATGGAGGCACTGCAGGATCATCTAGACAAGACCTCAGTTATAGCTCTGACACAGCATGGTTTTGTTAAGGGGAAGTCTTGCCTGACCAATCTGATTGGATCTTAGAAAGGCTTTTGAGACTGCTGCTATGGATAAAGGGGTGGTTGAGGGGGAGAAGACAGAGAGTGGTAATCAATAGACACTACTCATCGTGAACTAATGTCATTAGTGGGATCCATTATTGTTTTCTGTATTTATAAATAATATTGATGATGGTATATCAAGCTTAATGTCCAAGTTTGCAGATGATACAAAGGTTGGCAGGGTTGTTAAGGACACTACTGACACTATGCTGCTGCAACAGGATCTGGAAAGGTGACAAATGTAAAGTACTACATATGGGAAAGAGCAACGTATCAACTCTGTGGTACAGAATGAAAAGGACCTGGGGGTAATTGTGCAGTCAGGAAAGGCTGCAAAAGTAGCTCATGGTGTCTTGTCAATGATATACAAGGGAATGGTCAGGCCTCATTTGAAAGTGTCTGCAATTCTGCCCAGACACGATAGGAGGGAGTATATGATGAGAGCCTTGTCGATCAATTCGGCCCTGGAAAGATTGTGCAAGGCTCAAGGGGTAGAATTTTTTTCAGCCTGGAATGTACTTGTTAACAGGAGAGATTGCTTCTACAGGGATGGGATACACTTAAATAGAAAGGGTGCAAGAATATTTGCTGATGCTATCGAGGCAGTGTTAGGTGGGTCGGAAAACTGCTAGCTTGGGGGGAGACAAAGACTAATGGATTAACAGTAGCCACAGGCAGAGGTGAAAGAGATTCTTGCACTGCTTCTATTGGAATGAGCAGAAGCCTGAAAAACAAGATGCAGGATATTTCAGAGACTGCTGGAAGTCATTGCGGTACAAGTAAACACATGGGTTGTGTTCGGGTAGCTAAGAATAGAAACAGGTGCATGTATACTTGCGTGTACACCAATGCTAGGAGTTTAGTAAATAAATTTGATGAATTTGATTGTTGTTGTTATTTGGTTTTTAGGAGCATTAGCAACTAAGGCCATATTGCTCAGGGATATGCGGTGGTCATTCCCTGACCTTTCCGCATTCTCCGTATTTGGTGGTGACGGGCTCGAACCCCGGTCTAATCAAGAAGCGTGTGCTATGCACTGCTGCTCCTTCCCACCTGGCTACGGAGGCGCCAATGATGAATTTGAGGTATTGCTCTAAACATCAAAGGCAGATATTGTTGGGATATCAGAGACGTGGTGTCACACAGATATAAGGAATGCAGAACTGGAATTTGGGGAGTACAATGTGTATAGAAAGGATAGACAGGGGAGTAGGGGTTATGCTATTAGTTAAAAAACACATAAAATCCAAGGAAGTGAAGCCAGTCGACATTGATGGACAGGGCAGTGTCAAGTCAGTTTGGTGTGACATAAGCATAGGTAAATCAAAATTGAGAGTAGGAGTGTGCTATAGGCCTAATGACTCTGATGAGTATAATAAGATACTGTACAGGGAAATAGAATGGGCCAGTAAATCAGAGAGTCTTATAATGGGAGATGTTAATTTCCCAGATATTGACTGGAATTTGTGGGTTGGTCACTCACACACTAGCAAGGCTTTTGTGGATTTATTGGATGATTGTTTTCTACACCAGCATGTTCGGGAGGCAACTAGAGGGAGTAATACTCTTGATCTGATTATCAGTAGTGATTCTTCATGCATTAGGAATCTGCAGATAAAGGAACCACTGGGTGGCAGTGATCACAGTGTGCTGAAGTGGGATTTACTCAAGGAGGTAACTACCATCAGAGGTAAAGGGAAGGGTTTTTGCTTTCGTAAAGGCGACTATGATGGTCTGAGACAGTATTTAAATTCTATACAGTGGGACCAACTGATTATGTTACCAACAGCAAATTCAAAATGGGAAGCATTCAAGGAACTAATCTTGGACGCTACCAGGCTTTACATACCAACCAAGAAATATTGTTCAAGGTTCAGGCCTAAATGGTTGTCAGATGAACTAATGAGACATGTGGCAGAGAAGAAAAATGCATGGGATACATACAAATTAATGGGTGACATGGAAGCCTATGATAGATATAAGTTGGTCTGTAACCAAGTCACAAAGGAGATTAGGCAGGCAAAGGATGCAAAGAAAAACAGAAAAGAGTTCTTTACCTATTTAAACTCAAGAAGGAAAGAAATGAATCAGATTGGTCCACTGGATGTTGATGGTTCAACAGTTGAGGATCCAGCTCAGGTGGCTAACAATCTAAACGAGTATTTTGCATCTACATTCACACATGAGTTATTCAGGAAGGGGGATGTCGTAGGTGAAGTAAACATTGGCAGTGAGCTAGATGATTTTCTAATAACTGAGAGGAAAGTGGAGGAGAAATTGTTGAGGATAAACATAAAAAAGGCACCCGGGGTGGATGGGATCTATCCAGTTATATTAAAGGAGGCAGCAAAGGAAGTAAGCAAACCCCTAGCCATAATTATGAGAGCTTCCTTGGACTCAGGGGAGGTACCCATGGACTGAAGATGTGCAAATGTAACCCCAATTCACAAAGGAGGATCAAAGGCTGACACAAGTAATTATAGACCTGTTAGTTTAACTTCGGTTCCAGGAAAATTAATGGAGGCACTGGTTAAAGAAGCACTGCAGGATCATCTGGACAAGAATTCAGTTATAGCTCAGACACAGCATGGTTTTGTTAAGGGCAGGTCTTGTCTGACCAATTTGATTGGATACTATGATGTAGTCACAAAAGAACTGGATGCAGGGAATAACTTTGATATTATATATTTGGATCTTAGAAAGGCTTTTGATACTGTTGCGCATGGAAGACTGCTGCACAAATTGGATAAGTGTGGCATTGGAGGCAAATTGCTGCTATGGATAAAGGGATGGTTGAGTGGCAGAAGACAGAGAGTGGTAATCAATGGACACTGCTCAACGTGGACTAATGTTATTAGTGGAGTTCCTCAGGGTTCAGTGTTGGGTCCATTGTTGTTTTCTGTATTTATAAATGATATTGATGATGGTGTATCAGGCTTAATGTCCAAATTTGCAGACGATACCAAGGTTGGCAGGGTTGTTAAGGACACTACTGAAACTATGCTGCTGCAACAGGATCTGGAAAGGTTGAGCAGATGGGCTGAGAGGTGGCAAATGAAGTTTAACATTGACAAATGTAAAGTACTACATATGGGAAACAGTAACCCCAGATCAACGTATCAGCTCTGTGGTACTACGCTGACAGTGGTAGAGAATGAAAAGGACCTAGGGGTAATTGTGCAGGCAGATATGAAGTTCTCTGAGCAGTGCAGACGAGCTGCAAGAGTAGCTCATGGTGTCTTGTCAATGATATACAGGAATTTTTCTAGCAGGGACAGGGATGTGATTATTCCCTTGTATAAGGCATTGGTCAGGCCACACCTTGAGTACTGTATACAGGTCTGGAGGCCTCATTTCAAGAAGGATGTAGAGCTGCTGGAACAAGTACAGAGAAGGGCAACAAGATTAGTGAATGGAACAAAGGGTTGCTCTTACGAAGAAAGGCTTAAGGTTTGCAAATTACAGAGCCTGGAGACTAGGAATCGTCGAGGTGATCTGATAGAGGTGTATAAGGCTTTGAATGGCTTGAGCATGCTCAATGCCGATGGGATTCTTCCTCTTGTTCAGAATAATCACCTGAGAGGGCATAAATTCAAATTGAGGAAGGACGGATGTCGGATAGATGTGCGGAAATTTGCCTTTAGCCAGCGGGCAGTTGGTTTGTGGAATAGACGTCCATCGCTTGTTGTTGAAGTTGATAGCCTAAACAAATTTAAGGCTCAGCTGGACAGGTATTTCGAACGAACGGAGGGGTGAAATGGGAGTAGTGGTTGTTTTTTTTTTTTTATTTTATTTTTTATTTTATTTATTATTTATGTATTTTTTTTTTGGCTGATGCTGAATAAGCTTGCTTTCTTGCATCATATGCCTCTACTAATGCTAATGCTAATGCTCATTTCGAGAAGGGCAACAAGATTAGCGAATGGAAGAAAGGCTTAAGTTTTGCAAATTACAGTGTCTGAAGACTATGCACCGGCGAGGTGATCTTGATAGAGGTGTATAAAGCCTTGAATGGTTTGAGCATGCTCAATGCTGAAGTGATTCTACCTCTTGCTCAGAACAATCACCTGAGAGGGTATAAATTCAAATTGAGGAAAGACAGATGTTGGTTGGTGGAAGTTGATAGGCTAAATAAATTTAAGGCTCAGCTGGACAGGTATTTCAAACGAAAGGAGGGGTGAAGTGGAAGTTTTATTGCCTGATGCTGCATAAGCTTGCTTTCTTGCATCATATGCCTCTACTAATGCTAATATTTTTGTTTTTAATGTTTACCTGTTAAAAGTCAAGTGAAATTAGCCATATGTTGAACCAACCAAAAAAAAATTTTTGAATTATCCTGAAAGAGAGTCAGGACCCTGGGTGTGCAGATGCAAGAATTGCTTTCTTGCATCTGTTTATTCAGCATCAGCCAAAAAAAAAAAAAAAAAAAAATAACCTTCCCATTTCACTGATCCATTCATTCCAAATGTTTGTCTAGTTCTGCCTTGAATTTATTTAAGCTATGAACTTCCATAACAACAGATCGAAGTTTGTTCCTTTCAATGTCTTCAGTACTCAAGGGGATAATCACCTCCTTATTCCTGATATCATTGATATGACCTCTGTCTGCACTGCACAATTACCCCCCAGATCTCTTTCATTCACCACATAGTTGGTACATTTCTCTGGGGTTACTGCTACCCATATCACTACTTTGGATTTCTTAATGTTAAACTTTGACATTAAGCTTGATATACCTTCGTTGATCACCACTCACTGTAGCAATTTGCCCTTAATGCCATACTCCTCCAATTTGTACAGTATCAAAAGCTTTCCTGAAATTCAAGTACATATATGATATAAAAATTATGTTTTGCATCCAGTTCCTTTGGGATCATTTGTGATCCCATCCTAATTAACAGGTCTGAAGATTCATGATCAGCTAATGAATTTGGTACTTATATCCAAGATAATCAGCCTATTTTTTTAGAAGACCTTAACTTCTATTCACTCTGAAGGTATTTGCAAGTCATGAATGTGAATTTTGTAGCCAGACAATACCCATTAAATTCATTTTCAGATTAGCAGCTTAGTTGAGGCATATCTGCAAGAAACAAGCTCAGCATCAGCCAAAAAAACCCCCTTCCCATCCGGTCACTCCAAATGTTTGTCTAGTTCAGCCTTAAATTTATTTAAGCTATCAGCATTGAGCCTGCTCAAACCTCACAGGTGCCATTGTTCCTCTGACCATTGTCTTATACAAAAGGGATAATCTTGACCTGCACTGCCCAATTAGCCAGTTGGTACATTTGTCAATGTTAAACTTTTCTAGATCCTGTTGCAGTAGCATACTGTCATTATCAACCTTTGGACATTAATCCTTTGTTGATACACAAAACAATAATGGGACTCTGCTAATAACATTAGTCCAATTTGTGCAACAGTATCAAAAGCTTTCCAGAAATCCAAGACTTCCCCTTAGCAAACCCATGCTATGTCTGAACTATTACTGCTGTCTTGTATAAGTGATCCTGTATCACCTCTTTAACCAGTGACTCCATTATTTTCCTCGGAACAAAAGTTGAATTGGGTATACATTTGCACATCTTCAGGGACCTCCTTCATTGTAACTGGAGAAATTCCAGGTGCCTTTTTTATGTTTAAATTCAACAATTTCCTCTCCTCGAATAACTCCTAATGTGTGAATGTAGATCCAAAATACTCATTTATTTTATCATCTATGTTAAGTGGACCAATCTGATTTATCCCCTTCCTTCTAGAGTTTACATAACTAAAGAACTCTTTGCCAAAGATTTCTCAAAATCTGCCTAACCTCCATTGTGACTTGATTACATCTACCGTAGGCTTCTGTGTCACCTGATAATTAATATGCATTTTTCTTTTCTGTCGACATCCATTTAGGCCTCAACCTTGAACAGTATTTCTTATTTGGTATGGAAGGCTTCCTATTTAGAATTCACCATTGGTAACATCATCAGTACACTGTGATCACTGTCACCTAGAAGTTCCTTTATCTGCTGATGATCAGATCAAAGTTATTACTCACTCTGGTTGCCACACAAAAGTCTTGCTAGCATGCGATTGATGAACCTACAAATTACAGTTAAAATCCCCCATTACAAGACATTCTGCACAACTGTTTTATTGTACTCATTTCCCTTTCTTATATTTGTGTGACACCATGTCTTGATCATCAATTTTATGTACTATACTTCTAGCATTAGTGTACATGCACTTGTTCTTTCTCTTAGTTACCCTAACACAGCCCATGATGGCTCTCTAGGCTGTTGCTCATTACAATAGAAGCAGCGCAAGAAATACTTCTGTCTGTGAATTCCCCCCCACCTAATGTTGCTTTGATAGTGTTAGCAAGCACAGACCATGCTGAAAAAAAAATCTGTCTCATGAGCCTGGCAGAATTGCAAACACTTTCAAATTTAACCCTAGCTCAAACTTTTTTCTAGCATTGACCTGTACTTGTTAAGTACATCTCCAGGTCTTTTGTGCCCTTAAAAGATGATATCTGCTTTACATCAACTTTTGCCCCTGGTTATGTTCAACCTATCCTTTTTGCATAATATATTCCCCTCATATTAATTTCTTAGAGGGCATTTACCCTATACACACACACACACACACACACACAAAGACATTCTCCTTGACTAGATCATGTCCTGTTTTAGACTGATGCATTTGAGAACCCCCCTCCCCCCATTCAGTTCTCCCGTGAGCCACAATTCAGTTCTCCCCCCATTGTTGTGGGGGGAGAACCCCACAACAATGGGGGGAGAAGTGGCCAGTGTTGTGGCTCCCGTGCGCCACATCACACTGGCTATTCTGTGAATGCTGCTCGATGCATGCTTGTACATTATTCCTTTTTAAATATACAGCAATACCCCACATAGCACTGATTTAGGTATAATTATAATGGGTTTTAATTGAATGCATACCAGAGAAACAGTCTATACACAATTTGTGTTTGATAGCCAGTTAAAAGGATAACATGATGAGAAAAAAAGATTATTATTGAAAAAAAAGTCTGGTGAAGTCATCTTGATACTCCAATCATAATCACTTCGTGGGCCATGTCAACCCCCCCCCCCACCTTAAAAAAAAACTTTCTCCAATTATTCTGTTGAAAATTGTTTTCCCTCTTCTTAATATGCAGTGTTCAAAGTTTCGCATCCCAAGTCTTCGGCAATTGTCTGAATTTGTGAGTGAAAACATGTTGGCAGTCATTTCTAGCCAAGATGCAAATACATTTTCGATTGTATTTAAAGGGATGAAAAATTTGAAAGCTATACTGAAGTGCAAACAATGTTTGCACTGCAAACATTGTTTGCACTGCAAAATATATGTAGAATGAGTTTTAATATGTACAGTAAATTTTCAACTTAAACCCGTGCTAAGTAATGTATTGCTGTATAATTTAAATAATATCAATTATATTCTGTTAACTTTCCTATATCTATCATTTTTCTACACACTGGGCTATTAATGTAATATGAGGGCAAGAGTATCTATTGCTATCATAAAACCTACTTTCTTTCACCTCCAGTTAGCCATAAAATCATAGTATTGCTTATAAACAGCTACAAATAATTTTTATAAAAAAATTTCTATATCCTTTCTTTTTTTCATATACTGTGTCATGTCAACCTTAAATTACACGCTAGCAGTCTTTATATCCCTTATAACCTAAAAAATAATTTTTTGGTATAATCCTATTTTGCCATGGCATGTACTTTATATTAAAAACCGAAGACACTATAATCTTTTATGCAGTATATTTAATATATATTATTGGCTTTTTTTTTTTTTTCTTATTTATACTAATTTTATTTATTATGATCATGAGGTCCTTGGTCCATAAACAATTTCCTTTTTCATTCTCCTTCTTTCCCATTAATCTTTACAATATATTCAACATTTAAAAAAGAAAAATATCTCTAACTGACTTTTATACTTTATATTAGAATTGTTGAAAATATTGTACACAAATCCTTTTAAATATCAATTTCTTCTTATTTTGATTGTCCAGTATTAGAATAAAAATTTAAAAAAATAAACTTCTTGTTACTTTTTTTTAATCAGTAATAAACATGGCCATCTATTAAAACAGCATGTATTGAGCAAAGTGTCCCTAAAAAATCTACATAAATACCCTGGTAGGCCACAGAAAATCCAAAATGTCATTTATTTGAGCAAAATTACATAGTTATTTGTATCTTTGCATAGAATGGATAGCTTATCATATGGAATTTAGTGTTTTTAGTAACTTTAAGGTACACTTAATTTTTTAGCAATAAAACAAAAACGCAAGCGCCTTACTCACAAGAAGGAACTTCCATAGTGATCGGCACCAATACCAACAGACAAACCAACAATAATGGCTGGGCCACCTACAAAACAGAATAAAAGTTTTTTTTATATAGCTTAAAAATATATGTTAACAGTTTAAAGGTTGCTCAAGATTATTATTCTTTTTGGAAGAATAATAAAGTCTGTGTCAAACCTCCCAGAATCGTAAATTGTTTCAAGTGTTCATTTACAAAATTATAAGCTAAAATCAGTATATATATTTTGACTTAGTATTACAAAAAAAAACCTTCCCACTGCCCTCTCTCCAATAATTTGTCTATTTCTTTCTTGAATTTATTCAAACTACCTACTTCCACAACAACAGATTAGAATTTGTTTATGCCATCAGTATGTATTGAGCTTGAACACACCTCAGCTGCAATTTGCAAAACTGAAACCTTTCTTGGTAACATCACCTGTTCTTTCTCAGCGCCAATTTCAGCAGATATACATCCTTCCTAAAATGAGTCTGCAGGACACAGCCCAACCATTTCCTGTATATAACTGCACAATTACTCCAAGTTATTTTAATTTTCCACTAGATTACTGCTAGCACCTTGCACTTGTCAATGTTAGTTTCAGGATCTGGTGAAACTGCCCCCACTGATCTTGGCAACTCTGCCTTGATAATTACAATCATTATCCATACTTGTGAAAAGGATTTGGTTTGAATCCCATCAGTGATGCACAGTACATTTATGGGCTTTTACCAAACCATTAACTGACCAGTGAACACACAATTACTTTTTTTTGTGTTTAATATATGTATTATGGATTTTAAAATGGAACAACGAAGCCATATCTGACTGATACAAGATAAGTGGGTATATTTTGGAATTTTTCAAAAAAATGAAGTGCTTCATAGAGTACATATTTTTAATAGGAGGCATGCCCTCTTGAAAAGTTCTGGCTTCATTTCTCATATGAGGGACCATCTAAACACTTTGTATTAAAAAATACATTTAACCAACTGGTTTCTCAGCTGTTGAGTGAATAATTAAGGATGGCCTAATACTACTTTAGTTCAAGGTTCCTGTGCTGCATTTGCATTATGGGTTAGATTTTCTGACAAGACCATGTTGGGGTCCCAGAAGAAATTACAATTTCAGGATGCATTCTTCGATTCTGCTAGGGAGAGTGCTTTATCTCGCCTCAGCACTAGGTGCATTCAGAACATCTCCAGTGAAAAGTTTGTATGTTGAAGCCAATGAAGTTCCTCTAAATATTAGGAGAAAGATGTTGAACTATGCAACCAAGATCCAAAGACGGGTGACCCGTCTTTGGATCTTGACCATCCTAATTGGTCAATACTTTATAGAAACAGGCAATTCGGCCTGCTAGTATTGGGATATACACTTCGATAAAATCTTGCAAGATCCTATAGATCCCAACCCTCCATGCCATGGTCTGCCATCTTGTCACAATTATTTCTACCAGTGGGGAAAACACTCTCTATCAGACATTAACATCCAACAGCTACACATTGAGCATACTCAACATTATCCTGACTTCGCTAAAATATATACAGATGGATTGGCTGCAGCAGTGGTACTCCCTGATACTACCATTTCTCTATCTCTTCCAACAGAGTGTAGTAGTTACACAACTGAATTATATGCCATAAAGCTGCTTTAGAAAATATTTTCCATATGTCAATTCAAAAGAGTATAACATACACAGACTCGCAAAGTTCCTTATTAGCCATGCATAATAATTCCCCACCTACTCACCCGTTGATACATCTAAGAGAGCATCAGCAAAAGGTTATCTTCTGCTGGAATGCCAGGACAAAACCAAAATTATAGCCTTCCAGCCTCATTACAAACAGACAAGAAGAAATAACTAGTCAGAATTGGCCATACTCATTTAACCATCTGTTCCTTTTGTCACGGAATGACCCTCCTCAGTGTAACCACAGTCAAACATGTACTCTATAATAATGCGCAACTAGTGTTATTCGGTTCTCTGGCAAATTGAAAGGAACCTTTCTCGCTTAGCCATATCATAGGTGAAAAATCAAATCTCACAGAATTCTTCTCCTTACTAAAACAAATAGGACTGTATAGCTGTTTTTAACTGCTTCAAAATCAACCAACACAGACAGTATGAACCACTTCCAAAAGTGCAATATGGCATAAGTAGCCACTGCACTTAAAACCCCATCAACAACAACAATTCAGGATGCATGAAATTTTTAATTTGTTTTAGTGCCTGGGCTACTCAGGCACCAGAGAAGACGCTGACTCTCTTTAAAAATTACAGCTGTGAGTTACAGGCTCCGAAAAAGTGATAAGTGTTTGCCTTTTTATTTATATAATTGTTATTTTATATTGTACTTAATACGTAGTCTTATAGTTATAGTTACGCTGGTTATTTTTATTTTAATTTAGATAAAGAGTTTTTGTGGATTACTACTTAATTTACATAAACCGTTATTTTGTTCGAATCTTGCAGCCATTGTTTTTGTATATAGTGGTAGGGAATTCAAATTTTTCATTGAGGTAGCTATGTAGCTCTAACGCATAATTATATAGAGTAATATGTTTCACTGTTTCTATTAGATAGCATAGTATTGACATTTAATTAATTTAATTTATTGATCTTATTAATTTAAAATAGCATTCCCCAAACTAGAGCAGCAAAGCAACGGGCACAAAGTGGCAGGAGTGCTGTGACTCGGGGGAGAACTGAGTGGGGCGATTCTCCAACGCATCACAGCCTAAAAAAATGTGCAACTTGTGAAATGTTTGCCGAACTCTCTGGAACGGAACATGATATTGCCATTGGGGATGTCTTTGTGTGTGCGTGCAATGTAAGGAGTGTAAGGAAATCAGGCGACAACTCAGCGTTGTTATGGGCCTATATGAGAGTTTGAAGGACAGGGTGGATGCCCTCAAAAGATCTAAATCGAGGGGCCCATCAAGCTCTAAGCTGCCCACATCTTGCCAGAGCTTGCACTTGGTCATCACACAACACAGCAGCAACCCCCAAGGCAGAATGCACTGGTCCCACAGGAACTAGTAGTTGTTGGTGACTCTATTGTCAGGGAAATGGGTAACATGCTTTGTAAAAAGGATACATGGAACAGCACCAGGGTATGTCTGCAGGGGCAAAGATTGATGACGTAGAGCAGATATCATCTTTTAAGGGCACAAAAGGGGATATAGTTTTACACGTTGGCACTAATGATATTAAGAGTAGGAGACCGGCAGAATTACTTAACAAGCAATTCTGCACTTCAGATCACAACTTGGTGATTATCTCTTCTCCAATGGAACCTTTATCTCATGGCTATTCCCAACCTCGTGTTGTTTGGCATTACAAGAATGCAAAATGGGATGACCTGTGAGCCTTCTTTTCTTCGTTTCCATGGTCGGATTACTGTTTCAAAACTTCTGATGTCAACGTTTGCTCAGATCGTGTCAGTGAAATTATTCTTGCAGGAATGGAATCCTTTATCCCACACTCCACTTTAAAATCTCGTCCTTTATCTAAACCTTGATTTTCCAATAAATGTGCTAAGGCTGTTCAAGAGAAGAATGTTGCATATCGTAATTGGCTTGTTTCTAATTCTTCAGTTTCATTTTCTGCCTACACCAAAGCTCGCAACAATTGTAAAGCAGTTATTAATCAGTCCAAACTAGAGTTTGAACAGGCTAAGAGTAGAAAACTTGCTTCTTGCCCTAATGGTAGCCGAGCATTCTGGTCTTCTGCCAAAGCTATTGGCCGCAACTTTTGCCCAACTCTGCTCCCACCTCTGTCCAAACCAGATGGTTCTGTTGTCACTTCAGCCAAGGATAAAGCTGACCTGCTAGCATCCCATTTTTCTTCCAACTCATGTATTATTGATCTTGATAAAACACCTCCCACCATTCCCAACACGCTCCATTCAATGCCTCCTATTGTTTTCTGTCAAAAGGATATCAGAAGGATTTTAATGAACCTTGATGCTAAGAAAGCTCCAGGTTTGGTTTGGTTTGGTTTTTAATGGCGCATTGGCAGCTGTGGCCATAATGCACCAAATCAAAAAGAAAACTAACACAAAAATATTGGTCAGCCTTAGAACAGGCTACCGTGTCAAAAAGGTAAAAAAAATATAAACTTAAATCTTTGTGTATAAATTAATCGAGTATAAAAAATTAAAAACACGTCAGACATGTTGTCTCTGTCATCTAAAATCTGACCGAGTGTAAAGGGTTCAGCCAGATTACTAAAACTTCTAGAAAAAGATTGTCTAAAAACAGGACATTCAATAAAAATGCGAGAAACAGTTAAAATAACGTTACAAGTCTCACACATAGGTGGGCCATCCGCCCTCAGCAAAAAGGAGTGTGTTAGATGGCTATGACCTATGCGGAGCCGAGCAAGAACAACTTCCTCTCTTCGGACCCTGCGTAGACTGGACTGCCATTGCATGATTACAGGCTTAATGTGGTGTAGTTTATTCGCGGTCTGTCCGTGCCAAGAGTCTTGCCATTGGGAATATAATTTAGACCGTATTATTTGCCTGTAGCCTGTATAGGGGACTGACAGGCAATAACTATCCAGGGAAATGGCTGATTTGGCAGCAGTATCAGCTATTTCATTTCCCCGGATCCCAATGTGGCTTGGGATCCAGCAGAAGCGAATGTCAAATTCTGTTTCAAAGGCAGAACAAAGCATCTGCCGGATCCGGGAAAGGACCGGATGAGAGTTGTACCTCATCGATACAAGAGCCTGTAACACGCTCAATGAATCACAGTAAATTATATACCTTTGGTAATCGCTATTTATAATGAACTCAAGGGCTATTTCAATTGCATGCAACTCTGCAGTATAAATGCTAGCTTCTTGCGGGATCTTGAATGATAATGTCTTTTGAGGAAATACGACGGCAGATCCCACATAAGATTCTGACTTTGAGCCATCTGTATAGACTGGCAGAAAGTCAGAGTACTGCTCTCTATGTGATGCGAAGAGTTGTTGATAGACGGCCGCCGGTGTATTAGCCTTCTCCATGATCTTGAGGGAGAAGTCACACTTTGGCAAATGTGCATACCAGGGTGGAAGGAGTTGCCTTGGTGACTGGGCAACGTTGTCTACTGTCATGTTTAGTTCATTTATTAGTCCTTGAATCCGAATACCAAAAGGTCGGTTGGCAGTCCGACGGGCGTTATAGAGATTTTCCCAACGTGGCTCAAAAACTGATGCCCATGTGGGATGATCAGGCAGGGCTTTCAATTTAAAGGTGTAATGTAAAGACAACTGCTTACGTCGAAAAGATAGGGATGGTTCATTTGCTTCGTCGTAAAGGCTTTGGACTGGAGATGTGCGAAATGCTCCTGTGGCTATCCGAATGGCCTGATGGTGAACTGGATCTAACCACCGAAGTACACTATCTCTAGCAGATCCATATACCTGGGACCCATAATCAAGTTTAGAACGGACAAGGGCTCGGTAGAGACGAAGAAGGGTAGAGGGATCTGCGCCCCATGAAGTTGACGAAAGGGCACGAAGGATGTTAAACCCTTTAACACACCTTGTCCTAAGTTGACGAATATGTTGAAGAAATGTCAACTTTTTGTCGAAGATAAGTCCAAGGAATTTGACTTCTGCTACGACTGGGATGTTGTTTTGCCCAAGCCTTAAATCCGGTTCAGGATGAAGATTACGTTTGCGACAGAAGTGTACACAAACGGTCTTCTGTGATGAAAATCTGAACCCATTAGCCAATGACCAAGATGTAAGGTGGTCAATGGCTTTCTGCAGTTGCCTTTCAATGACCTTCATATTACATGAGTGACAAAATATAGTAAAGTCGTCAACATAGAAGGAATTGTTTATTGTGGGCGGAAGTTGTTCCGTGATAGAGTTTATTTTGATTGCAAAAAGCGTGACACTTAGAACGGACCCATGTGGGACTCCCTCTTCCTGACAGAACTCTCGAGAGAGAGTAGATCCTAAACACACTTGAAAATGACGATTCGAAAGGAAGTTTTTGATAAAGAGAGGAAGGTTACCCCTAAGACCAAAGTTGTGGAGGTCTTTTAATATTCCAAATTGCCAGGCTGTGTCATACGCTTTTTCAATATCAAAGAAAACTGCTACCAGATGCTCGGATTTAATAAAAGAGTCACGAATGTATGTTTCAAGTCGGATTAAATGATCCAAAGTGGTTCTGTCTCTTCGGAAGCCGCACTGAGTCCTGGAAAGCAGATCATTTGTTTCCAAATACCACACAAGGCGGGCATTAACCATTCTTTCCAGGACCTTGCACAAACAGTTTGTCAGAGCAATAGGACGATAGTTACTTGGATATCTAGGATCCTTTCCTGGTTTTGGGAAGGTAAGAACGATTGCTTTCCGCCAGGAATCCGGAAATTGTTTATCAAGGAAAATTCTGTTAAATAAAATTAATAAGTGATTTTTAGAATGTGGTGACAGATGTTTTATCATTTCGTAGTGGATGTCATCGGGCCCGACAGCACTTGCATGCGTAAGAAAGAGTGCTGCATTTAACTCTTCTTGTGTAAAGGGCTTGTTATATGGTTCGAGCCCTTTTGAAGAGAAGGTTAATGGATGTTTCTCGCGTTTTTCTTTCAAGGCCAAGAACTCTGGAGGGAATGATGTTGTTGCAGATATTTTTGCAAATGTTTCCCCTAGAGTATTTACAACTGCAGTTCGGTCTGCAATTAGACATCCATTGTGCTTGAGAATCACCGAAGGGCACGGTGGGTATTTGCCCTTCATTTTCCGGATCTTGTCCCAGACTACTTTTGAGTTGGCAGTCTGGGTTATGGATGATGTAAAACGGATCCAAGATTTCCTTTGGCTCTGACGTTGGATATAACGTGCTTTTGCATGTGCACGTTTAAATGATATTAGATTATCGGTCGTGGGATATCGACGGAATATCGATATAAAGACACAAAACAAAGCCTGGGGGATCCCAGGCTTTGTTTTGTGCCTTTTTTGCTGTTGTGCACTCTGAATTCCACCAAGGTTTAGGAAATAGTGGAAACCAGCTGGATGTTTTTGGGATTGCAATTGCAGCTGACTGGACAATACTTTCTGTAACGTAAGCGACTGCATCATTGATATGTTCCCGACTGACTGTAGCGATGTTAGGATTTGCCAGATGTTGAAAGGCATTCCAGTCAGCCTGATCAATCTTCCACCGCGGTAAACTAAATGGCTGACACGGTCTACCACTAGTTAAGGTGGTTATCACGGGGAAGTGATCACTTCACTGGGTTTTCTTCCACCTCCCATATAGCTGAAGGAAGGAGGGAAGGGGAGCAGATAGAAAGATCAATGGCAGAAAAAGTACGGGTAGGCATTTGGAAGAAAGTGTGTGTTCCCACATTGAGAAGGGAGAGGTCATTGTCATTGAGCATACGCTCTATGATTTGTCCCCTTCCGTTAATGTTAGTACTACCCCACAGAGTGTTATGTCCATTACAGTCCCCAAGAAATAATAAAGGGGGAGGCAATTGCATGACGAGATCATCAAGGTCTTCCTGGAGGATGTCAATACCGGGTGGTAAATAAAGAGAACAAACAGTTAATAAGAACCCCACTTTAAGGCGGATTGTTACAGCCTCTACGTTGGTTGTAAGTTGCAAAGGCTGAAAGGGAATCTTGTTGCTCACGAGGATTGCAACTCCTCCACGAGCAGGACCGTCCCCAATTCTGTCTTTACGAATGATCGTAATGTTACGTATGGTGGGGTCATCATTCGCCTTTAAATAGGTTTCCTGTACACAAAAGCACGATGGCTTGTACTTTTGCAGAAGTGCCTTGATGTCATTAATGTTTCATCGGAATCCACGACAGTTCCACTGTAGGATTTTAGCCATTATTTTGGCTTGGTGGGTCCATCAGGCGGCTTCCGAGGTGCTGAGGGCTTACTTTTATCAGTCTTGGATTTGTCTTTTTTGGGGAAGAAAGGGCGCTGTCCTGTGTCCATCTCTTCCTCCATAAAGAGTTCCAAGACTGAATTGTCATGTACCTCCTTGGTTTCGACATCCATTTTTTCTTGTCCTGGCATGGGCTCTTGATTTTTTTGTACTGTTACTTTAGTGCTCGCTTTTGATAGTGCTTGAGCACTGGGAGGTACCGATATTGGAGTGGCAGCTGACTGAGATTTCTGTGCTGGTTTTACTGAACTTAATAGATAGCAGGCGATGGGCGTGAATGACTCTTTTGGTGGCACAGTCATATCCATTTGGGTGCCAATCGAGCATTTATTGGATACCTTTTCGGCGTATGTTGCTTTGCCGTACTTACTGGTTTAACTGCTTTCCTGGCCTCTTGGTATGAGATGTTAAGTTCTACCTTTAGTCACTGGCAAGCACTTGAATATGCAGGGTGTTCTCCATTGCAGTTAATACATGTGGCTTTTGTAGCTGAACATCTAGTTATTTCGTGGTCCTATGCACCACATCGAGCGCATGCAAGGGAACCACGGCAGGCCATTTGCGAGTGTCCATATTTCTGGCATTTGAAACACCGTAAAGGGTTGGGAACATATGGACGCACGGAGCAGTTTATGTATCCAGCTTTAATCTCATCAGGAGATTTAGGTGAATTGAATGTCAGGATAATATTTCTGGTTTTAACCAGTTTCCCATCCCTATGTGCACTAATTCTTTTGACGGCAATAACTCCCTGGGACTTCAATTCCGAGCATATTTCCTCCTCGCTAACGTCGAGAAGGTCCCACTCTGAAATTACACCTCTCAATGAATTTAGTGTTCTGTGTGGTGTCACGGTTACAGGGATTCCTCCGATTGATGTTCCTCGGAGTAGATGTTCAGATTGCCTGTCATTTTTAGTTTCAATCAAGAGATCCCCAGAACGGAGCCTCTTAACTGATTTGGGTGAACCAGCTAACCCATCTAACCCTTTCTGTATAAAGAAAGGTGACATTTTACCAATCGGTTTTTCATTGGTGGAGTGCATGATTAAAAACCGTGGGATAGGCCCTGATGGTAGTTCAGTCCACTGCCTCTTTGACGCAATAGTGCTGTCAGTGTCTATATTTTCAGATAGGGACCGGGTTGGGGCCCCTGAAGAAATAAGTTTATCAGGATTCATGGAGATTTTTAAATTGTTCAGTGCCCGGGCTCCCCCACCCACCACGGAGCCCAAAGGGACGCCCACTACCCGGCATACAATAAATGCGCTCAGGAGTGGGACGCCAGGGCTACCCAGACACTATACCCGCACCGCCACCAGCCCGAATCCTGTCCCTCGGACCATGAGGGTAGGGGTGTGGCATTGACAAGGTTGACCCTCGCAGGCGACCCTACTAGCTGGGCCTTCCAGGATCTCCCATCTTGTCGAAGCAGGGGCCAAAGTGGTGTATTGAAGCTGGGCCCCTCAACCACCAGGATCCCCCCTTTCCAAATTTCCACGGGTCGCAGCGCACGGCAAACACGCCGGATTCCATTGATGTAAGCCTGGAACCTGGGCTGTGGGCATTAGATCCCAGTGATGCTAGTCTGGAAGTCCAGCAGCATCACTGGGAGGTCCCCTCACCACGTACAGGTGCCCACGTCGAGGGGAAAGCTCCAGGTCCTGATGGTATTTCTCCACTTGTTCTCAAAACCTGTGCTCCTGAACTTACTCCTATTCTTTGCCGCCTGTTTTCACTTTCTTATTCCAAAGGTGTTTTTCCTTCTGCTTGGAAATTTGCTCATATCCAGCCAGTTCCTAAAAAGGGTGACAAATCCCTCCCATCCAATTATCGACCCATTGCAATTACTTCTACTCTTTCTAAAGTAATGGAGAAATCAATTAACCACCAACTCTTAAACTACCTAGAAACCTTCCATCTGATCGATGATTGCCAGTATGGATTCCATCAGTGTCGATCCACTGCTGATATTCTGGCTTATGTTACCCATTTATGGACTAATTCAATGGAAAGGTTCGGGGAGACACAAGTAGTTGCTCTTGACATCTCAAAGGCTTTTGATCGTGTTTGGCATAAAGGTCTTCTAAATAAGCTTCCATCTTATGGTTTGCCAACTGTTTTTAGTAATTGGTTATCCAGTTTTCTCTCTGATCGCTCACTGAGGGTGATGGAAGATGGCTCTCTGTCTTCTAACTTCTCCACTAATGCCGGTGTCCCCCAAGGCTCAGTTCTTTCCCCCACTCTTTTCCTCTTGTATATTAATGACCTTCTTCCATTGACTGGAAATCCTATCCATAGTTTTGCCGATGATAGCACATTGCATTCCACTTTCCATTTTGAGAAACCTTGTTCTGCTCAACCAGCTTCAATTCCTTAAATGCCAATCTTCAGGTAATTCTCCAGTGGGGCAAGGACAACTTAGTTGATTTCAATCCTTCTAAAACTCAGTCTTGTCTTATATCTCACAAAAAGGATTCTTCTACTCCTATGCTTATCTTTAGTGACACTCCTATTTCTAGGCAAAATGATATATCTCTTTTGGGGATTACCCTGACTTCTAATCTCTCTTGGCACAAGCACATTACAAATATTGCTTCCTCTGCTTCTAAAAAAACTTGGTTTTCTCTTTCGCTCTCAGTGTTACTTTTCTTCCAAACAGCTGCTCACTCTGTATAAATCGCAAATCCGCCCAGCCATGGAATATTGTTCCCACATCTGGGGTGGTGTCCCCAAAACTTCTCTCAGGCTTCTTGATTCCATTCAGAAAAGGGCAGTTAGGTTAATTAATGATTCATCTCTAACAGAGTCTCTGCACTCGCTTTCTCATAGATGTACTGTCTCTGCTGCATGCCTCTTCTACAGATACTTCCATGGGCACTGTTCTTCTGAATTGGCTTCTATAATTCCCGCTCTCTCTTTCAAAACAGTCCGAACACGTGCCGCCACCAGCCAACATCCATTTACTGTCCAACTTCAAACCCACAGAACGAACTTTTCATCTTCCTCATTTATTCATTCAACTGCCATTTTCTGGAACAACCTTCCTTCATAGGTATTTCCTGAAAATTATAATCTACAGAAGTTCAAGTCCAATGTCAACAAATATCTTCTTTCGTCTTCTCAACCTCCAATCCAAGCATGGTACTAAGTACTTTAGGTTCTAATACCTCTTGTGTTTGGGGTTCACATAAAAAGAAGTACAGGTCACTGTTGAACAAAAGCCGAGAATTAGGGTTGAATTTGAAAGTGTCCGCAATTCTGCCCAGACACGATAGGAGGGAGTATGTGATGAGAGCCTTGTCGATCAATTCAGCCCTGGAAAGATTGTGCAAGGCTCAAGGGATAGAATTTTTTTCAGCCTGGTTTGTACTTGTAAACAGGAGAGACTGCTTCTACAGGGATGGGATACACTTAAATAGAAAGGGTGCAAGAATATTTGCTGATGCTATCGAGGCAGAGTTAGGTGGGTCGGAAAACTGATAGCTTGGGGGGATACAAGGACTAATAGTTTAACAGTAGCCATAGGCAGAGGTGAAGGTGATTCTTGCACAACTTCTATTAGAATAAGTAGTATCCTGAAGTGAGGGGGTGTTGGGGGGTTCAGGGACGAATGGCAGTCATCCTGAAATAGGTGGGTATATGGGATGTGTTAGGGTAACAAGGAATAGGAGCATGTATGCTCGCATGTATACCAATGCTAGAAGTATAGTAAATAAATTTGATGAATTTGAAGTGTTGGGACAGCAGAAACGTGGTGTCACACAGATATAAGGAATGCAGAACTGGAATTTGGGGAGTACAATGCGTACAGAAAGGATAGACAGGATAGAAAGGGAGGAGGTGTTATGCTGTTAATTAAAAAAAACATAAAATCAAAAGAAGTGCACCCAGTTGATATAGATGAACAGTGCTCTGTTGAGTCAGTTTGGTGTGAGATAAGCACTGCGAAAGGAAAAATAACAGTAGGAGTGTGTTATAGGCCTAATGACTTGAATGAGTACAATGAACAATTGTACAGAGAAATAGAGTGGGCCAGTAAATCAGAATGTGTTATAATGGGCGATTTTAACTTCCCAGATATTGACTGGAACTTGTGGCTTGGTCACTCACACACTAGTCAGACTTTTGTGGATTTATTGGATGATTGTTTTCTGCAGCAGCATGTTCTAGAGGCAACCAGAGAGAGAGTAATACTCTTGATCTGGTTATCAGCAGTGATCATTCATGTATTAAGAATTTGCAGATAAAGGAACCACTAGGTGGCAGTGATCACAGTGTACTGATGTGAGATTTACTTAAAGATATAATTACCATCAGGGGTAAAGGAAAGGGTTTTTGCTTCCGTAAAGAAGAGTACAGTGGTCTCAGAAAGTTTTTAAATTCTGTACAGTGGGATAAACTGACGATGTTACCAACAATAAATTCTAAGTGGGAAGCATTGAAGGAATTAATTGTGGATGCTACTAAAAGTTTCATACCTATTAAGAAATATTGTTCAAGGTTTAGCCCTAAATGGTTATCAAATGAACTAATGAGACTTGTAACAGAGAAGAAAAATGCATGGGATGCATATAAATTATCAAGCGACTCAGAAGCCTATGGCAGATATAAGCTAGTCTGTAATCAGGTCACAAAGGAGGTTAGGCAGGCGAAGGCAGATTACGAGAAATCCTTGGCAAAAGATGCTAAGAAAAACAGCAAGGATTTCTTTACTTATATAAACTCTAAAAGGAAGGGGATGAATCTGATTGGTCCACTTGACATAGATGGTTCCACTGTTGATGATCCTGCTCAGATAGGAAACAAACTGAATGAATATTTTGCATCTACATTCACCCATGAGGAATTATTATGGTTTGAAAATGGCAGAAGGTTATCAAATTGTAGCAGGATACTTCATGATTTTGTAATAACTGAGAGCAAAGTGGAGGAGAAATTGTTAAGTTAAACATAAGAAAAGCACCTGAGGTCGATGGGATCTATCCAGTTATATTAAAGGAGGCGGCAAAGCAACTAAGCAAACCCTTAGCCATAATTATGAGAGCATCCTTGGACTCAGGGGAGGTTCCCACGGACTGGGGAGATGTGCAAATGTATCCCAAATTCACAAAGGGGGATCGAAGGGTTACACGAGTAATTACAGACCTGTTAGTTTAACTTCTGTTCCGGGTAAAATAATGGAGTCACTCGTTAAAGATGCATTGCAGCATCATCTAGACAAGACTGCGGCAATAATTCAGACACAGCATGGGTTTGTTAAGGGAAAGTCTTGTCTGACAAATTTGACAGATATTATGACGTGGTTATAAAGGAACTGGATGCAAAAAATAATTTTGATACTGACACTGCTTTTGACACTGTTGCGCATGGAAGACTATTGTACAAATTGGAGCAGAATGGTATTAAGGGTAAGTTGCTACAATGGATAAAAGGATGGTTAAGTGCTAGAAGACAGAGGGTGGTAATCAATGGGCTGCTCTTCATGGACTAATGTTATTAGTGGAGTCCCACAGGGTTCGGTGTTGGGTCCACTGTTGTTTTGTATATTTATCAATGATATTGATGAAGGTATATCAGGCTTAATGTCGAAGTTTGCAGATGATACAAAGGTTCGCAGGGTTGTTAATGACAGTAATAGCAGTGTGCTACTGCAACAGGATCTAGATCATTTGGGCAGATGGGCTAAGAAGTGGCAACTGAAGTTTAACCTTGACAAATGCAAAGTTCTGCACATGGGTAGAAGTAACCCCAGAGAAACGTACAAACTGTGTACTACTACACTTAAGGTGGTAGAAAATGTAAAAGACCTGGGGGTAAGTGTGCAGGCAGATATGAAGTTTTCTGAGCTATGCAGACAGGCTGCCAGGGCAGATCATGGGGTTTTGTCAATGATATATAGGAATTTTGCTGGCAGGGAAAAGGAGGTGATTATCCCTCTGTATAAGGCAATGGTCAGGCCACGCCTTGAGTACTGCGTACAGGTCTGAAGGCCTAATTTTAGAAAGGATGTAGATTTACTTGAGTGTGTACAGAGAAGGGCAACAAGATTGGTGAGGGGAATGAAGGGATCCTCTTAGCAAGAGAGGCTTAAGTTCTGCAAATTGCAGTTGCTGGAGACTAGGCACCTGCGCGGTGATCTGATTGAGGTCTATAAGGCCTTGAATGGGTTGAGCACGCTGAATTCTGATGGGATCCTCCCACTTGTTCAGAATACGAACCTACGGGGACATAAGTTCAAATTAAGAAAGGATAGATGTAGAATAGATGTACTTAGTAGCGTGCATGGGTTGAGGGAGAAGTATGGGTGGAGGGGGATGCCGGAAACTTTGCTCTAGAGACTAAACATGGGTTTCACCATGTTTAGTCTCCTCACCTGGGGCACTTTAATTTCAACCCAAGCACGGTACTAAGTACTATAGGTTCTAATACCTCTCGTGTTTGGGGTTCACATAAAAAAAAAAAAAAAAGGATGTGTGGAAATTTGCCTTTAGCCAGCGGGCGGTTAATTGCTGGAACAAACTTCGATCTGTCGTTGTGGAAGTTGATAGGTTGAATAAATTTAAGGGGGAACTGGACAGGCATTTGGAGAGAATGGTGTGAATTTTTTTTTTTTTTTTTTTGGCTGATGCTGCATAAGCTCATACACATGCTTTCTTGCATCACATGCCACTACTACTACTACTACAACCATCCCAGATCCCTTGAACCAAGTTTCTATGGACCATAGCACAGAGCAAACAGGTCAGATTGCCATGATAATAGCCTGGAACCTAGGCTGTGGATGTTGGATACCAGTAATGCTAACCTGGAGCATCACTTTGAGGTCCATTCACCATGAAGTGGTGCCAGTATATATTAAAAATGGGAGCACATATGAATTCTTTTAAGGAAGGTGAAGGTATTCAATAATATGCTGCATTGTCAAAGGTTCTTCCAAGTTTGAAATGGATAATAAAATTACATTTTTACCTTGGTGATATCCCGACCATTCAATAAGCATGCTTAACTGTGACAGTGGTATTGCAGTGAGTACACTGAGGTGGGTCATATCCTTAGTAGACAGAAGTATATAAGATGAATAGTGTCAAATTTGCAAATCTGTAAATTTGGATGTTCAATTCATGCTCCAACTGATAATTATCTGAATACATTGTCCAATGTATTATCAGTTGAAGCATAAATTGAACATCAAAATTTGCAGATCTTGCTTAATATGAATAAGTGTGCCATATTTGTTTCCACTGTATATGATAAGCTCATATTGAGGATCAACAGCCAATGAATGGTTACTTAATCAACATGCTCATTTCCTAAGATTCTAATGTTAACTAGGATCCAACAAAAGCTATACGTACATTGCTGGTTTTCTTGAACTTCAGTGAACCAATGTTATTAGTGGAGTTCCCTAGGATTTGGTGTTTGGCCTATTGATGAAGATATATCAGGCTAACTGTCAAAGTTGGACAGATGGGCTGTGAAGTGGAAACTGAAGTTTAACATTGAGAAATGTACCAACTGTATGTGGTACTACACAGGATAGTGAAGAATGAAAAAGACCTGGGGATATTGTGCAGACAGACTGCCATAGTGGGTCATGTCAATGATATACAGGAATAAGGAAGTGATTATCTCTTTGTATAAGGCAATGGGCAGGCCACACATTGAGTGCTTCATTTTAGGAATAAAGAACTAGAACAAAGAAGGGCAAGGAGAATAAAGGAGGTGCTCTTACCAAGAAAGGCTTAAATTCAGCAAACTGCAGTTGCTGAATTTAAGCCTCAATCAGATCACCTTGCGGATGCCTAGTCTGGAGACTAGGCATCCGCAAGGTGATCTGATTGAGGTTGGGAAAATTCATATTTTAGCATTAAATCAGCTCACACACCAACCATAAGAATAAGTATTTACTGTAACTAAAATATTTACATATTAAAATAAAATAAATATTTACAAAAACTGCTATTATATTAAATTAAATTATATACATGTAAAAAACATTAAAACTGTGATAAAATCCTTGAGATAAAATACACTAAAATAAACCGGATTAAAAGCGATAAAAATCTCTGGAGCTTTCGGAAGCATCGGCTTCCTTCCTCAGCAGTAACAAAACTTCCTATAAAAACCGCTGATTACAATAAGTCTGCTGTGGCCGAACATTTTTGGGAGAAGCAGCATCAAATTTCCCCAGAGGATGCGGTTATCGTGGATCGAGCGCATGGGTTCTGGAACCTTAAATGGCTTGAGAGCCTACGAATCTGTTCATCCGACCACAATATTATGAATAGGGACAGAGGTATGCGTATGCATCCTATGTTTGAAACTATCATCCTAAGTACGGATGAACAGTTTTGCTTAACACGTTCCCGAGCTATTTCCGCTTCCAGTTCAGACCATGCGCCGACTGCACCACGTGTATAGGTACCGTGAGCCTGTTATATATGGACGTGCTGCAGGAAGTTTTGTTACTGCTGAGGAAGGAAGCCGATGCTTCTGAAAGCTCCAGAGATTTTTATCGCTTTTAATCCGGTTCATTTTAGTGTATTTTATCTCAAGGATTTTATCACATTTTTAATGTTTTTTACATGTATATAATTTAATTTCATATAATAGCAGTTTTTGTAAATATTTATTTTATTTTAATATGTAAATATTTTAGTTACAGTAAATACTTATTCTTATGGTTGGTGTGTGAGCTGATTTAATGCTAAAAAAAAAAAAAAAAAAAAAATCTGATTGAGGTGTATAAGGCCTTGAATGTTTTCAGCAGGCTCAATGCTGATGAGATTATGAAATTGAGGAAAGACAGTTGTAGAATAGATGTGTGCAAATTTGCCTTTAGCTAGCAGGTAGTTGATTGCTAGAACAAATTTCGATTTGTTGCTGTGGAAGTTGATAGCTTAAATAAATTCAATGAAGAATTGGACAAAGTTTTTGAACGAATTGATGTGCGAAATGGAAAAGTTTTATTTTATTTTTTTGCTGATGCTGCATAAGTTTGCTTTCTTGCATCATCATATGCCTCTACTAATGCTAATTTCAGAAATTGTTTGATATTGTTTCACTTAAAAAAGACTGCTGTACAAATTGTTGCTGCTATGAATAAAGGTATGGTTAAGTGGGTTATCAGTGAGCACTGCTCTTCATCTAATTTTATTAACAGAGTCCCCCAGGGTCCAGTTCTGAGCCCATTGTTGTTTTCTATTTTTTATTAATAATATTGATGAAGCATATCAGGCTTAATAATGGGTATGTTACTGCAAAAGTATCAATTAAAATTAAGATTTGGACTAAGAAATAGCAATTGATGTCTAATATTGACAAATGTAAATTCCAGATTAACGTACCAGCTGTGTCGTATAACACTCAGGGTAGTGAAGAAGGATTTGTTTGTTTGTAATTTGGTTTTTAGGAGCATTAGCAACTAAGGCCATATTGCTCCGGGAATATGCGGTGGTCATTCCCTAACCTTTCCACATCCTCCGTATTTGGTGGTGACGGGCTCGAACCCCGGTCTAATCAAAAAGCGTGTGCTACACACCGCTGCTCCTTCCCACCTGGCTACGGAGGGGCAGGAGGTGCCCCGTGAAGAAGGAAAAGACCCAAGTGTAATTGTATAGTCAAATATGAAGTTCTCTGAGCAATGCAGAAAGACTGCCAGGACAGTTCATGGTGTTTTGACAATTATATACAGGTATTTAGTTAACAGGAATAGAGAGTTGATTATCCCTTTTGTATAAGACAATGGTTAGGCCACATCTTGAATACTGCATACAGGTTCAGATGCAGAGAAGAGGGGAAGACTTCAGTTTTGCAAGCCTTTCAGCATCTAGACTAGGCATATGTAAAGATATCTGATTTTGTTGTATAACGTCTTGAATGGATTAAGTAAGCTCAATGCTGATGAAATCCTTCCTCTTACTCAAACTACATACATGAGGGGAGTTCAAATTGAAGAAGGATGATTGTGGGTTGGTTGACTCCCATCAGGTGTGGTGAGGGATAGTTTGAATAAATTCAAGAAAGAACAACTAATATAAACTCTTAGAGGGGATAGACAGGTAAAATGGATAGTATTGGCTTTTTTTTTGCCTGATGTGAGGCATGGATTCTACAAGATTTCTAAATATGTCTTGTGGTATCTGGTATCTACTCGTAACCAGCAGATTCTTTAACTCCTGTAAGGTCTGTGGTTGAGACGCCGCAGATTGGAGTTGGTGTTCAACACAAACCACAGATGCTCAATGGGATTGATGTCTGGGCAATACCTGGAAGTCTTCCTCATGTTCTGCAAACCAGTCTTGGATGGTGTGGCATGGCACATGGATGACTAGACCAGGGTATCCCAGCAGAACATCACCCAAAGCATGACACTGGTTTGTTTTTGTCCCATAGTGTATCCAGTAAACAATGCACATGCACCCGGCCGTCCAAATAGTGCAACAGCAAACATGATTCATTGAACCAGATGACCTTCTTCCAATCACTCAAGATCCAGTTTTGATGCTCGCGTGCCCATTGTAGGCACTGTCGCCGGTGAACTGTGATTAGCACGGGTACTCGGAGCAGCCTGCAGCCCCATTTTCAGCAAAGTTCGACGTACTGTGTGTTGTGATACAATACTCCTGTCACCAGAATTCCAATTACCAGCGAGTGGCACCACAGTCATCCTTCTGTTGCCACGTACCATCCAGGAGAGCTTTTGCTCACCTCGTCGCCAGTTCATGGTGTTCCCCTCCTCAGACCACTTTCAGTAGGTACTTACCACGGCTGACTGTGAGCACCCCACCAGCCGTGCCATTTCAGATATGCTCTGGCCATTACAATTTGGCCTTTGTCAAACTCGCTTTAGTCCGCTGCCTTTCCCATCTGAAGAACAAGAGTAACACTGATTAATGTAGCTCAGTATCAGGTGTTTTTTATGCCATAGTTCACCTGCAGTTGCTTCGATTTGCATAACTCGCTGGCCATAATGTTTTGGCTCATCAGTGTAAGCTTGCTTTTTTCCATCATTTGCTACTACTACTAGCAGTGTGAAAAAATTAGGTGTCAACTCAGCATTAAGATGGGCATTTATGGGAGCAGGGTACATGACCTCAAAAGAATTAAAATGGGGGAGGAACCCATCAAGCTCTCAGGTCCCATAGGAGGTTGGTGACTATTCTCAGGGAAACATGAAATAGAACCAGGGTATGTCTGCCAGTAGCAAAAGTAGATGATGTTGTAGAGCAGATATCATCTTTTAGGGGCATAAAAGGTGATATTGTTGGCACCAATGAAATTAAGATTAGGAGATCTGAGGATTTAATGAGTACAGGGCAATGTTGGCAAAAAGTCAAACGTTAGGATTGAGTTTGAAATTTTGCCTAGACCCAATAGGAGAGAGTCTATGTTGAGAGCCCTGGAGAGAATGTGCAAGGCTCGTGGGACACACATGAATAGAAAGTGGGCAAGAATATTTCTTGATGCTATGGAGCCAATGATAGGTAGGTTGGAAAACTGCTAGTTTGGGGGGGGGGGAGACACAGAATAATAGTTTAACTAGAGCCTCGGGCAGAAGTGAAAGTGATTCTTACATTGCTACTACCGGTACATGCAGCAGCCTAGAAAGCAAGGTGTCTGGGATTTCAGGACCTGCTATGCATCATCATGGAACAAATGAATACATGGGCTGTGTTAGAATAACTAAGAGTAACAACACATGCATGTACACTAATGCCAGGAGCACTGTAGATGAATTTGAAGTACGATTAAATTGTTGGATGTAGACCTTGTAGGAATACCAGCAAGGTGATGCTGAATTCAAATATGGGGAGTACAATGTATACAGACAGGATAGGCAGAGGGGTTATGCTCTTGGTCAAGAAGCATATTAAATCAAAGGCTGGGTGACAAGTCAATTTGGTGTGATATAAGCACTGGGAAAACAAAATTGCAAGTAGGAGTGTGTTATAGGTTCTAGTTCAATTTTTTAGACAATTCTTGGGATTGATCTAAGCAAGCCATAAATCCACTCTGCAGGAATTTTTTTTATAATTCTTTTAGATGCATAACTGTAATATCTAATTGCATTCTCTTCTTTTGCAATAAAATCAGATGATATTATTTAGATCATTTGAGTGTGGGGCCCTGTTTGACAGAACTGGTTGGACATGCTGCTTTCCAATGATTTGGAGTAGATAGTTTGAACCATTTGGCCTGATTAATATGAAAATCAAATATCTCAATCAACAACACAGCCCTGTCTGACTTATTATTATTAGCCATATGGTTCAAGGGAGACTTATGCTGCACCAGCAAAAAAAAAAAAAAAAAAAAATCTCAGAAAATTCAAGGAATTAGCAGCATTTTCAGTACAAGAAGCAAAGGCAGTCTTGGAGCAAATGGTTAGAAGAACAGAGTGATATTGAGCATCTGACAAGTGTATATTCAAATATGCTTCATAAGGGATCGAAAAGATTATTGAAATGGCTAAGAGTGGCAAAAAAAAAAATGCAGTGGAATTATAGAAGGAATGATCCACAGTTAAATGAAAGGTGAAGAAAAATTGTGTTCATTTGTAGACTCTGTAGGAGATGAAGTAAGCCTTCAAAGAAAGAAAACTAGACTTTGTGAAAAGAGTGATGTGACCAAAGCTTATACAAGTGGTTTTAACATCTGACAAAATCCTTCTTATTAAAAATTTTTATTGGGAAATAGCAAATGCACCTATTATTAAAAACCATTAGACAACCAACTTGTCTTTCTAGGAATATTGCTGATCTCATTGCTGCCTTCTGAACAATTGATACAGTATTATTTGGAAAGCCTTAGCTAATTAATGATAGAATAAATAAAGTACTAGTGTCCCCCTAGAGTTTTATAGATATAATATTTAATGTGTGTGCTCTTTCTTTTCAATAAAAAAAGGACATTATTACTACATCACCATAACTTACATTATAAAGAATGAGTGGTGACACATCCACTGATAAATAACAGTGATCTATTGACCGAAAATGTGAAATTAGCTGACATTATTATGGACACCAAAAAGTACATTTAGAAGAGAGATTTATTAATAGTGGCAAATGGTGCAAAAAAAAAACTTCCAACATCATCTGTCTAGTTCTTCCTTGAATTTATTCAAGCCACCCACATCCAAAACAACAAATGGAAGCTGTTCTAACAATCAACCACCTGATGGCTGAATTTTTTTTTTTTTTTTTTTTTAGGAGCATTAGCAACTAAAGCCATATTGCTCCGGGATATGCGGTGGTCGTTCCCTGACCTTTCCGCATCCTCCGTATTTGGTGGTGACGGGCTCGGACCCCGGTGTAATCAAGAAGCTTGTGATACGAAACTGCTGCTCCTTCCCACCTGGCTACGGAGGCGCCCCTAATGGCTGAAGGCAGACTTCTGCACATTTATCCTGCAACCATTCTTTCTCAACTTGAATTTACCTCTCATTATGCAGTCTCAGCAAGAGGAAGAATCCATTCAAGTTCTTAAACACCTCACCAAACAGATCACCAGGTGCCTAGTCTCTAGATGCCGCAATTTGGAGAACTAATACCTTCTCCATACCCATTTCAGCAGATCTACATCCTTCCTAAAGTGAAGCCTCAAGATATGGTCTAACCAATGCAGTTGCACTTAACCCTTGTACAAAGGGATAAGCACATCCTCATTCCTGCTAGCAAAGTTTTTGTATATCATTGACTAAACCACAAGATTTAACCTTAACTGAGATTCCTCCAAAGTCTGTTTCTGATCTGCAATTTTTAGATTTTAGACGTTGAGCCATTTTTGTAGTAGGAAAGGAGGAAAGCTTGATAATCAGGAAGTTAGTTGGAAATGCATTCTTTATTTTTGCATTTTGGAATGGGATTCTGAACATAATAATATCTAGTCATAAAACCAAAGACTGTTCCATTTCTACTCCTTTTTTTTTTGTCCTAGGAATGATGACTTAGGTTACCACCATGCCATTGGTGACCGAGAAGTTACTTGTATAAGAAGAAATGTGTCTTTCCTTTCTGTTTAAAGTTAACTTTTTTATTTAGAAGAGCATAAATTAATAAACTTTAATACTCTCTACAAGCGACTTATTTATGAGAAGGCACTTGGAAATCACTTACTTGTTATTCCAAGCTTTACAAACTGCATGAACAATAAATTGTTTGATGCTTGTTTAGTTGAAGTCTGATACCTACTTTAGTAAAAGTCAGAAACAACAGTCGTTTTTATAATTTTACTATTTGATAAGTGATACATTTAAAGGGTGTGAACCCTAACTGTTTTACACCAATTCCATTTAAAAATGGAATTGGTGTAAAACAGCTTTCTTCCCATTGGTATGCTGAAACTCCCTCACACAAATTGTTAGTTAAATATTCGGCAAAAATATATTCAGATGTGCAATATAATGAAATTATATAAAGCAGTTCTTTCCACTTACCAAAACCCATATAGTAATAGCAATGCATCTGCCCATGATTGATATCTCTGAGCTCTGTCATTAGCCTGTATAAGTGTATAGCATCCACTAGTACCCATGAAAACACTGACAGGAAAAGAAAATGTAGAATAATTGCCACCATCTTGCATGGGAACTGAAAAAGAAAAAACATTTTTTTTCATCTCAATATATCATGGATGATTAGGTCTAAAAATATGAAGTTTATGGAAAACCACTAATTTCAGAATAGAAACTGGTATACTGAGACAACCTGCATTATCTCAGCAAAGAACCACCTATTGCAGTGGTTTTCATAGTGTAGGATACTCCCAACTAGCAGTCAAGTTGATTCATAAGTTTTTATATTTGTCCTGTCTTAAACTTCAAATTACTATGTAGTTTCATTTCATATTCCTTGATTAGTTATTCTAAATACATTGCATGTCTCAAATATGTCCTCACTAAATTTCCAATACTTTTATTCCCAGGAGCCATTTCACATACTTTGTATCCAATGGGATACAAAGTATGTATGTGAAATGGCTCTACTTCCATGTTCTCCAGTTTTCATTCTAAATCTATCCAGGACCCTTCTGCTGTTTACTGAGGTTATTGATTATACTTTTCTGTGGTCATTTACTTCAATTTCTTTCTGGTTCTTATAAGAAAAATACAGTTAGTGGTCAAATGTAGTTTATCTTCCTTTTCACTAACTTCAACCCCCCCCCCCACAAGAATAACTCAATGATTTATTATATAAATGTAATTATGCTAATCATAATTAATTTCTAACTTTGGCTATTATTTTAACAACTCTGTAGGTCTGTGATGGCAAAAATTTAGTAACTTCTTAAAATGTTGCAATACTAACTATTTTTATGGAGGGTGCATTCAATTAACTTTGTAACTTTTTGAATAAAAATGTCCTTTTCTTTTAAAGTTGAAACACTCAACTGTTAGCTTTTTTCACGGCTGTGTGTTCTGTAATTTTAAACCGTACAATTTAAATTTTAAAATAAAAAATATCCATTAAAGTGATGTCCATGTGAAGCTTATTCTTGTATATAATTATCAAACATTTTAAAAGTAGTGGCATCTCTAGTGTCTAATAACTGACATATGCAAGCTTCACCTTTGATCCTTACATCTTCACTTGCTAAGCTGTTAGCATTAGTAGAGGCCTGTGATGCAAGAAAGCAAGCTTATATAGTATCAGCCAAAAAAAATAACCCATCCATTCACTCCAAATGTTTGTATAGTTGCTGACTTCCACTACAACAGATGGAAGTTTGTTCCAACTATCAACCACCTGCTGGCTAAAGGTGAATTTCTGCACATGTATTCTACAATTGTCTTTCCTCAATTTGAATTTATGTCCCTTCAGGTGAGTAATCTGAGCAAGAAGAAGAATCCCATTAGCATTGAGCTTGCTCATCCATTCAAGGCCTTATACACCTCAATTAGATCACCTCGCAGGCTTCTAGCCTCCAAAAGCTGCAACTTGCAGCACTTAAGCCTTTCCTGGTAACACCAATCATTGCCCTTCTCTATGCTCATTCCAGCAGCTCTACATCTTTCCTAAAATGAGGCCTCGAGGTGTGGTCTGACCATTACCTTATACAGATGCAGGATATTTCAGAGACTGCTGGGAATCATTGGGGTACAAGTAAACACATGGGTTGTGTTAGGGTAGCTAAGAAAAAGAACAGGTGCATGTATACTTGTGTGTACACCAATGCTAGGAGTTTAGTAAATAAATTTGATGAATTTGAGGTATTGCTCAAAACATCAAAGGCAGATATTGTGGGGATTTCAGAGACGTGGTGTCACACAGATATAAGAAATGCAGAACTGGAATTTGGGGAGTACAATGTCTACAGAAAGGATAGACAGGATAGGAAGGGAGGAGGGGTTATGCTATTAGTTAAAAAACACATAAAATCCAAGGAAGTGAAGCCAGTCGACATCGCTGGACAGTGCAGTGTCGAGTCAGTTTGGTGTGACATAAGCATTGGGAGATCAAAATTGAGAGTAGGAGTGTGCTATAGGCCTAATGACTCTGATGAGTATAATAAGAAACTGTTCGGAGAAATAGAGTGGGCCAGTAAATCAGAGAGTCTTATAATGGGGGATTTTAATTTCCCAGATATTGACTGGAATTTGGGGGCTGGTCACTCACACAGTAGCAAGGCTTTTGTGGATTTATTGGATGATTGTTTTCTACATCAGCATGTTCGGGAGGCAACTAGAGGGAGTAATACTCTTGATTTGATTATCAGTAGTGATTCTTCATGCATTAAGAATCTGCAGATAAATGAACCACTTGGTGGCAGTGATCACAGTGTGCTGAAGTGGGAGTTACTCAAAGAGGTAACTACCATTAGGGGTAAAGGGAAGGGGTATTGCTTTCGTAAAGGCGACTACAATGGACTGAGACAATATTTAAATTCTATACAGTGGGATCAACTGATGATATTGCCAACAGCAAATTCAAAATGGGAAGCATTCAAAGAACTTATTGTGGAAGCTACTAGGCTTTACATACCAACTAAGAAATATTGTTCAAGGTTTAGGCCTAAATGGTTGTCAGATGAACTAATGAGGCATATGGCAGAGAAGAAAAATGCATGGGATACATACAAATTAACACGTGACACGGATGCCTATGATAGATACAAGTTGATCTGTAACCAAGTTACAAAGGAGGTTAGGCAGGCGAAGGCAGATTACGAGAGATCCTTGGCAAGGGATGCGAAGAAAAACAGCAAAGAGTTCTTTACTTATGTAAACTCTAGAAGGAAGGGGATGAATCAGATTGGTCCACTTGAGATCGATGGGTCAACTGTTGATGACCCTGCTCGGGTAGCTAACAAACTAAATGAATATTTTGCATCGACATTCACACATGAGGAGTTATTCAGCGAGGGGAATGCCAGAGGTGTATTCAACTCTAGCAGTAAGCTAGAGAATCTTGTAATAACTGAGAGCAAAGTGGAGGAGAAATTGTTGAAGATAAACACAAGAAAGGCACCTGGGGTGGATGGGATCTATCCAGTTATATTAAAGGAGGCAGCAAAGGAGGTAAGCAAACCCTTAGCCATAATTATGAGAGCTTCCTTGGACTCAGGGGAGGTACCCATTGACTGGAGATGTGCAAATGTGACCCCAATTCACAAAGGGGGATCAAAGGCTGACACAAGTAATTATAGACCTGTGAGTTTAACTTCTGTTCCCGGAAAATTAATGGAGGCACTGGTGAAAGAAGCACTGCAGGATCATCTAGACAAGACTTCAGTTATAGCTAGGACACAGCATGGTTTTGTTAAGGGGAAGTCTTGCCTGACCAATTTGATTGGATACTATGATGCAGTCACAAAAGAACTGGATGCAGGGAATAACTTTGATATTATATACTTGGATCTTAGAAAGGCTTTTGATACTGTTGCACATGGAAGACTGCTGCACAAATTGGAGCAGTGTGGCATTGGAGGCAAGTTGCTGCTATGGATAAAGGGGTGGTTGAGGGGGAGAAGACAGAGAGTGGTAATCAATGGACACTGCTCATCGTGGACTAATGTTATTAGTGGAGTCCCTCAGGGTTCAGTATTGGGGCCTTTATTGTTTTCTGTATTTATAAATGATATTGATGATGGTATATCAGGCTTAATGTCCAAGTTTGCAGACGATACGAAGGTTGGCAGGGTTGTCAAGGACACTACTGACACTATGCTGCTGCAACAGGATTTGGAAAGGTTGAGCAGATGGGCTTCGAGGTGGCAAATGAAGTTTAACATTGACAAATGTAAAGTACTACATATGGGAAACAGCAACCCCAGAGCAACGTATCAACTCTGTGGTACTACACTGACAGTGGTAGAGAATGAAAGGGACCTGGGGGTGGTGGTGCAGGCAGATATGAAGTTCTCTGAGCAGTGCAGACGGGCTGCAAGAGTAGCTCATGGTGTATTGTCAATGATATATAGGAATTTTTCTAGCAGGGATAAGGAGGTGATTATTCCCTTGTATAAGGCAATGGTCAGGCCACACCTAGAGTACTGTATACAGGCTTGGAGGCCTCATTTCAGGAAGGATGTAGAGCTGCTGGAACGAGTACAGAGAAGGGCAACTAGATTGGTGAATGGGACAAAGGGGTTCTCTTACGAAGAAAGGCTTAAGTTTTGCAAATTACAGTGTCTGGAAACTAGGCACCAGCGGGGTGATCTGATAGAGGTGTACAAAGCCTTGAATGGTTTGAGCATGCTCAATGCTGATGGGATTCTTCCTCTAGCTCAGAAAAATCACCTGAGAGGGCATAAATTCAAATTGAGGAAAGACAGATGTAGGATAGATGTGCGGAAATTTGCCTTTAGCCAGCGGGTGGTTGGTGGGTGGAACAGACTTCCATCCCTTGTCGTGGAAGTTGATAGCCTAAATAAGTTTAAGGCTCAGCTGGACAGGTATTTCGAACGAACAGAGGGGTGAAGTGGAAGTGGTTATTTTTATTTATTTATGTTACTTTTTTTTTTTTTTTTTTTTTTTTTTTTTTTTTGGCTGATGCTGCATAAGCTTGCTTTCTTGCATCAAATGCCTCTACTAATGCTAATGCTAAGGAGACAATCACCCCCATATCCCTGATAGCAAAATTCATGTATATCATTGACAAGACACCATGAGCTACTCTTGCAGTCTTTTTACACTGCACAATTACCCCCAGGTCCTTTTTATTCTCCACTGTAGTACCACCCAGTTGATACATTACTCTGGGGTTACTGCTACCCATATGCAGTACTTGACATTTGTGAATGTTAAACTTCATTTGCCACCTCTCAGCCCATCTGCTCAACTTTTCCAGATCCTGTTGCAGTAGTGTACTGTCATTAACAATCCTGATATACCAAAAACAACAATGGGCCCAACACCGAACCCTGGGTGACTCCACTAATAACATTAGTCCACGAAGAGCAGTGTCCATTGATTACCACTCTCTGTCTTCTCCTACTTAACTTGCCCTTAATGCCACACTGCTCCAATCTGTTTTTTATACATGAAACAAGTGTCTGACATGCATGTTTTTTTTCTGGTGGTGAAGAAATCTGGGTGAGCTATATATCTCTTGAAATAAGGAAGTTTTGGTACCAGTTGTTCATTATATTATTTGAGTTTTTAAATTGAAAATAAAGTTGTTTACCTGATCATTTAGTAGGAACAAGCATGCCAACTCTGGGCAGTGTAAGTAACCGGTTGTCACTAAGGATTTTAGCAAGGATCAAATCTCCTCTTCAGCTACTTCAAGAAGGGCCATTAAGAAGTGGCCAATTTGTGTATAAAAACAATATAAATCCTATGGTAGATGTAGACTGCACTGTATTATTGTAGACAGGTTCACAGTTTTCTGTATGTTCATTGTTTATAATAATAGCTAGATTAAATATAAAATAAACAGCAACAAAAATTTCTGGTTATATGAAGACAGAGTAATTTTTAGATAAAAATCAGAAATATATGATAATCTAGCACTACACAGTTCTGTGTAATATATTAGTCAAGGACTTTGTTTTATAGAGTATTTGGAAACTTCAAAAAAGTTAATATTATGTCATACAATGAAATATTTTTTAAGGTTCTTACCTTCTGGTATACTAATAATGGACGGGCCTTGAGAGCTATCAAGAAAGTAACTTCTGTGATAAATATGCATACCACCAAATTTTTATGAATTATATTACTGTTTGTTTGAGGACCTTGAAGCAAGCTGAGAAGAATAAATGTTGCAGCCAGAAACAAAAGGGAAAGAATGATGGCTACATATGAAAAGATATTCTGAACATATGTCTCCTGGGGTAGCATCTATAAATAAAGACAAAATACAAATTAAATGAATAATAATACATTTTTGTTCTGATTAGTGAATCAGAACCTATATACACAATTTTTTACCCAGCCAATGTTATAAAAGGAGTGCTCAATAAAGAAATAAATTGGCTTGATTACAAAAAATGTGTTTATTTACCTTGGTTTGCATCTTCACTGAAAGTACTGCTTATTCAGCAGTTTTAATAACTTGCTTAGGACCATCAAAGACCATGGTAGGGTGAGATCAGGGCTATATGATGGATATAGAATACATTGTGCAACTTTACATTATTGTGATGCAGTCCCCAGCACTTAATTGTTTAATGTGCTTAACAAGAGTCTATACAATAGAACAGAATAATAGCACTATAATTCATAATATGTGTTCTTTCACTCTGTATACATACTCCAATGAACATGAAGAAAAGTGAACCATACAAATCTTTTTCTCCCCCAGATTCTCCTTAAATTCTCTGAACCACTGGAAAGCAGGGTTACAGCACCTTCTCAGTAAGCTTCTGGAAGCAAACTATATGCTTTAGTTGGGCTTTTCTGCAATCTCCAAAATTTCAAAGTAGTACACCATTCCTCTTCAAAATCTACCAGGTGAGCCAGGCCCACTGGAAGCAAAAACAACCACACAGAATGAGTGCAGTCACTCAGTGATCTTGACTCACAGCATGCTTCACGTGCATCACCACAAGCACTGACAGAATGGATAATCATGTTTCCTAATGATGACATTAGTCTCAATCTTTCTTGAATTTAAAAATTTTCTTATATATGTTGTAATGGTCAGCTAATAAGATGTACCTGATGATATATACAAGGTTTCATAAAAAAGGTTTTGTGATCTTATAATTCTTGAGCTCATAGCAGCAGGGCTGAAAACATCTTTAGAATGTGTGCCAATCTAGCAAAGAGTTGCTTTGTATGAACATGTGTACTGAAACAACTGAATAATTTGCAAACATTAAATTTTGTTGTAAACCTGGAAAGCCAACAGTGGAAACACGAAAATGGCCATACAAGAAAAGATATCGCTTTCATTTGGTTCAGTTCAATCTATTAGCATTAGGAGAGGCATATGAGGCAAGAAAGCAAGCTAATACAGCCATCAGTCAAAAAAAAAAAAAAAAAAAAAAACCACTTCCATTTACTCCAAACCCATCCATTCACTCCAAAGGTTTGTCCACTTTCTTTCTCGAATTTATTAAAGCTATCAAGTTCCACAATGACAGAAGGAAGTTTGTTCCAGCAGTTTGTTCCACCTGCTGGCTAAAGACAAATTTCCACACATCTATTCGACAACTGTCTTTCCTCAATTTCAGTTTATGCACCCTCAGGTTTGCAATCTGAGCAGGATTGCAATTCCATCAGCATTGATCCATTGAACCTGCTCGATCCATTCAAGGCCTTATAAACCTCAATCAGATCACCTCGCAGGTGCCTAGTCTCCAGATGCTGCAATATGCAGAACTTATCAGAACTGCATAAGTTCTTGCCCTTCTCTGTACTCGTTCTAGCAATTCTATACATTGTTCCTAAAATGAGGCTTCCTGACCTGCCCATGCAAGGGCATAATCACATCATTATCCCTGCTAGAAAAATTCCTGTATATCACTGACAGGACCCCCATGAGATACTCTTTCCGCCTATCTGACTTCACAATTACCCCCAGATCTCTTTCATTCTCCACTACCCAAATATAACACCGCACAGTTGATACATTTCTCTAGGGTTACTGCTACCCAAATGCAGTACTTTGCATTTGTCAATTTTAAATTTTGCAGCTGCCATTTCTCAGCCCATCTAAGAAGTAGCAACTGAATCCTGTTGCAGTAGCATACTGTCATTACTATCATTAACAACTCTGCAAACTTGGACATTAAGCCTGATATACCTTCATCAGTATCATTTATAAATATACAAAACAACAATGGGCCCAATGGACACTGCTCTTCGTGGAGTCCCCCCAAACCTGGGGGGACTCCACGAAGAGCAGTGTCCATTGGTTACCACTCTCTGTCTTCTCCCACTCAACCATCCTTTTATCCATTGTAGTAACTTGCCCTTAATGCTATACTGCTCCAATTTGTATACTAGTCTTCCATGTTCAACAGTATCAAAAGCTTTTCTGAAATCCAAGTATATGATATCAAAATTATTTTTTGCATCCAGTTCCTTTGTGGCCACATCATAGTATCCAATCAAATTGGTCAGACAAGACTTCCCCTTAACAAACCCATACTGTATCTGATTTATTACTGCAGTTTTGTCTAGATGATCCTGCAATGCTTCTTTAACCAGTGACTGCACCTGGAACAGAAGTTAAACTAACAGGTCTTAATTACTATTTGGGTCACCATTTGGGTCATATTTGCACATCTCCACTGAGTCCAAGGAAGCTCTCATAATTATGGATAAAGGTTTGCTTACTTCCTTTACTGCCTCCATTAATATAACTGGATAGATTCCATCCACCCTAGTTGCCTTTCTTATGTTTAACTTCAACAATTTCTCAGTTATTACAAAATCATTTAGCTCCCTGTTAGAGTTTAGTAAACTTCTGTCTTCCCCTTCCTTACAGAATTCCTCTTGTGTGAATGTAGATGCAAAATACTCATTCAATTTGGCAGCTATCTGAGCAGGATCATCTACAGTCAAACCATCAATGTCAAGTGGACCAATCTGACTCATCCCCTTCTTTTTAGCATTTATATAAGTAAAAAGTATTTGCTGTTTTTCTTTGCATTTTTTGCCAAAAGATTATTTGGACATCAGGTGAGAGACAGAGCCATGACTGTTCCATGCATTCTCACTTGAGATCAAAGCTAATATCACATCACCATTTCATCGTTGTTCAAATAAGCTGTGTTGGATTATGAAATTTTAACAAAAATTAGATGCTGATGAGTTTTGGGGTTATATCTCTAATCCTGGGAACAAAGTTAAAAACCTCCAATGGAAAATGTTGTTGTTGCCAAGGTCAAAAGAGGTTCAGCGGGTGCTTCACATTTTTAATGATTCATTTTATTAAATTTTAAGATGAGGTGGTGGTGTTATCAGATTTTGTTCTGCAAGATGTTTATGCTAATGAAGTACGAAGGTTTGAGAGAGAGAAAGATGAAATCTAGCAAAATAGCTCATTACATGTCACTGACCTTCTGGCAATTTTTGACAAACATTCCCATCCATTCCGCCACATCCAATTTATTCCTGTGATTTGGCACTATGCAACTTTTGACTATTCCCAGAATTAAAACAGGACACGAAAGGAAAACAATGAGTGAAGAAACCCAATCAATAACAATGGACTACTTAACTGGTTACACCTGTGTTTTTTGAGGATCACATATGCATTCAGAAAAAAGTAACTTCATTTATAACCTAAAAAAAATCAGTAAGAAATAATTTAAAATCGTTCAATTTTTGATGCCACCATTAATTTCAATCTATTATGAAAGTAGCTGTAAAAAAAATTTTTTTTATATATTTAAAACGTATTTTAATTGTTTTTTTAAAATTCCTCCCCCAGTGCTTTAGACATACTTCTGTTTTATTATATTAACTGATGATTAATATTTCATATGAGTGAAATATCAACAAAAAAAACTGTGTGCTTCAACAACTGAGCACCAGCCAGATTTTCTTATGAGAGAAATGGAGAATGTAACAATTGAAAGCTTGTTTGTTTGTTTGTTATTTGGTTTTTAGGAGCATTAGCAACTAAGGTCATATTGCTCCTTGATATGCGGTGGTCATTCCCTGACCTTTCCACATCCTCCATATTTAGTGGTGACGGGCTCGAACCCCGGTCTAATCAAGAAGCATGTGCTACGCACTGCTGCTCCTTCCCACCTGGCTACGGAGGCGCCTACAATTGAAAGCACTGCCATAAAGTGCAGTGAGTGCACTTCAATGATTGAAAGTGAGAGGTACCACTAATTTTAAATTCTGGTGTTTTTTTTATTTTTATTAATAACAAGATACACAACAGGTAACCATTAACAGTGTATCTGAGAGCAGAACAATGAACAGAGATTACAGATTTATGCATTAAGTTGAGTTACCGGAAAAACAAATAATAAATTAATTCATTGGCGAATAGAAAATAGTAAAACAAATAATAATAAACTACAATAATTAGATGAGAGCTAGTCACTTTGCAGTTCAAGAGAAGAAACAAACTTGTAGATGGAGTTCATCAGTGACTGGGAGTTGTCAAAGAAGTCAATGAGAGAGTCATCTGCTGATTCTGGTCAGTGGTTCGCAGAGTCAAGGAAAAACAGTGTAAGGTTCCTGACTTGTCTACAAGGAGCACTGAAGTTGATTTTGCAAAGGATAACAGATGCTTCATAAGTTGCAGTGATTACTTTGGTTAGAACAATGATGTAAGCAGTAACTATTCTAGCATAAAGAGGTCTCAGATGAAAGTAATCAGACAGCGATTCATAGTACACCATGTGATAAAATAGAGGATTATGGAACGTAAGGTAACGGATAAAATTTCTTTGGGACTGCTTCAATTTTGTTAATGTGAGGATTCCAGATGGCTAAGCTGAATTCAAGGATTGGCAGAACAATAGTTTTATAAAGGATAACAGCATATCTGTAGTTTTTGAACATGTAGGTGTTTTGAATGCTTTGCTGGTGATTTTTGGGCATCAAATTTAGCACTGTTGGAGAAGAGAATCCTCAAGTTGCAAACTTGGTCACACCTTTCGATGATCACAGAGTTAATTGTGTACTCCGTATTTATTAGTTGTGACTAACTACACGATGAGAAAGATTACTTTGCACTTTGAGGGGTTAGCAGACAAGCCATTCAGAAATAGCCACAGAGAGAATTTATTGAGGGCGCATTAAAGCTGTTGAAAATCGGTAGTTTCCTTCATTGCTCAGTAGATCTTAAGAGCAACTTGAACATTGGAGGTACATATGAAAGAAGGAAGATCATTTATGAAAAGTAGAGGACCTGGGGGGGGGGAGCCTTGAGGTACTCCACTTAGTGGTATAAAATGGTCCGAGTTCTCTTAATCAATGAAAGCTCAAGGAATGATGCATAATATAGCCATGAGAGCAAAGGGTCATGGATACCATGTAGCTTAAGTTGTTCATGCAGCACTTTATTAAATGTCTTAGATATATCTGTGTAAATGGCATCAACTTGAAGGTGGTTATCAAGAACTTCAGAGGTATTGCCAGAAAGGAAGTAAATTTGTGACTGCTGATTCTGATCAACAAAAGGGCTGAAGAATTCAAAGAGAATGGTTGTGTGCTGTTTTGCACGGATATGAGTCTGTAATCAGTTACATCATTTTTATCACCTTTTTTGAAAATTGGAACTATATTAACCTACTTAAAGTGCTTAGGATATTTCCCCAGCCTGAAAGACAATTTGAAGATCTGAAGTATGAAGGGTTTTAAGGTAGTGACAGTCATTTTCCAAAATAAGCGAGGAATGTCATCTGGACCTCTAGTATAGTCATTTTTAATGCTGACTTTAAATCTTCATCTGTGATAAAGAAGTTGATGAGGATATCATCTTTAACAGGTGTGAAGTCAGGAAAAGAGGCAGGTCTCAATGTATCATTTGTTTGGCAAACTCTTGAGCAATACTGAATTCGTCTGATAAGAGAATTCCATCTACATTATAGAGTTGTAAACACGTGCTTATATTTCCAATTTTTTTTCAACTTTATTATTTTTTTTAACACATGCTTACCTTGATCCTGCATTTTTTCTGTTTGTGCTATAACAGTCTTTTGGAATTTTCAGAGAAGAAAAAAAAAAAGATACTTTTGTTGCAAACTGCTGGGAGTTTCAGCTGTATGCACCAAGTGGGTATAGAACATGCAACTGCTGAAATAGTGTGAGGTATTGAAGACCCTGTGCACCCAAAAGACTTTTAGAAGTGACCTTTTGTAAAAGTATTCATCAAAGAAGATTTCGAAAAATTATTTGATTAGCATCTTGAGATTTTTTCTCGACCCCAAAACATTATACGATCTTTACCCTTTCAGTGCATATTTTAGTTTCAAGAACAAGAAAAAAGCATTAGCCATATTATTCTGGGCTAGAAAATTTTGTGCAGGTAGGCCTGAATACCATGAATAAGTTCATTACATTTTTCCACTGAGGCAAACTATCAATCAAAATTTCTAAAAAGTTCAACAGAGGATAGAAAAAATGTGTATTATGAACTTGCTGTCCTTTTACTGCATAGTCCATACAACAACACAAATGTTCTATGAAAACGTCTGAAAAACTGCATGCTAGAGGTTTGTTAGTAGATCTCAACAATATTTCTGACCATGTACAGTTTAACATCTGAAATTCAGCATCACTCATTTTCCAGAAAATGAGAAATTCCAACAAACTGTCCAAGAATTAGTAAATTTATCCTTGGACTGGTCATTTGCCAAAACAGTGATTTACAGCTGATCATGCGGATGGTGATTTTTCCTCAGAGACATAAGATTTTACCATGCTGTAATGGAATGGTAAAATTTAGTATGATGGGACCACATAATGGTTTACTCACTTTCTGAGTTTCACAATTTGTATGTGACTTTATTTTTCCCTGAAAAAAAAAAAGTACATTCGTGCAGTGTTCGGTACCATTTTTTTATGTCAGTAACATGACATTCCAGATCCTGCAGTTGCTCCTGATTTGGGAGGTGTTACTGTTAATACATGGTCAGAAATAGTAATATCACTAGGATTTCACCTTTTTTCCCAAAATAAAACTTCTGCATTCAAAGGGCAAAGGTTTCATGACATTTAATTTTTTTTTTCTTAAATGAAAACAGCAAACATGAACCTATAGTACTTAGTATCTTGCACAAATTGAAGATAAAAAATATTTGTTGGCATTCGACTTGAATTTCTGCAAATCGTAATTTTCAGAAAAATATATGTGAAGGGATAAACGAGGAAGAGAAAAAGTTAGTTCTGTGAGTTTTGAGTTTAAGAGTGAATGAATGTTGACTAGTTGAGGGCACATGTTCAGACTGATTTAGAATAGATTACATTTTCTATAAACTTTGATATCAATCATAATTATTTTCAAAACAGCCAGTTTGCTCAGTGCAAGATAAATGATCTAATACTTGTAATATATGTTTTCTTTGGAAGCTCTGTAAAACTTTTGTACAACAAACAATGCAGTTAGTCATCTGTTTAATATAGAAAAGTTATACTTTCAATATTTTAGCAGTTTCTTTCACACTTTGTGATCTGCAAATGACTCATAAATATAATATTATTCAGTACTTATACGTAAACTCTTTAAAGTGGCATTCATGACAACGATAATATTTGTCTGTAAGTATCCATGCAAAGAACAGTAACATTTCTTTCTTTATGAGATGCTTGCATGATTATCTTGTCCTTTAATATGTTTTCTCAGGCAGCAGGACTTATGCTGCATAATAATACAATGGTTTTAATTTACATAGCAGAACAAAATTTCCTTTGCAATGAGTTGTGTTAGTTTCTTCAATAGTGTACTAAAACTATCTGTTGAAAGTAGTGCAATACTCATTACAGAAGCAAATTTGCTCTGTTGTGAGAATTAAAATTATTGCATTATACATGCAGTTTAAATCCTGCTGCTGGTGAAAACAGATGAATGGACAAGATAGTCATTTTTTACTTCTGGTTTTTGGAGAGGTATACCTAGTGGTACACAAACACTGAGGAGTTCAGGTCTTTGTGCTTACTATTGATTGGATTTTCTAAAACCACTCAACAGAGTGGGCCAGCCAATCAGAATGTCTCATAATGGGGGATTTTAACTTTCCAATTGTTCACTGGAATTTGTGGGTTGATCACTCATACACTAGTAAGACTTTTGTGGATTTCTTGAATGACTGTTTTCTACAGCAGCATGTTAAAGAGGAAGCAATACTCTTGATCTGGTTATCAGCAGTGATTTTTCATGCATTAAGAATCTGAAGGTAAAAAATATACTGGGTGTCAGCTTTCATAGTGTACTAATGTGAAATTTAATAAAAGACAATAATTACTGTCAAGGGTAAAGAGAAAGGCATCTGCTGTTGTGAGGGTGACTGAGGTCTCAGACAGTGTTTAAATTGTGTGCAGTGGGACCAACTAAAAGAACGCTTATATAGCATCAGTCAAAAAAAAAAAAAAATCCTTCCCATTTCACCCATCCATTCACTCAAAATATTTGTTTAGTTTTGCCATGAACTTATTTAAGTTGCTGACTTCCACTACAACAGATGGAGATTTCTTCCAACTATAAGCCACCCGCTGGCTTAAAGCGAATTTCCACACATTTATTCTACAATTGTCTTTCCTCAATTTTAATTTATACTCCCTCAAATGATTAATCTGAGCAAGCTCAATCCATTCAAGGCCTTATACACCTCAATCAGATCACCTTGCAGATGCCTAGTCTCCAGAAGCTGCAATTTGCAGAACTTAAACCTTTCTTGGTAACACCAACCCTTTGTTACAATCTCATTGCCCTTCTCTGTACTAGTTCCAGGTCCTTTTCATTATCCATTATCCTGAGTGTAGTACCATCCAGTTGCCACCTCTCAGCCCTTTTGCTTAACTTTTCTAGATCCTGTTGCAGTAGTGTACTGTCATTAACCCTGATATACCCTCATCAATATCATTGATAAATACTGAAAACAACAATGGGCTCAATGCTGAACCGGGAGTGGGGGACTCCATGAAGAGCAGTGTCTATCAATAACCACTCTCTGTCTTCTCCCACTCAACCATCATTTTATCCATTGTAGAAACTTCCCTTAATGCCATACTGCTCCAATTTTTGCATTAGTCTTCAGTGGGCCACAGTATCAAATTTTTTCTAAAATCCAAGTATATCATATCAAAATTATTCTTTGCATCCAGTTTCTTTGTGACTCATCATAGTATCCAATCAGATTTGTCAGACAAGACTTTCCCTTAACAAAACCATGCTTTGTCTAGATGATCCTGCATTGCTTCCTGGAACAGAAGTTAGACTAACAAGTCTGTAATTACCCATGTCACCCTTTGTGAATTGGGGATACATTTGCACATCTCCCATCCATGGGAACCTCCCCTGAGTCCAAGAAAGCTTTCATAATTATGGCTATGTGTTTGCTTACTTTCTTTTGCTGCCTCCTTTAATATAACTGGATAGATCCCATCCACCCCAGGTGACTGATGCTTTTTTATGTTTAACTTCAATGATTTCTCCTCCACTTAGCTCTCAGTTATTACAAAATCATTCAGCTTTCTGTTAAAGGTTGATAAACTTCTGGTATTCCCTTCCTTAAGTAACTCCTCATGTGTGAATGTAGATGCAAAATACTCATTCAGTTTATCAGCTACCTGAGCATGATCATCAATAGTCACCATCTATGTTAAGTGGACCAATTTGATCCATCCCTTTCCTTCTAGAGTTTAAAGAACTCTGATATTTTTCTTTGAATCCTATGACCAATTTAAAAAATATCAAAATTATTGTAATTTTTTGAAAAAATATATAGTGGTATACAATATACAGTTACATGCCTGCTCATCTAGCACTTCTACTTCTTTATGAAATAAGAAGTATGTCATTTGTTTGCACTGCTGCAATTTTTTCATAACTGTTTTACTTATATTGTTAAAACAGATGGCATTGCAAAGTGATGAAATTTCACAAACTAAACCGTGAATTTTGAAGGAGGCTTTTTGAAGCAGCATCCTACAGACTGTGGGACAGTTCACAGCCTGCAAAATAATTCTGAAAATGATCACTATTCAAATTAGGCACCCTAGAGGTAAATATTGAACTAATGGTTTGCATGAAATCAATCAGTTTCAAGGCTGCAAGTGCATCTAGGTGTTGAAATAGAAAAGGTCTTTTTTCTTTTATTGATATTCACAATTAAGTGTAGATTTAAAAAAATATTTTCTTGCTACTAAGATTAAATGCTCCACTTTGAGAATAATATCATGCATTTTAATTTAAACAGCAAAACAGTATGATATTAAGCCATTTCTTCCCTTAAGAAATATTCCTTATTCCTAATTCCTTAAGCCCCCAACCTGTGGAGGCTCTGAAAATCTGAAAATTACAAGATACACTCAATGAGTGTATCTTGTAATATTGATGAGTAGTGCATACACTGCAGGGGATCTTTTCCTGTAAGTAGAAAGAGATGAGTGTGACCTATTTGGGTTCTAGCTAAGATTACTTCTTATTTTCTATTTTTACGGAGGCTAGGAGTCCATAATTGCGATTCAGGTTTTAGTTGAAACAGCTTATTATTTATTTGCATTTTCCATAGCAGTGCCCACTATATACTGTGTCTATAATCAGTAAAAAGATGAGGCCAAGCACAATGCACCATTTTTTTCATGATCTCCAGGCTCTCTGCAGAACAGTTTCTACTCCTGCATTGCAGGTCCTATCTGGCAAATTACCACTTCACCTCAAGGTGATATACCACAAAAGACAGAACCTCCCATGCAGCAGTAACAACATAATTCTGGACTTGAACAATACTATCTGAGAAGAAAAGAATCAGAGATGAACTGACCTCCATCTGGAAGACTGCCTGGGCCGCCAGCCTGCTGGGTAGAACCACCCATAATTGTATGCCTACAGTACAAGAACACTCCAAACAGCTTAACAAATGGTTCATACCAAGTTTATTTTCAACTCTCTTACTAACCAGACAGGGAAGCCTGAATGACAAACTCCACATGTTGGGGCTAGCACAAACCCCCGACTGCACCTGTGGAATGCCGTAGCCCATCACATTACCTCTACCAGGATCTGCAAACACCTCTTCAAATTCTCACGGAGGTATATGCACAGGAACAGGCACCACTGCTCATACAAACAAAGGAAAACTTTGTAGCTTTCAACGACTTTGCAGAATGTGTTTTTAAATGACGATGACACCTCATGATGGTGGACATGACCTGCCTGCGGACTCCACCTATATCTTAACAGAATGAACCGGCACAGATACGGACAACCAAACTGGGAAAGAACTCCAGATCATTACTGCTGACCCCATGATGGGGTGAGCCGAATCAGGCCTCAGCCTAGTAGGCTCCCTACTAGGAAGCCACTTGCTAACCCATTGAGGGTAGGATTTCAACCCCTCAGGATACCTACCATGAGGTGGACCTGCTGATCCCTTTTCAGGGTGGGATCAACCCATTGTCCTTCTCAAACCTTCTTTTGTCTGGCTATCACAACTTCAGGGGGGATGCCTCTTACTTTCATCCCTTCTCTGACTCTACCCTCTCAACACCACTTGGCACCCACAGATACTCTCTGTGGATGCCAGTAAGAGCCACTGATAGTAGAAACAGGCATGCCTCAGCCCAGCACAGAAGAAACCCTGGAGACCACCACACGAAAACTCATATTTTGTTGTTGTGTCTGTAATCAGGATATGGAACTAGATCATTCATTGTGGCTCGGGATCCAAGGGAAGACAACAGTTTGCTGATGCTCACCAAGGCTCATGTCTTATGAGCTTTAATAAAGAATTGGAGGGTGAGGAAGTGTTTTTCAAAGCTAAAAGAGCACTCTGAATTAGTATATATTATGCTTTTATCAATTGAGAGAAGTGAGATGTTTTTCAGGGCAAGCTTGATGGCATGGAGATCAGCAGTATAACTGCTGCATTTGACTGGAAGTGAAATAGGATCAGATTCATTAGAAAAGACAGCAGCTGCATCCACTTTATTGTCAGACTATGAACCATCAGTGTAAATGTTAGTAAAGTGGGGATATAGTTAATAGAGCTAGGGAAGGACATTACATGGTTATTTTCAAAATTAATTGTTGTAATAACCACTCTCCCACCATGTGAGATTAATAATATAGTTTATTAAGTTAGTAGCCCAAACCACTATAAATTTAAGGGTGATATTTCAGGCAGCTTACCACTGCCTATTACAGACCTACATTGGCTGTTAGGGGGAGAAAATATAAAGAGTTACAATTTGGAAACCATTTGTCATTAATTATTAATTGTCAATTTTAGGGATGTAATGTAATTTTAACTTTAAAATTCACAATTAATAATTAATTACAAATGTTTCCAAATTGTAACTCTATATATTTTTTCCCACAGCTAATGTGTGGTCTGATGATAGGTGTGGTCTGATGATATATAAAGCTAATGTGTGGTCTGATGATATATAAAGAGTTACAATTTGGAAACCATTTGTCATTAATTATTAATTGTCAATTTTAGGGATGTAATGTAATTTTAACTTTAAAATTCACAATTAATAATTAATTACAAATGTTTCCAAATTGTAACTCTATATATTTTTTCCCACAGCTAATGTGTGGTCTGATGATAGGCAGCAGCAGCAAGTTGCCTGGAATGTCACTCTTAAATGTATAGTTGTTTCGGCTATAAGCTTAATAAACTAAATTATTAATCTTGTGGGGATATTTCTATGTATGAGCAAAATGTAGTTGTTGGATGTTAATATTTCCTATAGCAACTTTTACCTATTGCTCAAAGTAGTCATCACAAGAAAGTGTGTAGGTAGTCCACGGGGAACCGGATCTCTTAAGTCTTTGAGGATATTATGAGGCTGAATTGTTCTGGGTTTGTTTGCCCACTACAGATCATGTAGTACTGGCAAAATTGGATGAGTTGGGAGACTTAATTTTAGCTGAGTAGTTCAGCAGTAACATCTTTCTTCTGATACTGAGTGGTGGTTCATGAGCCTCAACATACAAACTTTGAACTGGGAATGTTCTATATATACCTAGGACAATCCTAAGAGCATAATGCTGGATGGGAGCAAGACTCTCTAGCAGAGTCATAAACAGGTGCTCCATAGTCAAGCCAAGATCTAATTAGGGACCTATATAAGTAGAGCAGGGTATAGCGATTTGCAACCCACAGTGTACTAGAGATGACCCGGAGTATAATCATTTTGTTAATGCAAGTGGTTTGTAGATATTTGATGTGCTCCTGGAAGTTTAGCTTAGCTTCTTATCAAAAATTAGCCCTAGGAGACAAATACTGTTCACGACTGGAAGAGAATGATTGACCAAGTGTAACTCAGGATGTATTTTATGCTTGTTCCAGAAATGTATGGCTGTAGATTTATGCTTTTATCATTTGTATCTATTCTGTGCCATCCATAATTCAGTGTTATTTATGGAAGTTTGTAGATGCCTCTCAATATAGCTCGTATTCTGTGATTGAGATACGAGTCAATGGTGTTTGGAATGCTGTTTGTGATATTGTTTATTCGTACTGCAAACAGTGGAACTGAAAACAGAGCCTTGTGGGACTCCTTCTTGTATGTATGTTTGAGATAGGACCTGCGTTGAAGGAAGTTTTAAATAAAATATGGTAAATGGCCTCTCACATGAATAGAACGGAGATCTCTTAAGATATCATAGAGCCATATGGTATTGAAAGCTTTCTCTATGTTGATTTATGATTAATGCATTTCTTATGTTTGATTTAACCCTTACTATGAGATCTAAGGAAGATTTATTCTTCCAAAATCCAAGCTGATTATATTTGAGATACAAGGTAGCAGGAGAGTTGATGGTGCATCATTTTTTTCCAAAGTCTTACTCAAGTAGCTAATTAAAGAAATTGGGCTAGAGCTGTAAGGAATCAAATGATCTTATCCAAGTTTAGGTATGGCTATTACATAAGAATGTTGCCAGGAAGTGGGGAATATATTTTCAGAGATCTGACTGTAAAATTTTAGCAATGACAATAGTAATTCCTCTGCCAGGAGTGCTGTTTCATGAGGTATTTATGGATTCTTTTAGTTCAGGTATTGTGCGTGGTTAGCTTTGAAGTTTAGTTTGCATTTCTCAGTTTCGGCTTTAATTTTTTGAAATGAAGGTTGATATGAGGTTGAGGCGGATAATTCACAGAAAACATTTCCTAAGGCATTTGCAATCTCTTCAGGAAAGTAATGCATGGTATTTACGGTTTAGTTTCTTTATTTTTTCCCAGACTATTTGCAGATCAGTATCTTTGTTGACGGAGGAAGAAAATTTTATCCAAGTCTTTTTTTTAGCCCTTTTCCAAATGTAATAAGGTTGGCAGTGGTGGGATATTTGCACAAGATGTGCCATTACTTATTTTCTCACTTTTTTTTTTTTTTTTTTTTACAATCATCATTCCATCAGTGATTGGTATGCCTACGGTTTCTTATTTGAGACTGTGGGGATCGCATTGTTGCAGCTGTTAGTATCTGTGTTGTGCTGGTATCAATAGCAAAAGACTCAACAGTGATCTGATCATTAAAGGAGATATGGTGGGTAAATTTTGTTCAGTCTGCTTTGGAAAATTTCCATTTCATTTGTGTTTCTGTTTGTTTGGAATGGGTGGTTTGAATTCTACATATCAGCAGATAGTTACTGCTGTTGAGAGAATTGTCATGCACTGCCCACTCAATAATTGGGAAGAGGATCGAGAGATCTATTGCAGAGGTTGACCCAGTAGGAAAATGGCTGTAAGTGGGTGAGTCAGTATTCAATAGTGTCAAATTTTCTCTGTTTAGTAGCATTTCAATAAGCTCACCATGTCTGTCTGAGACTGGAGAACCCCAAAATGGTTGATGTCCATTAAAATCTCCTAATAAACAGATAGGAGATGCAAAATCAGGTTTTCCAGTTCCCAAATTGTACATGGTTGGTTAGGTGGATGATAAATTGAGACCAGTGTCAGAGAATACCAATTGCTATATGTGTGACAACAGCTTCCAATGAAGTTTGCAATGGAATGGGTCTGGAAGAGACTCTTGAGTCCACAAGTATGGTTACTCTTCCATGAGGGCTCTTAGTGTCAGATCTATCCTGTCTGAAGATAATATACTTTTTGATTGAAGCAGAGACTTGTGGTGTTAAATTAGTTTGTTGTAAGCACATGGCAGTAGGATTGTAACGATGAATTAATTCATCAATATCATCAGTATTGCTGTCAAAACCTCTGTAATTCTATTTTGGAGATTCCTGCTTGTCAGTGTCCCATTTCATTCTCTTCGAGAGAGAGAGAAGTCATGATCTGTTTTGTGATTGTCACTTTGTTGAGAGCTCTTGGCTCTAAATGTGGAAATTCACTGGTGTCCATTTCTGCTCCTTTTAGCCCTAAGGGTTGATCTCCCCCACGGTTACTGGCCTTGCCATTTGGAAGCAGGAGTGGTACCACCAGTGACCAAGGGTTGTAAAAAATAGTAGAGTTGGTTAGTAATAAATACACAGGCTAAGAAATAAAGGTGAATTTCTTTTCTAGATTTTATTTTATTTCATATGATGTGATCAATACACGAAGGAACCAGTTTTTTATTGCTTCCTTTGTGTATCGTCGCCGGGATATCCAACCAACCAGTTGGTTCGGCACCATTGTGATATCCAGCCCGAGGCGGGAATCGAACCTGCGACCTTTGGGTTGCCAGGCAGGCACTTTACCTACCCGGCTAGCCAAGTCGGCTCTTTTCTAGATTCTTACTTTAAACCTTGGTGGCAGAGAACCACTAAAGTAAAGAAAAAATCGCACTAGAAAAGAAACAAAACTATATCACTTTGGGAAAGAACTCTATATGTTGCAGAGAGAAAATCGTTTGTCACTATCACTTGCCACAGAGGACCAATGTTTGAAAGGGACTGCCTCCTTTATCAACAGTACTTTAATGATAATAATGAACTTATATACCAGCAAAAGCAGGTTCATGGGATATGAGAGTTTGATATCTGCATATGTGTGTGTAGCAAATTGAAATTACTTGAAAGTGTGCATAATCCAAGTACTTCATTCTTTTTTAGTCATATTGATTTTATTTCCATAAAAATATATCTTAAATAATTTTTTCTTTTGTTTCACTGTGTTATAAACTGTGATTTCCAATGTTTGAAATGAGTATATATTAAATGTTTTGTCTCTCTTAATCTTTTCCTGCAAATTTAAAACATATATCTTTAATTAATTAATTGTTAGAATCCACTTTTAACTTGAGACTTACATCTTTACTTTTGTAGTAAATAAGATGTAACTTGCAGCTGATGGGTTATTACAATGATGACTTCCTGGGAGTGCAACAAAGCTTGATGTGCAAATAAGCATTTTGATATTTTAACAGGTTTAAAATGTACTTTGTAATAAAAAAAAAATAATTACAAAAATAAAAATCATTGCTACTCCTATATCAATGTCACCAGTTTTAAGTAGTCAAACGAGACATTCATGTTGCAGAAATAGCAAACTACAGTTATTCAAAAAATCCTAGCTACTTATTTCCATACAGTATAACTATTAAACAAAGTAATAACATACTTACCCCAACTGGTGGGCCATCCATCAAAACCGCAAAGTTACTTAAATGACTACATGAACAATTGACATATTGCCCATATTCAAGACCCTGAACCACACAGCCATCTGTGGACCACTGACCTCTAGTTCTGAACAGAAATGACCAATTAGCAGCAGAATGCAATCAAGTAATAACACTAAGCAAAACAGAAATATTGCTGTGTTCATTTATGTGGTGGAGATAGTTTTTTTAATAAAATGTTTTTTGGAAGTACTATAAGTATATAAATGCAACAGAAACAGCCTTCATTAACAGTTTCATTTAAAACTGGGAGGCAATAATACAACAATAATTTTTGATAAGTAAGAGCTGAGTTATATTAAACAACCTATTTCTGAAGTAAATAATACAAAGTACTAAAAACTGAATTTTCATCAAATGTTAAGTTGTAAGTTTTGAACATTATAACTGATGAAAAACTTTGGAAACCAACAGTTGCAAAAACATAAATTTCAAATTGGAATTAACCCATTTTTGTATGCACATGATTTTATAATGTGATCATGTAGAAATTCATTTGACCTACAAAATTAAAAGCATATAGCATGGACATTTAATATATATTTTTTTCACTTTATTTTTCAAGATCCTCTCTAAATATAATAAAAATACAGCATAATTTATCACAATAATATTAATTTAATAATTCTTATTTAAAAAAGAAATTACCATAAGAGCACAGGGAGCTAACAAATTCTGAAATTCAGAAAGTTTTAGCACAGATAAAATTTATCACTGACCATAAGATAAATGGATGGGATTATGCTTTTGTAAGGGCAGAGAAAAAAAATAAGATACAGAAATCTAAAAGTAGGAATAAACTATTTTGCAATCAAATATGAAGTGGGATTATGACAAGTTCTTGGCAAAGACTTCGTTACATATATAAACACTAGAAGGAAATAGATAAATCACATTGGTCCATATAACTGTTGATGAACCTGCCCAGATTGACAAATCGAATAGGTATTCTGCATCTACATTCATACATAAGGAAATTTTTATGGAAGGGGACCCAAAGGTTATCAAATTCTAATAAGGAGCTGAATGATTTTATGATGTATAAAAAAAAAGACACCTGGAATAGATAGGATATAGTTAATTATATTAAGGGAGGCAGCAAAAGACTTTGAACAGTAGTTCTAGGTCTTTTTCTGTCTCCTGTTTTGGTTCTTAGCAAAAGAAAGTTGAACACTTGGTTCAGCATGTTCTGTAAAGGTTTATTTAGGCCTATTTTTGCATGTAGGACAACCTGTAAATATATATTTTATTTATTTACTTATATATAAGTAAATAAATTTGATGAATTTCAAGTGCTAGCAGACAATGTTGGAAAGTACCAGGATAGGAGGAGGGGGAAGAGGTCATGCTCTTAGTTAAGATGCACATAAACTCTAAAGCAGCGCAATATGGGTTCAGTTTCATGTGACATAAGAGTAGAAATGTTTTATAGGAATAATGACTCTGATGAGTACAATGAGCAAATGTACAGAGAAATGCGTGGACCAATAAACCAGAATGACTGATAATGGGGGATTTTAACTTTCTTGATGTAGGAATAATGACTCTGATGAGTACAATGAGCAAATGTACAGAGAAATGCGTGGACCAATAAACCAGAATGACTGATAATGGGGGATTTTAACTTTCTTGATGTTAACTGGAATTTGTGTTGGTTGCTCACATGCTTTTGGGGATTTATTGGATGACTGTTTTCTACAGCAGCTTGTTAGGGAGGCACAAGAGGGGGTAGTGTACAGTGGGACGAACTAATGATGTTACCAACAACAAATTCTAAATGGAAAGGCATTTACGGAAATAATCATAGACACTACTAGGCTTTTCATACAAACTAAGAAATACTGTTCAAGAAATACACCTAAACAGATATCAGATAAAATAAAAGAACTTGTTGCAGAAAAGAAAAATGCATGGGACACATATAAATCATCAGGTGACACAGAAGCCTACAGTAGATATAAACCAGTCTCCAATCAAGTCACAAAGAATGTTAGGCAAGCTAAGGCAGAATATGAGAATTCTTTGACAAAGGATGCAAAGAAAAATAGCAAAGAATTCTTTTCTTATGCAAACACAAAAAGAAGTAGGATGAATTACATTGGTTCAACTGTTGATGTTCCTGCTCATGTTGCTAACAAGCTATACGAATAAGTATTTTGTATCTACATTCACATGTGAGGAACTCCTTAGGGGATGTGGATAGCAGAGGTTTATCAAACTCTACCAGGAAGCTAAATGATTTTATAATAACAGATGAAATTTGAAGAAAAAATGCTGAAGTTAAATGTAAGAAAGGCACCTGGGGTTGATGGGCTCTATCCAATTATATTAAGAGTAGCAGAAAGGAGGTAAGCAAATTTTTAGCCATAATCATTAACATTAGTAGAGGCATATGATGCAAGAAAGCAAGCTTATGCAGTATCAGCCAAAAAAAAAAGAAAAACCAGTCCCATTTCACCCCTCCGTTCGTTCGAAATACCTGTCCAGCTGAGCTTTAAATTTATTTAGGCTATCAACTTCCACAACAAGTGATGGAATTACCCACTGGCTAAAGGAAAATTTCCGCACATCTATCCTACATCTGTCTTTCCTCAATTTGAATTTATGCCCTCTCAGGTGATTATTCTGAGCAAGAGGAAGAATACCATCAGTATTGAGCATGCTCAAACCATTCAAGGCTTTATACACCTCGCAGATGCCTAGGCTCCAGACACTGTAATTTGCAAAACTTAAGCCTTTCTTCGTAAGAGCAACCCTTTGTTCCATTCACTAATCTTGTTGCCCTTCTCTGTACTCGTTCCAGCAGCTCTACATCCTTCTTGAAATGAGGCCTCCAGACCTGTATACATTACTCTAGGTGTGGCCTGACCATCGCCTTATACAATGGAATAATCACCTCCTTATCCCTGCTGGAAAAATTCCTGTATATCATTGACAATACTCCATGAGCTACTCTTGCAGCCCGTCTGCACTGCTCAGAGAACTTCATATCTGCCTGCACAACCACCCCCAAGTCGCTTTCATTCTCTACCACTGTCAGTGTTGTACCACAGAGTTGATACGTTGCTCTGGGGTTGCTGTTTCCCATGTGTAGTACTTTACATTTGTCAATGTTAAACTTCATTTGCCACCTCTCAGCCCATCTGCTCAACCTTTCCAGATCCTGTTGCAGCAGCATAGTGTCAGTAGTGTCCTTGACAACCCTGCCAACCTTTGTATCGTCTGCAAACTTGGACATTAAGCCTGATATACCATCATCAATATCATTTATAAATACAGAAAACAATAATGGACCCAACACTGAACCCTGAGGGACTCCACTAACAACATCAGTCCACGATGAGCAGTGTCCATTGATTACCACTCTCTGTCTTCTCCCCCTCAACCACCCCTTTATCCATAGCAGCAATTTGCCTCCAATGTCACACTGCTCCAATTTGTGTAGCAGTCTTCCATGTGCAACAGTATCAAAAGCCTTTATAAGATCCAAATATATAATATCAAAGTTATTCCATGCATCCAGTTGTTTTGTGACTGCATCATAGTATCCAATCAAGTTGGTCAGGCAAGACTTCCACTTAACAAAACCATGCTGTGTCTGAGCTATAACTGAAGTCTTGTCTAAATGATCCTGCAGTGTTTCTTTAACCAGTGCCTCCATTAATTTTCCTGGAACAGAAGTTAAGCTCACAGGTCTATAATTACTTGTGTCAGCCTTTGATCCTCCTTTGTGAATTGGGGTCACATTTGCACATTTCCAGTCTATGGGTACCTCCCCTGAGTCCAAGGAAGCTCTCATAATTATGGCTAAGGGTTTGCTTACTTCCTTTGCTGCCTCCTTTAATATAACTGCATAGATCCCATCCACCCCGGGTGCCTTTCTTGTGTTTATCTTCAACAGTTTCTCCTCCACTTTACTCCCAGTTATTTCAAGATTCTGTAGCTTACTACTAGAGTTGAATACACCTCTGGCATTCCCCTCGCTGAATAACTGCTCATGTGTGAATGTCGATGCAAAATATTCATTTAGTTTGTTAGCTACCTGAGCAGGATCATCAACACTTGACCCATCAATATCAAGTGGACCAATCTGATTCATCCCCTTCCTTCTAGAGTTTACATAAGTAAAGAACTCTTTGCTGTTTTTCTTCGCATCCCTTGCCAAGGATTTCTCGTAATCTGCCTTCGCCTGCCTAACCTACTTTGTAACTTGGTTGCATATCAACTTGTATCTATCATAGGCTTCTGTGTCATGTATTAATTTGTATGTATCCCATGCATTTTTCTTCTCTGCCCTATGCCTCATTAGTTCATCTGACATCCATTTTGGCCTAAACCTTGAACAATATTTCTTAGTTGGTATGTAAAGCCTAGTAGCTTCCAAGATAAGTTCTTTGAATGCTTCCCATTTTGAATTTGCTGTTGGTAACATCATCAGTTGGTCCCACTGTATAGAATTTAAGTACTGTCTCAGTCCATCGTAGTCGCCTTTACGAAAGCAATAACCCTTCCCTTTACCCCTAATGGTAGTTACCTCTTTGAGTAAATCCCACTTCAGCACACTGTGATCACTGCCACCTAGTGGTTCATTTATCTGCAGATTCTTAATGCATGAAGAATCACTGCTGATAATCAAATCAAGAGTATTCCTCCCTCTAGTTGCCTCCCGAACATGCTGATGTAGAAAACAATCATCCAATAAATCCACAAAAGCCCTGCTAGTGTGTGAGTAACCAGCCCCCAAAATCCAGTCAATATCTGGGAAATTAAAATCTCCCATTATAAGACACTCTGATTTACTGGCCCACTCTATTTCCCTGTACAGTTCCTTATTATACTCATCAGAGTCATTAGGCCTATAGCACACTCCTGCTCTCAATTTTGATCTCCCAATGTTTATGTCACACCAAACTGACTCCACACTGCACTGTCCAGCGATGTCGACTGGCTTCACTTCCTTGGTTTTTATGTGTTTCTTAACTAATAGCATAACACCTCCCCCCTTCCTATCCTTTCTGTAGAAGTTGTACTCCCCAAATTGCAGTTCCGCATCCCTTATATCTGTGTGACACCACGTCTCTGATATCCCAACAATATCTGTCTTCGATGTTTTGAGCAATACCTCAAATTCATCAAATTTATTTACTAAACTCCTAGCATTGGTGTACACGCAAGTATATCTGCACCTGTTTCTATTCTTAGCTACCCTAACACAACCCATGTGTTTACTTGTACCGCAATGGCTCCCAGCAGTCTCTGAAATACCATGCATCTTGTTTTTCAGGCTTCTGCTCATTCTAATAGAAGCAGTGCAAGAATCTCTTTCACCTCTGCCAGTGGCTACTGTCAATCTATTGGTCTTTGTCTCCCCCCAAGTGGTGAACCCATGTTTATTCTCCAGAGCTAAGTTCCGGTCAACCCTTCCCCAACTCTTCCATTATGCAGTATGACTGATGACTTTTGAGGGTATGATTGATCTCATGGCGAGATCCAATCTTACATTTTGATGGTACAGCTCTAAAACAGTGTTCGCAGGCCAGCCATTAGTTAGTAAACACAAGCAGTTGCTCTTGACATCTCAAAGGCTTTCGATTATGTTTGGCATAAAGGTTTTCTAAATAAGCTTCCATATTATGGTTTGGCAACTGTTTTTTTTTTTTTTTTTTTTTTTTTTATGTAAACCCCAAACACGAGAGGTATTGGAATCTAAAGTACTTAGTACCATGCTTGGGTTGGAAGTTGAGAAGAAGAAAGAAGATGTTTGTTGACATTGGACTTGAACTTCTGTACACCAATTTTCAGAAAATACGTATGAAGGAAGGTTGTTCCAGAAAATAGCAGTTGAATGAATAAACGAGGAAGATGAGAAGCTGGACAGTAAATGAATGTTGGCTGGTGGCGGCACATGTTCAGACTATTTTGAAAGAGAGAGAGAGAGAGAGAGCGGGAATTATAGAAGCCAATTCAGAAGAACAGTGCCCATGGAAGTATCTGTAGAAGAGGCATGCAGCAGAAACAGTACGTATATGAGACAGTGAGTGGAGAGTCTCTGTTAGAGATGAATCATTAATTAACCTAACTGCCCTCTTCTGAATGGAATCAAGAAGCCTGAGAGAGGTTTTGGGGGCACCACCCCAAGATGTGGGAACAATATTCCATGGCAGGGCGGATTTGCAATTTATACAGAGTGAGCAGCTGTTTGAAAGAAAAGTAACGCCAAGAGTCAAAGAGAAAACCAAGTTTTTTAGATGCAGAGGAAGCAATATTTGTAATGTGCTTGGGCCCAGAGAGATTAGAAGTCAGGGTAATCCCCAAAACAGATATATCATTTTGCCTAGAAATTTGAGTGTCACTAAAGATAAACATAGGAGCAGAAGAATCCTTTTTGTGAGATATAAGACAAGACTGAGTTTTAGAAGGGTTGAAATCAACTAAGTTGTCTTTGCCCCACTGGATAATTACCTGAAGACCGGCATTTAAGGAATTGGTAGCAGATTTTCGAGAAGTTGAAGCTGATTGAGCAGGGCAAGGTTTCTCAAAATGGAAAGTGGAATGCAATGTACTATCATCGGCAAAACTATGGATAGGATTTCCAATCAATGGAAGATGGTCATTAATATACAAGAGGAAAATAGTGGAGCAAAGAACTGAACCTTGGGGGACACCGACATTAGTGGAAAAGTTAGAAGACAGAGAGCCATCTACCATCACCCTCAGTGAGCGATCAGAGAGAAAACTGGATAACTAATTACTAAAAACAGTTGGCAAACCATAAGATGGAAGCTTGTTTAGAAGACCTTTATGCCAAACACATTCGATAGCCTTTGAGATATCAAGAGCAACTACTTGTGTTTCACCGAACCTTTTCATTAAATTTGTCCATAAATGGGTAACATAAGCCAGAATATCACCAGTGGATCGACACTGACTAGGTAGTTTAAGAGTTGGCGGTTAATTGATTTCTCCATTACTTTAAAAAGAGTAGAAGTAATTGCAATGGGACAATAATTGGATGGGAGGGATTTGTCACCCTTTTTAGGAACTGGCAGGATATGAGCAAATTTCCAAGCAGAAGGAAAAATACCTTTGGAATAAGAAAGTGAAAAAAGGCAGCAAAGAATAGGAATAAGTTCAGGAGCACAAGTTTTGAGAACAAGTGGGGAAATACCATCGGGACCTGGAGCTTTCTTAGCATCAAGATTTGTCAAAATCCTTCTGACATCCTTTTGACGGAAGACCACAGGAGGCATTGAATGGAGTGTGTTGGGAATGGTGGGAGGTGTTTTACCAAGATCATTAATACATGAGTTGGAAGAAAAATGCTAGCAGGTCAGCTTTAACCTTGGCTGAAGTGATAACAGAACCATCTGGTTTGGACAGAGGTGGGAACAGATGGGCAAAAGTTGCGGCCAATAGCTTTGGCAAGAGACCAGACTGCTCGGCTACCATTAGGGCAAGAAGCAAGTTTTCTACTCTTAGCCTGTTCCAGTTTGGACTGATAAATAACTGCTTTACAATTTTTGCGAACTTTGTTGTAGGCAGAAAATGAAACTGAAGAATTAGAAACAAGCAAATTACGATATGCAACATTCTTCTCTTGAACAGCCTTAGCACATTTATTGGAAAACCAAGGTTTAGATAAAGGACGACATTTTAAAGTGGAGTGTGGAATAAAGGATTCCATTCCTGCATGAATACTTTCACTGACACGATCTGAGCACACATTGACATCAGAAGTTTTAAAACAGTAATCCGACCAAGGAAAAGAAGAAAAGAAATCTCACAGTTCATCCCATTTTGCATTCTTGTAATGCCAAACAACATGAGGTTGGGAATAGCCATGAGATATAGGCTCGACTGGAGAAAAGACAATCACCAAGTTGTTATCTGAAATTCCTAATGGACCTCTCACTTTCACCGTGTACTTAGAAGGGTTGTTTGTGAGAAAAAGATCAAGTGTGTTAGCTGTATGATTAGGATTGTCCGGTATTCTTTTAGGTAAATGAATAATCTGTGCAAGGTCATAGTAATTGCAAAAGCCTCAGCATCTCGACCAGCTGGGTCACTGTGACTAGAAAATGGAAGCCAGCTGGAGTTGTGAACATTAAAATCACCAAAGAAAATTACCTCACTGTTAGGAAAGTTGGACTGGAGAAAGTCAAGTTGCAAAGAGAGGAAGTCAAAGAGCTCCAAGTGATTAGTGGAGTTGGGAGAATGGTAGAGACAACAGATGAATTTGACCCAATGAATGTTTCAGACAAGACTTCCCCTTAACAAACCCCTGCTGTGTCTGAACTACAACTGCAGTATTTTCTAGATGATTCTGCATTCCTTCCTTAACCAATGACTCCATTATTTTTCCTGGAACAGAAGTTAGACTAACAGGTATGTAATTATCTGTGTCACCCTTTGATCCCCCTTTTTTGAATTGGCTACAAATTTTCATATCTCCAGTCTACGGGGACCTCCCCGGAGTCCAATGTAACTGTCATAATTATAGCTAAGGGTTTGCTTACTTTCTTTTCTGCTTCCTTTGATATAGCTGGATAGATCTCATCCACCCCAGCTGCCTTTCTTATGTTCAATTTCAACAAATTCTCCTCCACTTTGCTCTCTCAGTTATTATAAAATCATTTAGCTCCCTGACAGAGTTTGTTAAGCTTCTGGCCTCCAATTCCCTACAGACCTCCTCATGTGTGAATGTAGATGCAAAATACTCATTCAGTTTGTCAACCATCCCAGCAGGTTCATCAAAAATCGAACCGTCGATGTCAAGTGGACCAATCTGATTGATCTCCTTCTTTCTAGAGTTTACATAAGTAAAGAAGTCTACTGTTTCTCTTTGCATTTTTTGCCAAAGGTTTCTCATAATATGCCTTTGCTTGCCTAATGTCCTTTGTGACTTGATTACAGCCTATCTTGGCATCTGTGTCTCCTGATAATTTATATGCATCCCATGCATTTTTCTTCCCTGCCACAAGTCTCATTTTGTTATCTGACATCCATTTAGGCCTAAACCTTGAACAGTATTTCTTAGGTATGAAAAACCTAAAGCATGAAGAATCACTGCTGATAATCAGATCAAGAGTATTACTCCCTCTGGTTGTCTCTCGAACATGCTGCTGTAGAAAACAATCATCCAATAAATCCACAAAAAATCTTGCTGGAGTGTGAGTGACCAAGCCACAAGTTCCAGTTTATATCTGGGAAGATAAAATTCCCCATTATAAGACAATCTGATTCACTGTCCCACTCTATTCCCTGTACAATTGTTGATTGTACTCATCAGAGTCATTAGGCCTATAACGCACTCCTACTCTCAACATGGTTTTCCCAGTGCTTATGTCACACCAACTCAACACTGCACTGTCCACTCATGTTAACTGGATGCACTTACTTAGATTTTATGTGTTTCTTAACAAAGCACATCACCCCTCCTCCTTTTCTACCCTGCCTATCCTTCGTCTACACAATGTACTCCTCAAATTTCTATTCTGTACTGCTTATATCCGTGTGGCACCACGTGTCTAATATCCCAACAATATCCACTTTTGATGTCTTCGCCAACACTCCAAATTCATCAAATTTATTTACTGTACTCCTAGCATTAGTGTACATGCAAGTATGCATACAGCTATTCTTACTCTTAGTTACCCCAACAGAAGCCATGTATTTACTTGTTCCATGGTGACTCCCAGCATTCCTTGAAATCCCCAGTACCTTGCTTTCCAGGCTACTGCTCATTCCAATAGAAGTAGTGCAAGAATCACTTTCGCTATTTCACTTTCACTTATCTATTAGTTTGTGAATCCCCCCCCCCCCAGGCTAGCAGTTTTCCCAACCCACCTAACACTACCTCGATAGCATCAGCAAATATTCTTGCACCCTTTCTATTTAAGTGTATCCCATCCCTGTTGAAACAATCTCTCCTGTTAACAAGCACAGACAACGCTGAGAAAAATTCTGGCCCCTAACTCCTGCCAAATTGATTGACAAGGCCATCATCATATACTCCCTCCTATTGTTTCTGAACAAAATTGCAAATTCTGCCCATCCATTTCAATGCCCTTTTAAATTAGGCACTGGCTCTGACCTACTGGCATATCATATGCATATACTGTCAACAAACAATGAGAAACAAAGCCTTAAAAATAAAACTTGAATAATTAAACTCTTTTAATGCTTTCCTAGTAGAGTTATGTATATTTAATTGCATTAAATATACATAACTTGAACACTTTAATGAAGACACCATTGCATAATATCGTTAAATCTTTTTAAAAGGACATTCTTACTTTTATTCTCTTCTACTCTAATGTTCACATTTTGACCACAAATACTGACAGAAATAGACTGGCAAAAAGTGTAAACTTGTTTAAGCTCTGGTTACAGAGTATTCAAATAAGATGTATTAACGGGTGCAGCATTAAGATGGAAAAAGCATGTGTGTATGTGTGTGTGAGACAAATATTTAGAAACAATTATAAAGCATAATAGCATTTGTATCATCATTATTTCTAAACAATCAGGACTATTTTGGATTATATAACAGCATATCAAGAAGGACACTCAAATTAAACAGAATATATTACACATTTTGATTCTTCAATGTTGAAAAATGGTAATTAAAATTTGCAAAGTTCATCTTTTTAAGGCTTATCTTTCAGTTCATTTCTAAAAAAAAATATCTTTAAGATCAATTAGAGAGGAAGATTTCACTCATTAGGCCCCCTCCCCGAATAGTCAGATAAAAATATAACTGTTATGTTATTTTCTCAAACTACTTTAAAAAATATAAGAAATTTTAATTAAAACATGTATTTTTGATGACCCGCATAAGATAACTTTGTAAAAATAACAAATAAGAGAAATAATTATTTCAGAAAGTATTTTACGAAATATTATAATTAATATTAGCTGAGCAGACTTACCCATCAGCAAAATTCCAATAGACACATTGAGGATTTGTCATACCATGTCTACCATGGATGTGAAATCTTAATCGAATATTACGAACCACATTTTTCATTATGCTGATGTTTCTATTTGCTGGTTGTATCACAAGATTGAAGACTGGAGAATTAATAACTTGAGGTATGCCAAATTTTTGTCTGAAATAGTAAACACTTGAAATATTAAAACTTGGAAATGAACTACAATCAGTGGCAGATTTAGCACTTGAGAGGCCCCAGGCGCAATTCAATTTTGAGGCCCCCCCCCCTAAATATTTTCGGTACCACTACAGTGTGCATTCTACGCGCACGTTTTTACTATAGCACATGCTCTAGATTTGGTGTTGCGGTTTTAATCATTTTGGTTGCGCAATTCTTTCATACATATTTTATTAATTGGGAATTAATTTTTTAATTCCCAATTATCACTTGCTATAAATGTCACGCTTCATCAAACAATTCAGTTTTGATAAATAATACATAAGATATTACAGATACTTACTTGATAACAAAACAAAAATACTCCTACACTAAAACACCAACCACACCAAACTCTAGTAATTTGTAACAGATTCGTGAGTGATATGTTAGTTCTGAAGGCTATTAAAAAAAACGATGCGCCGTTACATGTGAGCCAGCGCAGTAGTCATTTCAGAGGCTTTAAAAGACTACAGTGCTTGCTTATTAGTTCCCAGTTAGTTGCGAATATTTTTTAACTGACTCCGGGAACAAATCTAATATTGTTTCTTCAGATTCACTTAGTTCGCATAGATATTTCATGTAATATGTAGGGATATTCGCTTAAGAGTTTACTAACTTCTCATCTTAAATTATAGTTTTATTCAGTAACGGTAATAAAGATGAGTGTAAAAATTTAAAATGAAACATTTTTTTTTTTTTTTTTGAGACCTGAAATTTAAGAGGCCCAAGGTGCACGCGCCTCGTGCACCCGTGCAGAAATCCGCCACTGACTACAATGCCATAATATAACAGCATATTGAGAATATAATGGCTGAATTGACTTAATACCTTTTTACTGTTTGGATTTAGCACTTAGGATTAAATTTGAAAGCATCTGCAATTCTGTCCAGACGTGATAGGAAAGTGCAAAGTTGGCTGACTCACAGGATCAAATCTATTTTCAGCACAGTTTATGCTTGTTAATAAGATAAGGAGGGGAAAGAGAGAATTTTTTTTTTTTTCAGGGATGGGATACACTTAAATAGAATGCATGCAAAAATATTTAATAGTGCTATTGGAGCACTGTTGGGGGAAGATAAGAAAACTGCTAGCTTGCATTAGCATTAGTAGAGGCATATGATGCAAGAAAGCAAGCTTATACAGCATCAGCAAAAAAAAAAAAAAAAAAAAAAAACACTCCCATTTCACCCCTCTGTTCATTCGAAATACCTGTCCACCTGAGCCTTAAATTTATTTAGGCTATCAACTTCCACAAAAAGGGATGGAAGTCTGTTCCACCAACAAACTACCTCCTGGCTAAAGGCAAATTTCTGCATATCTATCCTACATCTGTCTTTCCTCAATTTCAATTTATGTCATCTCAGGTGATTATTCCGAGCAAGAGGAAAAATCCCATCAGCATTAAGCATGCTCAAACCATTCAAGGCTTTATACAATTCTATCAGATCACCTTGCTGGTGCCTAGTCTCCAGACACCGTAATTTGCAAAACTTAAGCCTTTCTTCATAAGAGCAACCTTTTGTTCCATTCACTAATCTTGTTGCCCTTCTCTATACATTCCAGCAGCTCTACATCCTCCTTGAAATGAGGCCTCCACCTATATACAGTACTATGCTATGGCTAAAGGGGTGGTTGAGGGGGAGAAGAGAGAGAGTGGTAATCAATGGACACTGCTCATCGTGGACTAATGTTATTAGTGTAGTCCCTCAGGGTTCAGTATTGGGTTCATTATTGTTTTCTGTATTTATAAATGATATTGATGATGGTATATCAAGCTTAATGTCCAAGTTTGCAGACGATACGAAGGTGGGCAGGGTTGTCAAGGACACTACTGACACTATGCTACTGCAACAGGATCTGGAAAGGTTGAGCAGATGGGCTGAGAGGTGGCAAATGAAGTTTAACATTGACAAATGTAAAGTACTACATTTGAAACAGCAATCCCAGAGCAACGTATCAACTCTGTGGCATTACACTGACAGTGGTAGAGAATGAAAGGAACCTGGGGGTGGTTGTGCAGGCAGATATGAAGTTTTCTGAGCAGTGCAGATGGGCTGCAAGAGTAGCTCATGGTGTATTGTCGATGATATTTAGGAATTTTTCTAGCAGGGATAAGGAAGTGATTATTCCCTTGTATAAGGCAATGGTCAGGCCACACCTAGAGTACTGTATACAGGTCTGGAGGCCTCATTTCAAGAAGGATGTAGAGATGCTAGAACGAGTACAGAGAAGGGCAACAAGATTAGTGAATGGAACAAAGGGGTGCTCTTATGAAGAAAGGCTTAAGTTTTCCAAATTACAGTGTCTGGGGACTAGGCACCAGCGAGCTGATCTGATAGAGGTGTATAAAGCCTTGAATGGTTTGAGCATGAGAGGGCATAAATTCAAATTGAGGAAAGACAGATGTAGGCCAGATGTGCGGAAATTTGCCTTTAGCCAGCGGGTGGTTGGTTGGTGGAATAGACTTCCATCCCTTGTTGTGGAAGTTGATAGCCTAAATAAGTTTAAGGCTCAGCTGGACAGGTATTTCGAACGAACAGAGGGGCGAAGTGGAAGTGGTTATTTTTTATTTATTTATTTATTATTATTATTATTTTTTAAAAATTTTTTTTTATTTTATTTTTATTTTTTTGGCTGATGCTGCATAAGCTTGCTTTCTTGCATCAAATGCCTCTACTAATGCTAATGGCCTTATACAAGGGAATAATCACCTCCTTATTCCTGTATATCACTGACAAGACACCATGAGCTACTCTTGCAGACTGTCTGCACTGCTCAGAAAACTTCATATCTGCCTGCACAATGCAGGCAGATATGAATCAGCAGGTAGTTGGTTGGTGGAACAGACTTCCATCCCTTTTTGTGGAAGTTGATAGCCTAAATAAATTATCCCCAGGTCCTTTTCATTCTCTACCACTGGAAGTGTAGTACCACAGAATTGATACGTTGCTCTGGGGTTATTGTTTCCCATATGTAGTACTTTACATCTGTCAATGTTAAACTTCATTTTCCTCTGCTCAACCTTTCCAGATCCTGTTGCAGCAGCATACTGTCCGTAGTGTCCTTAACACCCTGCCAAACTTTGTATCGTCTGCAAACTTGGACCCAACACTGAACCCTGAGGGACTCTACTAATAACATTAGTCCATGATGAGCAGTGTCCATTGATTACCACTCTCTGTCTTCTCCCCCTCAACCATCCCTTTATCCATAGCAGCAATTTGCCCCAATTCCACACACCTCCAATTTGTGCAGCAGTCTTCCATGTGCAACAGTATCAAAAGCCTTTATAAGATCCAAATATATAATATCAAAGTTATTCCATGCATCCAGTTGTTTTGTGACTGCATCATAGTATCCAATCAAATTGGTCAGGCAAGACTTTTTCTTAACAAAACCATGCTGTGTCCGAGCTATAACTGAAGTCTTGTCTAGATGATCTTGCAGTGCTTCTTTAACCAGTGCCTCCATTAATTTTCCTGGGACAGAAGTTAAACTCACAGGTCTATAATTACTTGTGTCAGCCTTTGATCCTCCTTTGTAAATTGGTGTCACATTTGCACATCTCCAGTCTATGGGTACCTCCCCTGAGTCCAAAGAAGCTCTCATAATTAAGGCTAAGGGTTTGCTTACTTCCTTTGCTGCCTCCTTTAATATAACTGGATAGATCTCATCGACCCCGGGTGCCTTTTTTATGTTTATCCTCAACAATTTCTCCTGAACTTTCCTCTCATTCATTACAAGATCATCTAGCTCATTTTGGTTTTTTTTTTTTTTTTTGTCAGCATTAGCAACTAAGGCCATATTGCTCCGGTGCGGTGGTCATTCCCTGACCTTTCTGCATCCTCCGTATTTGGTGGTCACGGGCTCGAACCCCGGTCTAATCAAGAAGCGTGTGCTTCATCTAGCTCACTGCCAGTGTTTACTTCACCTCTGACATTCCCCTTCCTGAATAACTCCTCACGCGTGAATGTAGATGCAAAATACTTGTTTAGTTTGTTAGCCACCTCAGCAGGATCATCAACAGTTGAACTATCAATATCCAGTGGACCAGTCTGATTCATCCCTTTCCTTCTAGAGTTTACATAGGTAATGAACTCTTTTCTGTTTTTCTTTGCATCCTTTGCCAAGAATTTCTCATAATCTGCCTTTGCCTGCCTAACCTCCTTTGTGAATTGGTTACAGACCAGCTTATATCTATCATAGGCTTCCATGTCACCCATTAATTTATATGTATCCCATGCATTTTTCTTCTCTGCCGTATGTCTCATTAATTCATCTGACATCCATTTAGGCCTAAACCCTGAACAATATTTCTTAGTTGGTGTGAAAGTCTAGTACTTCCAAGATAAATTCTTAGAATGCTTCCAATTTTGAATTTGCTGTTGATAACATCATCAGTTTGTCCCACCGTGTAGAATTTAAATACTGTCTGACCACTGTAGTCGCCTTTACGAAAGCGAAAACTCTACCCTTTACCCCCGATGGTAGTTACCTATTTGAGTAAATCCCACTTCAGCACACTGTGATCACTTCCACCTAGTGGTTCCTTTATCTATAGATTCTTAATGCATGAACAATCACTACTGATAATCAAATCAAGAGTATTACTCCCTCTAGTTGCCTCCTGAACATGCTGATGTAGAAAATAATCATCCAACAAAAGCCTTGCTAGTGTGTGAGTGATCAACCCACAAATTCCAGTCAATATCTGGGAAATTAAAATTCCCCATCATAAGACTCTCTGATTTACTGACCCACTCTATTTCCCTGTACAGTTTCTTATTGTACTCATCAGAGTCATTAGGCCTATAGCACACTCCTACTCTCTATTTTGATCTCCCAGTGCTTATGTCACACCAAACTGACTCGACACTGCACGTCCAGTGATGTAGTAGTAGTGGCATGTGATGCAAGAAAGCAAATGTATGAGCTTATGCAGCATCAGCCAAAAAAAAAAAAAAAAAAATCACAACATTCCCTCCAAATGCCTGTTCAGTTCCTCCTTAAATTTATTCAACCTATCAACTTCCACAATGATAGATGGAAGTTTGTTCCAGCAATTAACCACCCGCTGGCTAAAGGCAAATTTCCGCACATCTAATCTACATCTGTCTTTTCTTAATTTGAATTTATGCCCCCTTAGGTTCGTAATCTGAACAAGTGGAAGGATCCCATCTGAATTCAGCATGCTGAACCCATGTCGACTGGCTTCACTTCCTTGGATTTTATGTGTTTCTTAACTAATAGCATAACTCTTCCTCCCTTCCTATCTATCCTTTCTGTACACATTTTACTCCCCAATTCCAGTTCTGCATTCCTTATATTTGTGTGACACCACGTCTCTGATATCCCAACAATATCTGCCTTTGATCTTTTTAGCAATACCTCAAATTCGTCAAATTTATTTACCAAACTCCTAGCATTGGTGCACCTTTTCCTATTCTTAACTGTCCTAACACAACCTATGTGTTTAATTGTACTGCAATGACTCCCAGCAGTCTCTGAAATACCCTGCCTCTTGTTTTCCAGGCTGCTACTCATTCCAATAGAAGCAGTGCAAGAATCACTTTCACCTCTGCCAGTGGCTACTGTTAATCTATTTGTCCTTGTATTCCCCCAAGCTAGGAGTTTTCCGACCCACCTAACACTGCCTCGATAGCATCAGCAAATATTCTTGCACCCTTTCTATTTAAGTGTTTGCCCTCCCTGAAGAAGCAGTCTCTCCTGTTAACAAGTACAGACCAGGCTGAAAAAAATTCTACCCCTTGAGCCTTGCACAATCTTTCCAGTGCCGAATTGATGGACAAAGCTCTCACCATATACTCCCTTCTATTGTGTCTGGGCAGAATTGCAGACACTTTCAAATTCAACCCTAATTCACGGCTTTTTTTTAACAGTGATCTGTACTTGTTAAGTAATTCCACGGTCTCATACTCTTAATATCATTAGTTTGGGAGAATGGTAGACACAACAGATGAATTTGACACAATGAGGTAAAGGATTGCTATGTTTTGTAGGTTATAGTACTTTTTAAATCTATCGAACCAGCCCTTACTAGCACTAGGTTCACATTTTTTTCGAGGTGAGCTTTCTTCAGATCACTTTTTTCTTTAATAATAATTGAATTTAACGGAATTCTGCATTAAATATTATCTTAAATAAAATTATTTAGAAGTCTCTCCATTTCAATTATAACAGCTGGCCTAGCTCTAGTCAACTTAGTTGCCTGCAGTGGAACAGCTGTCTTTCCTTCTGCTAAAATTAATTCTTTATTTTTTATAATTGTTCTTACAGTTGAACTTGCCAGTCCTAAATTATTGCACATATCCACTTGTCATTGACCGGAATCGATTCGCTTCATAACATTTAATTTAATTTTCAAACTCCATATTTTTCTTACCTTTGTAGTCTTCATACTGCGGAAAAGACATTGTTGCTTTTTCATTCTTATCCACCATTATTAACTCTTCAAAAATATAACTACATTGCATTAATTATGATACAATGTTTGAGTAAACTGTCTATTACAGACAATGTCTAACACTGTGATGACTAGACTTTGGATAAATGCATATAATGTAAATATTACAAGCAATACTAATTTTCAAACTCCATATTTTTCTTACCTTTGTAGTCTTCGTACTGCGGAAAAGACATTGTTGCTTTTTCATTCTTATCCACCATTATTAACTCTTCAAAAATATAACTACATTGCATTAATTATGATACAATGTTCGAGTAAACTGTCTATTACAGAATTGCTCTGTGATGACTAGACTTTGGATAAATGCATATAATGTAAATATTACAAGCAATACTGCATATTCCTTAACTTGATAATTTTTGGATGAAATCTTTGGATATGGTGATAAGTTTGTTCTGTTATTTTGACTATTTCACAATGTATTCAGTAGTAAGAAAAGGTGACGTTGTATGAAGTAAAGAAATCTTTGGTTTGGCATATGCACAGCAAGAAAATACCCAGTTTCTTGATATAACATGCTTTGACAATGCCCCCCCCCCCAGCATACTGATCTGATGCCTCCTAGAGAATTAAAAATAGACTATCCAGCTGCCAGTCTGCAAACACTGTTTTAGAGCTGTACCCTCAAAACATAATGAAGATTGCATCTCACCATGTTGCACTACTTCTTTGTTAGTATGTTCAAAGCTGTCTTTTATGTCTCCAAATATTTCATGCTCTCTTTCCAGCAGCAGCACTGTAATCATTCCAGTATTTCTAAAAACCTGCATTTTCATCAAAGTCATTCTTAGTTCTTCACTAGCTTTTTCAATATATTCAATATCCATATAGAAAATTTTCAAAGTGCAAGCTAAAACTAAGTGAAAATGCTGCCACATATAAATCAAAAATTTGGTACAGTGTAGGTACTTAAAGAATTTGTTTAAAATGTCCCAAATGCAAAAGTTCTTCATGTGTTATGGTTGGTACATTATATCTGTACTACCAAATGACAACCACAACTGAAAAAAATGCAAAATGAATTTTCAATTTGCATTTTTGTGCTTAGCACAAAAAAAAAAAAAAAAAAAAAATTCGTTGCAAGGATTTTGCTGATGCCATCGACGCAGAGTTAGGTGGGTCAGAAAACTTCTAGCATCGGGGGGAAGAATTTGATGAGTAAACTGCATATGAAGAAAAGGAAAACAATTCTGAAGTGGCACTAAAAGAATTTTCAACAGAAGAATTGGAGAGAGTTATTTGGGGATTGACATGGCCTGTGAAGCGATTATGAATGGAGATCCGGATTTTGAACATAGCATCAAGATACAGCATATTTTACAAGATGGGATTCAATACTACAAATACTTGTGTGCCGAGAAAAAGAAGAGACAACTTCACCAGACTTTTTTTTTATTGAAATACCTAAATAAACAATAAAGCTTTTTTCTCATCTCTCACGATGTTTCCTTTTCATTAATAAAATTTTTGTAATATTTTTTAATTCAAATAATTTTAATTGGCTATCATAATTTGTTTATAGACTGTTTCTCTGGTATCCATTCAATTAAAACCCATTATAATTATACCTCAATCAGCATGGTTTCACATAACACGGAACAGTTTCAGTACCAATTATCAGTGCTATGCAGGTATTACAAACACACCTAAAAAAAAACTGATATTCTAAAACAAAATATAGATAAAAATGAAGAACAGCCTCCTAAAATTGGGTCCTGCTTATAACGTTTACCCACTTATAGTCTTCTTTGGGTCAGTCCCTTTGAAAGTGCTAACTGGAATTTACCATATATTAAAAAAATCACCAATTTTTACTGTTATATTGTTAACTGAATTTTAAAAAGTCATTCAATTATTACTTTGTAAATGGATACTTTTGCTATATAATAGTAAGAGGGAAAACAAATTTCAGAATAAATATTTTAGTAAAGCTGTGTATTAATATCTACTATCATTGATTCTAAACCCAAACAGCTAATTATTTACTTTATGGAATGTCCATAATAAGGAGGAAGCAGGTTTCCAAGGTTCGGATAAATAGAATATCCCACAATAGCTGACAAAAATGGTGGCATGCTAGACTGGATGAATATTCCATCTGTAAATAATAATAAAAGGATAATAATATGAATGATGTTCTGGAAAGCTGTTTATATCAAAGAGATTATCTGAATATACTGATCAACTAAATTAATGAATAAATAGAAAAGCATACCAGACTTCTTTATCAATTAAAATTATAATGTATGAATTTACTAGGGAATTAATGAATTACATCAAAGTAGTGTGCCATGCGTGTGTGTGTGTGTGTGTTTTTTTTTTGGGGGGGAGGTAGGGAGATATTTGCATGCCTGACCACTAGGCTGCCGTAGCCTAGTGGTCAGGCACGCTGGTGCATAAGTACACGTGCCTTGAGTGACCGAGATTCAAGCCCGTGACTGCTGAATACGGTGCTGTTTCTTGTATTCTGTCTATCTTGCGAACTCCTCTGACCGTTTGGTCATCTTGGAGTATAAACAGATAATTCATTCATTCATTCATTCTTTCTTTTAGTGAGACTTTTAAAATATAACAAGTCAGTTAATGCTGCATTACATTATATATTTTATGTGTACAGTCAGTCCTCGTATAGCACGATAGTTGCGTTCCTAGAAACCCTCGTGCATTGCAAAATCATGCAATATAAACAACAGGCCCTATGGGAAAAATGGGGTTAGGTGCCGACCACCCAAGATTGAACACACATTTGTAACCAAAACATTACCAAACACAATAAATAATCGTAATAAAATACTTACGCATTTTATTACGACTATTACGTAATAAAATATTGCTAATGCTTTTACTTCTATCGTAAGCAAACTTGTTTTTTGTTTGATTTTCTATCCAAACAGATGACAGGCGTTCCATCTCTTCCAATTCTTTATGTCTTAATCTAATGGGTTTTAATTACACTTTTGAGTTGTTCCTGCCAAGAAAGTTGTTTTTATTTTCTCTGCATTCTTTCTAATTCTCGGCATTGCCTCATTTAGGTCTGTAGCACGTGCAATATCACATGGTCTTTTCACAATTTCATATTTTTTCTCTATCGACAGAGGCGGACTAGCCATAAGCCTTACCAGGGAAACCCCGTTGGGCCGGAGGCCGGTGTGATTTTGGCCATAAACGCTAGTATGAGGCCACTATAAATTTTCCCGGGTAAGAATTTTTGATCCAGTTTGCCTCTGCTTATTGATATTGCTTTTCTTTTTCTCTCTGAATCTGCACTATCTTCACCAGGACGCTTCCTTTTCACACCTTTTAAGTATTTTACTCATTTTTAGGGAACAAAGCACAATTACAAAACGAGGAGGCACGCTTGATACACATAAACAAAGCTGCGCGTGTGTAGCAACTGAATAAACAACACCGTAAAGGTAGAGACACACTATGAACACCTCACTAGCTCACATTTTACTAAAGCATATTTCTGGGGGTTACTACCATAAAACAATAAAAACAATTTCCAGTTGCATTTCTGCTAGTGGAATCTGTTATAAACTGATAGTAAACTCGATCCAATTGAATTTGCGATTATACCAATAGCTGGAATTGTGTTGTTTTTACGCTATTATGGTGAAATGTGTTTCCCCTTCACTGATATAAAAAACATAAATACATTTTCAGAATCTTCTCTTCATTCCTATCGTGTTGCGTTCGGTTGGGGTGATTCTGCATTCGACTGCCATTTCTTGTAAACACAAAGGCGAATCATGCATAAGCAAATTCGGTTTGTGTTATATAAGATATCGTTCCCCTATTTATAAATCGTGTATGATCGAATTCGTGTAGTGTAAACACGTGTTACACGAGGACTGACTGTATTTGATTTTTTTTTCTGCAATTAATAGAAGGGTAAAGTACTAAAAAGGGTTTTCGTCTGAAGGCCTAAGACTATGAAAATTTAGACAAACAAGTTAGTGCAAAGCATCATTTTAGTTTGTAGTAAATCACTAAAAAAACAGATGATTGCATTGTTTTTGCAATACTCATATTGTGAACACATTCATGAGGTAATGCCTGTTATTGCACTACCTTGAATAAGCAACACTTCCCCAGCAGAGAACAACTTCTCTGCTAGAGAAGTGTTACTTATTCTCAGCAGATACCACCACCACCCAGAAGGCACAGTTTTGAAGCTTCTTGGCCTTTCATAAATGGTGGGTAGGTACTCCAGTGATGCAACAACAACCCAGTTATGAAGCTTAACTTCACATTATTAAAGATGCTCACCAATGAGAGGCCATGAAGCTTTGAAATGGTACTACCTGGGTGGTGGTGGTGGTATTCACAGATAATAAGTAATACTAGTCTTCTCTAGGGGGAAGCATTGCTTAGTCAAGGTAGTGCAATAACAGGCAACTCGTTGTGGAGGCATTCACAATATGAGATGTAACAAAAATAACCAAAGTAGGTGAAATGCCATTTCACCTACTTTGATGATTTACTATAAACTAAAAAAATGCTTTGCACTAACTTGTTCATCTAGAAGCATAAAGTAAATATAGCTATCACATATCCTTATCAATTAATTACTAAGATTAAAACTTTACAGAACTCAAAAAAACTGTATAGTTTTATGTTCTTTAAATTTAGCCATTCAGTTCAATTAAAAATGTATAATATAGTGGAAGCTGCTTAATTGATAACAATAAGCAATGAAACAAGAATGCTGATGTTCATCACTGATTGATGATATGTGTGAATAAAACATGTTAGTTTAACTTCTGTTCCAGGGAAAATAATGGAGTCACTGGTTAAAGACACATTGCAGGATCATCTAGCCAAGACTGCAGTTATAGTTCAGACACAGCTGGGGTTTGTTAAGAGGAGGTCTTGTCTGAATAATTTGATTGGATACTATGATGTGGTCACAAAGCAACTCGATGCAAAACGTAATTTTAATATCATACACTTGGATTTTAGGAAAGCTTTTGATACTGTTGCACATGGAAGACTACTGTACAAGTTGGCGCAGTATGGCATTAAGGGAAAGTTGCTACAATGGATAAAAGGATGGTTGAGAGGGGAAAGACAGAGGGTGGTAATCAATGGACACTGCTCTTCATGAACTAATGTTATTAGTGGAGTTCCTCAGGGATCTGTGTTGAACCCATTGTTGTTTTCTGTATTTATGTTCTTGTTTATACTCCAGCATGACCACCAGGTCAGTAGTTTTTACAATAAATCAATCAATACAAACGTTAATTGTAATTAGCAGTCACAGACTTGAACCCTGGTCCACTCAAAGAGGGTGTTCTACTGCAGTCCCGCTCCTGACCACTCGGCTACATTAGTAGTGGTAATAGTAATAGAAGCATGTGATGCAAGAAAGCAAGCATATGAGCTTATGTAGCATCAGCCAAAAAAAAAAAACCACAACAATTTCACACAACCATTCCCTCTAAAGAATATCTTCTCCATTAATTGTATGGAAGCCTTGAAACCACTAGCAATATTGTAAATGCTTCATGTGCTTAAAATCAATTGAGTAATCTGGAATCCTTCCTCTTGCTTAGAGTACATCATACACACATGGGGGGAGCATAAATTTAAATGGAGGAAGGAGGATTGTGTGGGAATTGCCTTCAGCTAGCAAGTAGGTGATTTTTGGAACCAACTTCTGTCTAGTATTGAAGAGGTAGGTAGTTTGAATAAATTCAAAGAACTACATAAACTGTTAGAGGGGATGGACAAGTGATTTGAGAAGTGGTTTTTATTTATTTATTTTTTTTGTCTGATGCTGTAATAGCTTGCTTTATTCCATTACTTTGTCACTAAAAATACAAATTTATTCCTACCAAGTGTATAAATTATTTTGGGATTGCTATTCCCTAAGTACATTTTGTTACATAAAGCACATCTGCCATTTTTCTGACCATCCTTGATGTCTGAATTAAATTATTAATAATAATATAATCAAATAATTATTAAATGTGCTATGAAGGGATATAGAATCATATCATGATAATACTCTGAAATGATAATGTTCTCAAAGGATATGGGCCCATTATATATCTTCATAATACTGCACATCATATATGAAACTTTTGTGCATATGCATCTCCTGATTAGCAGGTGGAATTAATTGCCAACCACATTTAAGAAGTAGACAGAGCCCAATAATTGATATCACCCTTCCCCACTGAAAAATCTGATATCCAGAATGTCTTCTCCATTAATTGTATGGAAGCCTTGAAACCACTAGCAATATTGTAAATGCTTCATGTGCATTCTTGAAGGTCATACACAGATGCCATCTTGAAGGGACTGAAGGTGTTTTTTTTAAGCATGCTCTCTCTCCTAATTGAGCTATGTGAGATGCAGCCTTACTATGGCAATTTGCAAACTGCCTTTTCTGGACTTCTCATGATGTCAAACCCCAATCAGAAATGTCCAGTATTTTTTCCACTGTTAAAACTGACAGCCTGTCAAACCTCTTCCTATCTTCAATCAATCTGATTTCCTTAACCTCGTTAATCAACATCTGCACTTTCATGTGCGCAACACTACAATTTCATACACAAATTCTGAGATACTATTTTCCAAATTTCGGTTTGACTTTGCCAGTTCCACGGAATTATAAGAGGTATGATCAAAAAGTTTGAACACACATTGCCACTGATTTCTTATTTTTAAATTATTGCTGCTGACCATGCTGGATTCATAGCAAGTTGTGACACAATGCAAAATGTTCAGTGTTTCATCTAGATACACCAATGGACAAAACATCAATTAATATGATTTTGTCTAAATGAACAAGAACACACTGAACAGAAGGTTTTTTATGTATTTCATTTGATTGATTTTACTAAGAAACAAATTTGCATCAAATTTTCTTCCTAATTAGAGCAAAGTGCAACAAAATCCAAAGAAACAGCTTTCAGAGAAGATTAGCATTAGCATTAGTAGAGGCATTTGATGCAAGAAAGCAAGCTTATGCAGCATCAGCCAAAAAAAAAAAAACCCACTTCCACTTCACCCCTCTGTTCATTCAAAATACCTGTCCAGCTGAGCCTTAAATTTATTTAGGCTATCAACTTCCACAACAAGTGATGGAAGTCCGTTCCACCAACCAACTACCCACTGGCTAAAGGCAAATTTCCGCACATATATTCTACACCTGTCTTTCCTCAATCTGAATTTATGCCCTCTCAGGTGATTATTCTGAGCAAAAGGAAGAATCCCATCGGCATTGAGCATGCTGAAACCATTCAAGGCTTTATACACCTCTATCAGATCACCTCGCCAATGCCTAGTCTCCAGACACTGCAATTTGCAAAATTTAAGCGTAAGAGCAACCCTTTGTTGCATTCACTAATCTTGTTGCCCTCTCTGTACTCGTTCCAGCAGCTCTACATCATTCTTGAAATGAGGCCTCCAGACCTGTATACAGTACTCAAGGTGTGGCCTGACCATTGCCTTATACAAGGGAATAATCACATCCTTATCCCTGCTAGAAAAATTCCTGTATATCATTGACAAAACCCAATGAGCTACTCTTGCAGCCCATCTGCGCTGCTCAGAGAACTTCTTATTCTGCCTGCACAATTACCCCAGGTCCTTTTCATTCTCTACCACTGTCAGTGTAGTACCACAGAGTTGATACATTGCTCTGGGGTTGCTGTTTCCAATATGTAGTATTTTCATTTATCAATGTTAAATTTCATTTGCCACCTCTCAGCCCATCTGCTCAACATTTCCAGATCCTGTTGCAGCAGCATAGGTTGCTTCCATAGCCAGGTGGGAAGGAGCAGCAGTGCGTAGCATACGCTTCTTGATTAGACCGGGGTTCGAGCCTGTAACCACCAAATACAGAGGATGCGGAAAGGTCAGGGAATGACCACCGCATATCCCAGAGCAATATGGCCTTAGTTGCTAATGCTCCTAAAAAAAACCAAATAACATAACAGCAGCAGGATAGCATCAGTATTGCCCTTAACAACCCAGCCAACCTTTCTATCATCTGCAAACTTGGACATTAAGCTTGATATACCATCATCAATATCATTTATAAATACAGAAAACAATAATGGACCCAACATTGAACCCTGAGGGACTCCACTAATTTTTTTTTTTTTTTTTTTTTTATGTGAACCCCAAACACGAGAGGTATTAGAACCTATAGTACTTAGTACTGTGCTTGGGTTGGAGGATGAGAAGACGAAAGAAGATATTTGTTGACATTGGACTTGAACTTCTGTAGATTGTAATATTCAGGAAATACGTATGAAGGAAGGTTGTTCCAGAAAACGGCAGTTGAATGAATCAATGAGGAAGATGAAAAGTTGGTTCTGTGGGTTTGAAGTTGGACAGTAAATGGATGTTGGATGGTGGTGGCACGTGTTCGGACTGTTTTGAAAGAGAGAGTGTGAATTATAGAAGCCAATTCAGAAGAACAGTACCCATGGAAGTATTTGTAGAAGAGGCATGCAGCAGAAATAGTATGTCTATAAGAAAGTGAGTGGAGAGACTCTGTTAGAGATGAATCATTAATTAACCTAACTGCCCTCTTCTGAATGGAATCTAGAAGCCTGAGAGAGGTTTTGGGGGCACCACCCCAGATGTGGGAACAATATTCCAAGGCAGGGCGGATTTGCGATTTATACAGAGTGAGCAGCTGTTTGGAAGAAAAGTAACTCCGAGAGCGAAAGAGAAAATCCAGTTTTTTATATGCAGAGGAAGCAATATTTGTAATCTGCTTGTGCCAAGAGAGATTAGAAGTCAGGGTAATCCCCAAAAGAGATATATCATTTTGCCTAGAAATCGTAGTGTCACTAAAGATAAGCATAGGAGCAGAAGAATCCTTTTTTGCGAGATATAAGACAAGACTGAGTTTTAGAAGGGTTGAAATCAACTAAGTTGTCTTTGCCCCACTGGAGAATTACCCGAAGATTGGCATTTAAGGAATTGGTAGCAGATTTTTGAGAAGTTGAAGCTGATTGAGCAGGAAAAGGTTTCTCAAAATGGAAAGTGGAATGCAATGTGCTATCATCAGCAAAACTATGGATAGGATTTCCAGTCAATGGAAGAAGGTCATTAATATACAAGAGGAAAAGAGTGGAGAAAAGAACTGAGCCTTGGGGACACCGACATTAGTGGAAAAGTTTGAAGACAGAGAGCCATCTACCATCGCCCTCAGTGAGCAATCAGAGAGAAAACTGGATAACCAATTACTAAAAAGAGTTGGCAAACCATAAGATGGAAGCTTGTTTAGAAGACCTTTATGCCAAACACGATCAAAAGCCTTTGAGATGTCAAGAGCAACTACTTGTGTTTCACTGAACTTTTCCATTGAATTAGTCCATAAATGGGTAACATAAGCCTCGTCAGTGGATCGACACTGACGGAATACATACTGGCGATCGTTGATCAGATGGAAGGTTTCAAGTAAGTTTAAGAGTTGACAGTTAATTGATTTCTCCATTCCGTTAGAAAGAGTAGAGGTAATTGCAATGGGACGATAATTGAATGGGAGGGATTTGTCACCCTTTTTAGGGACTGGCTGGATATGAGCAAATTTCCAAGCAGAAGGAAAAACACCTTTGAAATAAGAGAGTGAAAAAAGGCGGCAAAGAATAGGAATAAGTTCAGGAGCACAGGTTTTGAGAACAAGTGGAGAAATACCATCAGGACCTGGAGCTTTCTTAGCATCAAGATTCATCAAAATCCTTCTGATATCCTTTTGACGGAAGACCACAGGAGCTATTGAATGGAGCGTGTTGGGAATGGTGGGAGGTGTTTTACCAAGATCATCAATATATGAGCTAGAAGAAAAATGGAATGCTAGCAGGTAAGCTTTATCCTTGGCTGAAATGACAACAGAACCATCTGGTTTGGATAGATGTGGGAGCAGAGATGGGCAAAAGTTGCGGCCAATAGCTGTGGCAAGAGACCAGACTGCTCGGCTACCATTAGGGCAAGAAGCAAGTTTTCGATTCTTATCCTGTTCAAACTCTAGTTTGGACTGATAAATAGCTGCTTTACAATTGTTGCGAGCTTTGGTGTAGGCAGAAAATGAAACCGAAGAATCAGAAACAAGCAAATTACGATATGCAACATTCTTCTCTTGAACAGCCTTAGCACATTTATTGGAAAACCAAGGTTTCGATAAAGGACGAGATTTTAAAGTGGAGTGTGGGATAAAGGATTCCATTCCTGCAAGAATAATTTCACTGACACGATCTGAGCAAACGTTGACATCAGAAGTTTTGAAACAGTAATCTAACCAAGGAAAAGAAGAAAAGAAGTCTCACAGGTCATCCCGTTTTGCATTCTTGTAATGCCAAACAACATGAGGTTGGGAATAGCCATGAGATAAAGGTTCCATTGGAGAAGAGACAATCACTAAGTTGTGATCTAAAGTGCCTAAAGGACCTCTCACTTCGACCGTGTACTTAGAAGGGTTGTTTGTGAGAAAAAGATCAAGCGTATCGGCTGTATGATTAGGATTGTCTGGTATTCTTGTAGGTAAATGAACAATCTGTGCAAGCTCATTAGTAATTGCAAAAGCCTCAGCATCTCAACCTGCTGGGTCGGTGTGACTATAAAACAGAAGCCAGCTGGAGTTGTGAACATTAAAATCACCAAGAAAAATTATCTCACTGTTAGGAAAGTTAGACTGGAGAAACTCTAGTTGCAAAGAGAGGAAGTAAAAGAGCTCCAAGTGATTAGTGGAGTTGGGAGAATGGTAGAGACAACAGATGAATCTTACACAATGAGGTAGAGAGATTTTAAGCTAGAGAAGATCGAAAAGAGGAGACTCCAAATTACCAAGTCTTTGACAGGGATTATCGGAATGGTCATATGCATAAGTACCACCTCTGAGGCGAAAGGAATCATACAGCGAATAATTTGGGAAACTGGGATGAGCAGTAGTTGAATGAATCGATAACTGAGGTTCTGTCAGAAAAGGTACATGGGGTTTGGCAGACTGCAAGTGGAAATGGACATCGTTGAGATTAGAATTGAAACCACGTATATTTGTGAAATGAATTAGGAAGTGCTTGGGAGGTTTAGATCTTTTCGCAGATAAGCTTGCTCTATTAGTTTGACAATTCATGGTGTATTCAATAGTAAGAAAAAGTGCATGGGACATGCTGTATGAAGTAATGAAATTTTTGGATATGGTGTACACGTGGTAAGAATATACCCAGATCCTTGACATAACGTGGCCTCGACAATGCTCCCCGCATACACACTACTCGGACTCCCTCCAGTCACTATCTGGCAGAGTAGAGGTAGCAAGATTATACACTAGCTGATCCGGAAGCCTCCTAGTGAGTTATCAATAGGTTTGGACCAGTGTACTAACTAGCGGCCTGCCTGCGAACACCGTTTTAGAGCTGTACCCTCGAAATGTAAGGAATATTGGATCTCGCCACGATGTTCATCATAACCTCAAAAGTCATCAATCATACTGCATGATAAAGGGTTGACCGGAACTTAGCTCTAGAGACTAAACATGGGCTCCACCACTTCAAGCCTCCAATAAGCAAAGTGGTGGTATTTCACCGGTTGATGAGAGTCATCTACCACCTAGTGGTGCCTGGTAACATAGAGGGGGCGGCGTTCCTCCATGTGGTGTGGGCACCACACCCCGACCCCTGCTTACGTTGGTTCACACCTGTGTGGTCACCCACCATGTACTTGTGCATGCAGGTTATACCCAGGATTACTAACAGACCCACCATCGTGAAGGTGCAAGCGGAGGATATGGCTGTCACAGACCATCCGGACTTTGCCGAAATTGGGCCCGCTTGACTTGAATGATATACAGGAATTTTTCCAGCAGGGATAAGGAGGTGATTATTCCCTTGTATAAGGCAATGGTCAGGCCACGCCTAGACTACTGTATACAGGTCTGGAGCCCTCATTTCAAGAAGGATGTAGAGCTGCTGGAATGAGTACAGAGAAGGGCAACAAGATTAGTGAATGGAACAAAGGGGTGCTCTTACGAAGAAAGGCTTAAGTTTTGCAAATTACAGTGTCTGGAGACTAGGCACCAGCGAGGTGATCTGATAGAGGTGTATAAAGCCTTGAATGGTTTGAGCATGCTCAATGCTGATGGGATTCTTCCTCTAGCTCAGAATAATCATCTGAGAGGGCATAAATTCAAATTGAGGAAAGACAGATGTAGGATAGATATGTGGAAATTTGCCTTTAACCAGCGTGTGGTTGGTTGGTGGAACAGACTTCCATCCCTTGTCGTGGAGGTTGATAGCGTAAATAAGTTTAAGGCTCAGCTGGACAGGTATTTTGAATGAACAGAGGGGTGAAGTGGAAGTGGGTTTTTTTTTTTTTGGCTGATGCTGCATAAGCTTGCTTTCTTGCATCAAATGCCTCTACTAATGCTAATGCTAATGCTAATGCTAACCCACAAATACCAGTCAATATCTGGGAAATTAAAATCCCCATTATAAGACTCTCTGATTTACTGGCCCACTCTATTTCCCTGTACAGTTTCTTATTATACTCATCAGAGTCATTAGGCCTATAGCACACTCCTATTCTCCATTTTGATCTCCCAATGCTTGTGTCACACCAAAACTGACTCGACACTGCACTGTCCAGCGATGTCGACTGGCTTCACTTCCTTGGATTTTATGTGTTTCTTAACTAATAGCATAACCCCTCCTCCCTTCCTATCCTGTCTATCCTTTCTGTACGCATTGTACTCCCCAAATTCCAGTTCTGCATTCCTTATATCTGTGTGACACTACGTGTCTGATATTCCAACAATATCTGCCTTTGATGATGTTTTGAGCAATACCTCAAAATCATCAAATTTATTTACCAACTCCAAGCATTGGTGTACACGCAAGTATACATGCACCTGTTCCTATTCTTAGCTACCCTAACACAACCCATGTGTTTGCTTGTACCGCAATGACTCCCAGCAGTCTTCGAAATATCCTGCATTCTGTTTTCCAGGCTGTTGCTCATTTCAATAGAAGCAATGCAAGAATCACTTTCACCTCTGCCAGTGGCTACTGTTAATCTGTTAATCCTTGTATCCCCCCAAGCTAGCAGTTTTCCGACCCACCTAACACTGCCTCGATGGCATCAGCAAATATTCTTGCACCTTTTCTATTTAAGTGTATCCCATCCCTGTAGAAGCAGTCTCTCCTGTTAACATACTAAGACATTTCAGTGATTTCTAAAATTTAAAGACAACTGCTTGAAAGAGTGAGGATTGTCAAAGATGATCCTTGCTCTGGTAGCCCTTCAACTAGAGTACTAGGGAAACGAGTATCTCCGTGCAGGCGAAGTTTTTACGCTTTAGCTAATAGAGAAGTTTTTCTTAAATTTTTGCCATTTCATTGACTTTACTGGCATATTAATTAATTTTCTAAAAGTAGCTTTATTTTGCTAGTTACGATACTTAGGTTATTGCTTAGTATCGGTAAAACTTGTACAGTTTGAAACCTTCCACCATTGTTGTAGTATATTAGATTGATTCAGAATAGTGAAATGTTTATCTCAAATTGATAGCATAAGGTATAATATAAAATTATACAGCTTTAATACACGGCACTGTATTAGGAATCTGTTAGCTTAGTATACTATTAATTAATCAATTTAACTTATAAATCTTATTAAATTTTATTGTTATTTAAATGGAAATCATGCCACAGACTAGAGCAGCAAAGCAATGTGCACAAAGTAACGGAAGTGCTGTGGCTCAGAAGAGAACCGAATGGGGCAAGTCTCCAACGCATCACAGTCAAAAAATTGTGCAAAATGTGACATGTTTGTGGACTTTCTGGAAGAGGACATGATCTAGCCATGGAGAATGTCATTGTGTGTGTGTGTGTGTGCTAGGTGCAGAGAATGCTAAGAAATTATGTGCCAACTCAGCATTCTGATGGGCTATTATGAGAGTTTGAAGAGTTGGGCAGATGTCCTCAAAGGAATTAAAATGAGGGGTCGATCAAGCTCTAAGTTGCCCAACTCAATGCAAAAGTTCACTTTTGTGCATTAGGCAATACAGCACATTGCCGCTGTATTGCCTGGCAATCCAAGGCAGAATGCGCTGGTTCCACAAGAGCTGTTATTATTTGGTTTTTAGGAGCATTAGCAACTAAGGCCATATTACTCTGCGATATGCGGTGGTCTTTCCCTGACCTTTCCGCATCCTCCGTATTTGGTGGTGACGGGCTCGAACCCCGGTCTAATCAAGAAGCATACGCTACGCACTGCTGCTCCTTCCCACCTGGCTACGGAGGCGCCTCCACAAGAGCTAGTTATTGTCAGTGACTCAATTGTCAGGGAGATGGGAAATATATTGTGCAAATAGGATAGGTGGAATAGGACCAGGGTATGTCTGCCAGGGTCAAAAGTTGATGATGTCGTAGAACAAATATCACCTTTTAAGGGCACAAAAGATGATATCGTTCTACATTCTATCACTAGTGACATTAAGTGTAGGAGATCTGTGGATTTACTTAACAAGTACAGGTCAATGTTGAAAAAAAGTCTTGCGTTAGGGTTAAATTTGAAAGTGTCTGCAATCCTGCCCAGACATGATAGGAGGGAGTATATGATGAGAGCCCTGTCATTCAATTCTGCTCTGGAGAGACTGTGCAAGGCTCATGGTGTAGAATTTTTCTCAGTATGGTCTGTGCTTGTTAACAGGAGAGATTGCTTCTACAGGGACAGGATACACTTAAATAGAAAGGGTGCAAGAATATTTGCTGATGTGAGGCAATGTTAGGTGGATCAGAAAACTGCTAGCTTGCGAAAATTCACAGACACAAACTAATAGATTAACAGTAGTCACAGGCAGAGTTGGAAAAGTCTGGCACTGCTTATATTGGAATGAGTAGCAGCACAGTAAGCAAGTTACTGGGATTTCAAGAATTGCTGTTTGTTTGTTATTTAGTTTTTAGGAGCATTAGCAACTAAGGCCATATTGCTCTGGGATATGCGGTGGTCATTCCCTGACCTTTCCGCATCCTCCGTATTTGGTGGTGACGGGCTCGAACCCCGGTCTAATCAAGAAGTGTGTGCTACGCACTGCTGCTCCTTCCCACCTGGCTACGGAGGCGCCAATCAAGAATTGCAGAGAGTCATAAAACAAGTAAATACATGGGCTGTGTTAGAGTGATTAACAGTAAGAAGAGATGCATGTACACCAATGCTAGGAGTATAGTAAATAAAGTTATGAATAACATAAAATCTAAATTCATTTATAATTCAAAGTAAAATCTTACGAAATTTTGCAAAAATCTAAGGGGGAGTCAAGTTGGGACCTTTATTGAAATCACATTAAATCAGCAAGATATACAAACTCATGATAAGCTACATATATATTGTCTGCATAATTATATAAAAATGAAGACAATACCGAGGTAGCTGAAATATGGTATTCCATGTTTACTACTCATAAAATTAAATTTATTAATTTTTCTCAATCCAGAAAATATTACTATTAGATAAATTATATCTAAAATTCTTTCAAAATTAAATAAAAAAATTTCAAGGTCTATACCTTTAAGGTCTAATATTTTCAGAGGAATTATGGCTTTAGTAACTTCATCAATGAATTCTTTACGTATTGGGTAATTGTTGTACTTAGGTATGATGACTGCAGGATGTTTCTCAGGAAGAAGGCTGAAATCCAGAAAAGGTGAGGGCTTCAACCGTTTACTAATCTGTTCAGATGATCTTCTGAGATGCGATGCTGGTGTCCACAGCTCTATATTGGATATGGTATCTAGACCAACTACTGCAATAAAAATAATTTAAAATTCAATATAACACTAGAATTTACAGCTATATAGCTAAAACTAGCACTGCTGATCATATCGAGCCCATGCCCATCAAATACAGAGGATGCGGAAAGGTCAGGGAATGACCACCGCATATCCCCAGAGCAATATGGCCTTAGTTGCTAATGCGCCTAAAAAAAAAAAACCAAAACAAGAAAACAAAGCTGATTGGAAAATAAATGAACAAGCTCTGGAAAACCTTTATTTATAAAAAATCAAAAACAACCCACTTTTTCACACTGGATAAAATTATAATGTAACTTCAAAAAAATAAGAAAGAAAGAAAGATAAATATTGAATATAGCAAAATTCCAGCTATCCAAAAAAAATTTTGAAGTTTTTTTTTCTGTCTGCCTTTATTTTTTCCTAACTTCACTCAAATAAATTGAAAGTTATTTAATTGGAAGAACCAAAGCTATCATATTAATATAACAAAAGCATGATTCCACTCATAAAAAACATTATGACAATAGCAAAGAAGGGTAAATTTCATCCCTGTCACTTTTCTGTAACACCGACTATACTGATATGATGCACGAAGATTACACTGCAAAAAAAACAAAAAAACAAATACAAATTCAATATTTCATAAATTGTTGCAAATAAAAAAAAATTATGTGACAGCCAATTTGTAGGCATTTTATTTATCAATTTTTTTCTAGAAAATTTTTGCACACATCATATTAGTGTTGTTGGTGCTATTAAAAATCTAGTCAGTCTGCTTGGTTTTTTCATAGAAGCAACAAACTTCATAATTTTTGATTTCTATATATATGCTTTCTTTTACTTTTAACTGTTTATGTAAATTAAATTGTATAGACAATTTAACTTACATAAGCAGAGATTTTAGCTGTGTGATTTAATGAACTCTGTAATAAAGTCATTGTATATTCTAACAGTAATGCACAAAGGTGATTTGCTTATAGATGATTTGCACATTTAGTGGTCAAATCGAAAGAAGAATAAAATGAGAACCAACTTACATGTTTGATGAAAATACCAAATCTTTCAGTAAATAAAAAAATAATAAATAATGTGTAAATAACAAATGAAAATAATTATTAGTAGTAGTATTGACAAATGATGGAAGCCAGCTTACACAGAACAGCAAAAAAAAAAAAAAAAAAACTTTTCCCATTTCACTTGTCCATCCCATTTAATGTTTCATCTAATTCTTCTTGAATTTCTAAAAACTACCCACCTCTACAACCAAAATATGAGTTTGTTCCAACAGTCAATCACACACTGCTGAAGGCAAAATTTCTACACATCCAATCAGATCTCCTTGCAAGTGCCTTGCAAGCCAGATGCTGTAATTTACAAAACTGTAGCCTTCCTAGTAAGAGGATCCTTTTCTACTCGAACCAATATTGTTGAAATTCTCTGCACCCATTGCAACAGACCCCCATCTTTCCTAAAATGAGGCTTCCAGACCTGTATGCAGTACTCAAGGTGTGGCCTAAGCATTGCTTTATACAAGGATTGTCTCTGCTGGCAAAATTTCTGTTCATCATTGAGAAAACCCCATGAGCTATCCATATCTAACCAAACAATTAATACCAGAAAGAAAGTTGGCAGGGTTGCGAATCACAGCTATTACATTAATCTGAGATTACTGCTCCCCATATGAAGTACCTTGCCTTGCAACTGTCAACATTAAACTTCAGTTGTCATTTCTCAGCCAATCTGTTTAGATCTTGTTACAGTAGCATAACTTTATTACTGTGATACACTACCCTACTAATCTTCATATAATCTGCAAACTTCGATTTGCTTTCATCAATATCAATTAATAAATATAGAAAATAACAATGAGCCCAGTAGAGAAACCTGGGGACTCCAGTAATAACATTAGTCCAGGAAGAGCAATGTCCGTTAATAACCACTCTCTGTTCCATATGCAGTATCTACCTTACATTTATTATTATTAACAGTGGCACATGATGCAAGAAAGCAAGCTTATATAGCACAAAAAACAAACCATTCCACATCAATTGTGCATCCATCCGATAATATGTCTAGTCCTTGAATTTATTCAAACTACCCACTTCCACAACAACAGATGGAAGTTTGTTCCAACAATAGATCACTGGCTGGCTGAAGTCAAACATCTATTTGCAACTATTCTTCCTTAATTTGAATTTATATGTAATATCTACCTTACATTTATTATTATTATGTAAGTAGTCTGAGCAAGAGGAAGAATACAATCAGCACTGAGTTTGCTCAATCTATTTAAACTCTTAAACAACTCAATCAGATCACCTTTCAGGTACCTAGTCACCAGATGCTGAAATTTGCAGAACTAAAGCTTTTCTTGGTAAGACCATCCATTTGTTCCCTTCAATAATCTTACTGCCTGTCTTTGCACCCATTCCAGCAGCTTTACACCCTCCCAAAAATGAGGTCTTCAGACTATACTGATATGACTAGATGTAGCCTAACGATTGTCTTGTACAATGGGATAATTATTTGTACATCCCTGCTAGCAAAGTTCATGTATATTATTGACAAAACTGCATGAACTGTCCTGGCAGCCTGTCTGCATTTCTCATATCAGAGAACTTGATATCAGACTGCACAATTACTTCTAGGCCTTTTTCATTTTCCACTACCCCGAGTTTAGTACTAATATGCAGTTTAGTGCATATTGGGCATTACAGCTCTGGTTCATACTATCTAGTACTAAGTAAGTTAATTAGGGATTAACGTACTTAGTACTATTACTCATATGCAGTACCTTGCATTTGTCAATATTAAACTGCCATTTCTCAGCTCATCTGCTTTGTTTGTTGTTTGTTATTTGGTTTTTAGGAGCATTAGCAACTAAGGCCATATTGCTCCGGTATATGCAGTGGTCATTCTCTGACCTTTCCGCATCCTCCATATTTGGTGGTGATGGGCTCGAACCCCGGTCTAATCAAGAAGTGTGTGCTACACACTGCTGCCCCTTCCCACCTGGCTACGGAGATGCCTCAGCTCATCTGCCTAATTTTTCTTGATTTGATTGCAGTAGCATACCCTAATTACCCACCTCTACAGTACAAGATTCAATATCCACACTGCCAATTTTCTACACATCCAATCAGATCTCCTTGCAAGCCAGATGCTGTAATTTACAAAACTGTAAATTACAGCCTTTGTGTCATCTCCAAACCTAGACATTAAGACTAAAATACCTTCATCAATATCTTTAATAAATACAGAAAATAACAAAGGTCCAACTCCGACTCTGAGGGGGAGGGACTCCACTAATAACATTAGTCAAGTGAAGAGCAGAAGAGCAGTGATCATTGATAACCATTCTCTGTCTTCTTCCACTCAATCATCATATTATCTAAAGACTTCTTGAGTCGCATTCATTAGATTATTTTTTAAATTTAGCTAGTGATTTTATAAGTTATGACTCACTACTCGTACCGCTATTGTATCATTGTTTTGGCAGGAAGTTGTAGCATGTAACCAGCAGCGCAGAAGAATAATAGAGTTTTAATTGTAATAAATAAGTAGTTTGAAGGTTTTAATCACTTTTTGGGCATATATCTTTTGTATTTAGCTAAGGATATAACGAATTTAACATTGCAATCGTTACATATAACATAACTTGATAGTATATCTCGAACATGATGGCATAAGGTATAACAAAAAACTAGGTAGCGTAATACATATCACTGAGCGCAGAAGAATAATAGAGTTTTAATTGTAATAAATAAGTAGTTTGAAGGTTTTAATCACTTTTTGGGCATATATCTTTTGTATTTAGCTAAGGATATAACGAATTTAACATTGCAATCGTTACATATAACATAACTTGATAGTATATCTCGAACATGATGGCATAAGGTATAACAAAAAACTAGGTAGCGTAATACATATCACTGAATTAGCTTATTACAGTATAGTATAGTCAATTAATCAATTAAATTTATTAACCTTATTAATTTTCATTGTTAATTAATTAAATCACATTTAAACAGAAATCATGCCTCAGATTAGAGCAGCAAAGCAACAAGTACAAAGTAGCCGGAGTACTGTGCATCGGGGTAGAACTGAAGTGGGCGATTCTCCAATGCATCAGAGTCTAAAAAAAAAAATGTGAGTCTTGTGAAATGTTTGCGGACCTTTCTGTAACAGGACATGATCCAATCACAGTAGATGTCTTGGTGCTGAGTGTCAAGAAATTAAGCACCAATTCAGCATTTTGATGGCCATATATGAGAGTTTGAAGAGTAGGGTAGATGCCCCCAAAGGAATTAAAATGGAGGACCCACCAACTCTTGTGCATGAGGCAGCACAGCAGCAATCTTCAGGGCAGAGTGCACTGGTCACACAGGAGTTTTCTGGAACAGGACATGATCCAACCACAGTAGATGTCTTGGTGCTGAGTGTCAAGAAATTAAGCACCAATTCAGCATTTTGATGGCCATATATGAGAGTTTGAAGAGTAGGGTAGATGCCCCCAAAGGAATTAAAATGGAGGACCCACCAACTCTTGTGCATGAGGCAGCACAGCAGCAATCTTCAGGGCAGAGTGCACTGGTCACACAGGAGTTAGTTATTGTCGATTACTCAATTGTCAGGGAGACAGGAAATATATTGTGCAAAATAGGATAGCTGGAAAAGGACCAGGGTATGACACTGGAGAGCAGATATCATTTTCAAAGAGCATAAAAGTGATATTGTTGTACATGTCGGCACTTATTAGCATTAGTAGAGGCATATGATGCAAGAAAGCAAGCTTATAGAGCATCAGCCAAAAAAAAAAACCCTTCCCATTTCACCCATCCGGTCACTCCAAATGTTTGTCTAGTTCAGCCTTATAATTTATTTAAGCTATCATCTTCCACAACACAAGATGGAAGTCTGTTCCAGAAATCAACTACTGCTGGCTAAAGACAAACTTCTGCACATCTATTCTATAACTGTCTTTCCTTAATTTGATTCTATGCCCCCTCAGGTTCTTAATTTGAGCAAGCGGAAGTAGCACATCAGCATTCAGCCTGCTCAAACCATTCAAGGCCTTATACACTCCATCAGATCATATTGCAGGTGCCTAGTCTCCAGATGCTGAAACTTTCAGTACTTAAGCCTCTCTTGGTAAGAGCACTCCTTTGTTCCTCTCACCAATCTTGTTGCCCTTCTCTGTACTCAATCTAGCAACTCTACATCCTTCCTGAAATGAGGCATCCAGACTTGTATGCAGTACGCAAGGTAAGGCTTTACCATTGTCTTATACAAAGGGATAATCACCTCCGTGTCTCATAGCAAAATTCTTATATCATTGAAAAAACTCCATGACCTGCTCTGGCAGCCAATCTGCACTGATCAGAGAACTTCATATCTGACTGCACAATTACCCCATGTCTTTTTCATTTTCCACTTCCCTGAGTGCAGTACTATACAGTTGGTATGTTTTGCTTGGGATACTACTACCCATATGCAGTACTTTGCATTTGTCAATGTGAAACTTCAGTTCCAACATCTCAGCCCATCTGCCTAACTTTTCTAGATCCTGTTGCAGTAGCATACTGTCTTTACTGTCATTAACAGCCCTGCGAACCTTTGTATCATCTGTAAACTTGGACATTAAGCCTGATATACCTTCATCAATGTCATTGATAAATACATAAAACAACAATGGGACTAGCAACGAACCCTGCGGGACTCCACTAATAACATTAGTCCACGTAGAGCACTATCCATTTATTACCACACTCTGTCATCTCCCACTTGACCATCCCTTTCTCCATTGCAGCAACTTGCCTATAATGTCACACTGCTTCAATTTGTACAGCAGTTTTCCATGAGCAACAGTATCAAAAGCTTTCCTGAAATCCAAGTATATGATATCAAAATTATTTTTTTCATCCAGTTCCTTTGAGACAACATCATAGTATCCAATCAAATTGGCCAGACAAAACTTCCACTTAACAAACCCATCTGGTGTTTGAATTATTACTGCAGTCTTGTCTAGGTGATCCTAAATCACTTCTTTAACTAGTGTCTCCATTATTTTCCCCGGAACAGAAGTTAAACTAAAAAGGTAAAGATAAAGTAACTTGTCTGTAATTACTTGTATCACAGTTAGATATCTCCCTTTGTTAATTGGCGATACATTAGCATATCTCCAGGCAGTGGGGACTTCCACTGAGTCCAAGGATGCTCTCATAAGGATTTGCTTACTTCCTTTCCTGCCTCCTTTAATACAACTGGATAGATCCCATCCACTCCAGTGCCTTTCTTATGTTTAACCTCAACCATTTCTCCTCCACTTTGCTCTCAGTTATTACAGTTTGATAAACTTCTAGCATTTTCCTCCCTTAATAACTCATGTGTGAATGTAGGTGCAAAATACTCATTCAGTTTGTCAACTATTTGAGCAGGATCATTATCAGTCAAACCACCAACCAAGTGGACCAATCTGATTCACCCATTCCTTCTAGAGCTTACATAAGTGAAAAAGTCTGTGTTGTTTTTCTTTGCATCCTTTGCCAAGGATTTCTTGTAATCAGCCTTTGCCTCCTAACCTCCTTTGTGACTTGATTACAGAATTGCTTATATCTGTCATAGATTACAGACTTGCTTATATCTGCAATTTTCTTCTCTGTCACAAGCCTCATTAATTCATCTGACATCCATTTAGGTCTAAACCTTGAACAGTATTTCTTAGTTGGTATGAAAAGCCTTGTAGCTTCCTGGAAGGGAATTCATTTAGAATTCGCTGTTTTTAACATCATCAGTTGATCCCACTGTATAGAATTTAGAAACCATCTGAGACCATTTAGAAATCATCTTTATGAAAACAAAAACCCTTCCCTTGATGGTAGTTACATCTTTAAGTTAACCCCACATCAATACACTGTGATCACTTTCACCTAGTGGTTCCTTTATCTGCAAATTCTTAATACATGAATAATCACTGCTGATAATCGTATCCAGAGTATTATTCCCTCTGGTTGCCCCTCAAACATGTTGCTCTAGAAAACAGTCCTTCAATAAATCCACAAAAGTCTTGCCAGAGTGCGAGTGACCCACAAGTTCCAGTCAATATCTGGAAATTTAAAATCCCTGATTACAAGACATTCTGATTTACTGGCCTACTCTATATCTCTGCACAATTGTTCATTGTACTCATCAGAGTCATTAGGTCTATAACACACTCCTACTCTCATTTTCCCTTTCCCAGTTTTTATGTCACACTGAACTGACTCAACATTGCATTGTCCACACATGTCAACTGGATGCACTTCCTTAGATTTAAAGTGTCTCTTAACTAACTATAATGACATTAAGAATAGGAGATCAACGGATTTACTTACCAAGTACAGGCCAGTATTGAAAAAAAGTTGCGAGTTAGGGTTAAATTTGAAAATGTCTGCAATTCTGCCCAGACACAATAAGAGGGAGTACATGATGAGAGCCTTGTCAATCAATTTGGCTCTGGAGAGATTGTGCAAGGCTCATGTGGTAGAATTTTTGTTAGGGTGGTCTCTGCTTGTTAACAGTGATCCCATCCCTGTTTCTACAGGGATGGGATCACTTAAATACTAAGGGTGCAAGAATATTTGCTGATGCTATAAAGGCAATGTTAGGTGGGTCAGAAAACTGAGAGCTTGGGGGATTCACAGACTAATGGATTAACAGTAGCTGCAGATAGAGGTGAAAGTGATTCTTGCACTGTTTCTATTGGAATGAGCAGCAGCCTGGAAAATGAGGTGTTAGGGATTTCAAGAACTGCTGGGCATCATCATAGAACAAATAAATAAATGGGCTGTGTTAGAGTAACTAAGAATAAGAACAGAAGCATGTATACTTGCATGTACGGCAATACTAGGAGTAGAGTAAATAAATTTGATGAATTTGAGGTGTTGGTCAAGACATGAAAGCCGTGGTGCCACACAGATATAAGGATTGTAGAATAGGTATTTGGAGAGTACAGTACATTGTGTACACGGAGGATGGAGTCATATTGTTAGTTAAGAAACACAAAATCTAAGGAGGTGCATTCAGTTGAGATGGGTGGACAGTTCAGTGTTGAGTCAGTTTGGTGTGACATAAGCAATGGGAAAGCAACGTTGAGAGTAGGAGTGCATTATAGGCCTAATGACCCTGATGAGTACAACAACAATTGTACAGAGAAATATAGAGTGGTCCAGTAAATCAGATTGCCTTATAATGGGGTATTTTAACTTGCCACTTCACTGGAACTTGTGTGTTGGTCACTTGCACACTAGCAAGACTTTTGTTGATTTATTGGATGATTGTTTTCTATAGAAGCATGTTGGAGAATCAACCTATGGGAATAATACTCTTGATCTGATTATCAGCAGTGATTAAGATATGCATTAAGAATCTGCAGATCAAGGAACCATTATGTGGCAGTGATCACAATGTACTGATGTGGGAGTTACTCAAAGATGTCACTACCATCAAGGGTAAAGGGAAGAGATTTTGCTTTCGAAAAAGTGACTATAGTGGTCTCAGACAGTTTTTAAATTCTATACAATGGGACCAACTGATGATGTTACCAACAGCAAATTCTAAATGGAAAGCATTCAAGGAATTAATCTTGAGCTACTAGGCTTTTCATACCAACTAAGAAATACTGTTCAAGGTTTAGTCTTAAACGGATGTCAGAAGAACTAATAAGACTAGTGGCAGAGAAGAAAAATGCATGGGACAAAAATCAGGAGATAGATGCCTGTCATAGATATAAGCTAGTCTGCAATCAAATCTCAAAGGAGATTAGGCAAGTGAAGGCAGTTTTATGAGAAATATTTGGCAAAGGATGCAAAGATCAACAGCAAACACTTCTTTACTTTTGTAAACTCTATAAGGAAGAGGATGAATCAGATTGGTCTGATTTGTTATGATTCTGCTCAAGTAGCTGACATAACGAATGAATACTTTGCATCTAAATTCACACATGAGGGATTCTTAGTGAAGTGGAGGCCAGAAGCTTTACAAACTCCAACAGAATGTTAAATGATTTTGTAATAACTGAGAGCAAATGGAGGAGAAATTCTTGAAGTTGAACAGAAGTTGAATTTGAAGTTTAGGGGTAGAATTTTTTTCAGCCTGGTCTGTACTTGTTAACAGGAGAGACTGCTTCTACAGGGATGGGATACACTTAAATAGAAAGGGTGCAAGAATGTTTGCTGATGCTATCGAGGCAGTGTTAGGTGGGTCGGAAAACTGCTAGATTGGGGAGGATACAAGGACTAATAGATTAACAGTAGCCACTGGCAGAGGTGAAAGTGATTCTTGCACTGCTTCTATTGGAATGAGCCGCAGCCTGGAAAATAAGATGCAGGATATTTCAGAGACTGCTAGGAATCATTGGGGTACAAGTAAACACATGGGTTGCGTTAGGATAGCTAAGAAAAAGAACAGGTGCATCTATACTTGCGTGTACACCAATGCTAGAAGTTTAGTAAATAAATTTGATGAATTTGAGGTATTGCTCAAAACATCAAAGGCAGATATTGTGAGGATTTCAGAGACGTGTTGTCACACAGATATAAGGAATGCAAAACTGAAATTTGGGGAGTACAATGTCTACAGAAGGGATAGACAGGATTGGAAGGGAGGAGGGGTTATGCTATTAGTTAAGAAATACATAAAATCCAAGGAAGTGAAGCCAGTTGACATTGCTGGACAGTGCAGTGTCGAGTCAGTTTGGTGTGACATAAGCATTGGGAGATCAAAATTGAGAGTAGGAGTGTGCTATAGGCCTAATGACTCTGATGAGTACAATAAGAAGTTCTACAGGGAAATAGAGTGGGCCAGTAAATCAGAGAGTCTTATAATGGGGGATTTTAATTTCCCAGATATTGAATGGAATTTGGGGGCTGGTCACTCACACACTAGCAAAGCTTTTGTGTATTTACTGGATGATTGTTTTCTACATCAGCATGTTCGGGAGGCAACTAGAGGGAGTAATACTCTTGATTTGATTATCAGTAGTGATTCTTCATGCATTAAGAATCTGCATGTAAATGAACCACTAGGTGGTAGTGATCACAGTGTGCTGAAGTGGGATTTACTCAAAGAGGTAACTACCATTAGGGGTAAAGGGAAGGGTTATTGCTTTCGTAAAGGCGACTACGATGGACTGAGACAGTATTTAAATTCTATACAGTGGGACCAACTGATGATGTTACCAACAGCAAATTCAAAATGAGAAGCATTCAAAGAACTTATCTTGGAAGCTACTAGGCTTTACATACCAACTAAGAAATATTGTTCAAGCTTTAGGCCTAAGTGGATGTCAGATGAACTAATGAGACATATGGCAGAGAAGAAAAATGCATGGGATACTTACAAATTAACATATGACACAGAAGCCTATGATAGATACAAGTTGATCTGTAACCAAGTTACAAAGGAGGTTAGGCAGGCAAAGGTAGACTATGAGAAATCTTTGGCAAGGGATGCAAAGAAAAACAGCAAAGAGTTCTTTACTTATGTAAACTCTAGAAGGAAGGGGATGAATCAGATTGGTCCACTTGATATCGATGGGTCAACTGTTGATAATCCTGCTCAGGTAGCTAACAAACTAAATGAATATTTTGCATCGACATTCACACATAAAGAGTTATTCAGCGAGGGGAATGCCAGAGGTGTATTCAACTCTGGCAGTAAGCTAGAGAATCTTGTAATAACTGAGAGTAAAGTGGAGGAGAAATAGTTGAAGATGAATACAAGAAAGGCACCTGGGATGGATGGGATCTATCCAGTTATATTAAAGGAGGCAGCAAAGGAAGTAAGCAAACCCTTAGCCATAATTATGAGAGCTTCCTTGGACTCAGGGGAAGTACCCATGGACTGGAGATGTGTAAATGTGACCCCAATTCTCAAAGGAGGATCAAAAGGCGACACAAGTGATTATAGACCTGTTAGTTTAACTTCTGTTCCTGGAAAGCTAATGGAGGCACTAGTTAAAGCAGCACAGCAGGATCATCTAGGCAAAACTTCAGTTATAGCTCAGACACAGCATGGTTATGTTAAGGGGAAGTCTTGCCTGACCAATTTGATTGGATACTATGATGCAGTCACAAAAGAACTGGATGCAGGGAATAACTTTGATATTATATATTTGAATCTTAGAAAGGCTTTTGATACTGTTGCATATGCAAGACTGCTGCACAAATTGGAGCAGTGTGGCATTGGAGACAAATTGCTGCTATGGATAAAGGGGTGGTTGAGGGGGAGAAGACAGAGAGTGGTAATCAATGGACACTGCTCATCGTGGACTAATGTTATTAGTGGAGTCCCTCAGGGTTCAGTATTGGGACCATTATTGTTTTCTGTATTTATAAATGATATTGATGATGGTATATCAAGCTTAATGTCCAAGTTTGCAGACAATACGAAGGTTGGCAGGGTTGTCAAGGACACTACTGACACTATGCTACTGCAACAGGATCTGGAAAGGTTGAGTGGTGGCAAATGAAGTTTAACATTGACAAATGTAAAGTACTACATATGGGAAACAGCAACCCCAGAGCAACGTATCAACTCTGTGTGGTACTACACTGACAGTGGTAGAGAATGAAAGGGACCTGGGGGTGGTTGTGCAGGCAGATATGAAGTTTTCTGAGCAGTGCAGATGGGCTGCAAGAGTAGCTCATGGTGTATTGTCGATGATATACAGGAATTTTTCTAGCAGGGATAAGGAGGTGATTATTCCCTTGTATAAGGCAATGGTCAGGCCACATCTAGAGTACTGTATACAGGTGTGGAGGCCTCATTTCAAGAAGGATGTAGGGATGCTGGAACGAGTACAGAGAAGGGCAACAAGATTCGTGAATGGAACAAAGGGGTGCTCTTATGAAGAAAGGCTTAAGTTTTGCAAATTACAGTGTCTGGAGACTAGGCACCAGCGAGGTGATCTGATAGAGGTGTATAAAGCCTTGTATGGTTTGAGCATGCTCAATGCTGATGGGATTCCTGCTCTTGCTCAGAATAATCACCTGAGGGGGCATAAATTCAAATTGAGAAAAGACAGATGTAGGATAGACGTGAGCAAATTTGCCTTTAGCCAGCGGGTGGTTGGTTGGTGGAATAGACTTCCATCCCTTGTCGTGGAAGTTGATAGCTTAAATAAGTTTAAGGCTCAGCTGGACAGGTATTTCGAACGACCAGAGGGGTGAAGTGGAAGTGGTTATTTTTTATTTATTTATTTTTTTTTGGCTGATGCTGCATAAGCTTGCTTTCTTGCATCAAATGCCTCTACTAATGCTAATGCTAATGCAATGAAATGTGCTAAATGTGCGTTAATTGTCTTTAGCCAGCGGGTGGTTGATTGCTGGAACAAATATCCATCTGTCGTTGTGGAAGTTGACAGCTTAAATAAATTAAAGGCTGAATTAGACAAACCTTTGGAGTAAATGGATGGGTGAAATGGGAAGAGTTTTTTTTTTTTTTTTTGGCTGATGCTATATAAGGTTTCTTTCCTGCACCATATGCCTCTACTAAAGTTAGTGCTATAACAATAACTTGCCTTTAATGCCACACTGCTCCAGTTTGTATAGCAGTCTTTTTTCTTCAACTGTAGCAAAAATTTTCTGAAATCTAAGTACTATGATATTAAAATTATTATTTGCATGCAATTTGTTTGCTACTGTGTCATAGTATCCAATGAGATTGATCAAACAAGATTCAACCTTGACAGATCAATGCTGTGACTGTAGTTCAACTTCCTTCCTGTCTAGATATACTAGATGGACTAGCGTTACTTTTTTTGTAACCAGTAACTCCATTATTTACCCTTAAACAGAAGTTAAGCTAACAGATCTGTAATAATCATGTCACCGTCTTATTCCCCTTTCTGAATTGGGGATATATTTGCACATCTGCAGTCCACAGGGATCTCACCTGGTTTGCTTACTTCTTTTGCTGTCTCCTTTAATAAAATTGAATAGATATCAACCAACCCAGTGAGTGTTTTTTTTTAAATTTAACTTCAATTATTTTTCCTCCACCTTTCCTCTCAGTTATCACAAAATCATCCAACTCCCTACCAGAATTTGGCTCACTGCTGGCATCCCCATCCCAAAAAATTTTTTCTCGTGTCATATGTAAATGTAGATGCAAATATACATTCAGTTTATCAGCAACCTGAGCATGATCATCGACTTTAATCCATTCATATCTAGCACAACAATGTGATTTAATACCCCTTCTTCCTACTGTTTATATAGTAAAGGAGTCTTTGCTGCTTTTCTTTACATTCTTTGTCACATGCTTCTTGTATTCTATCTTAGCTTGCCTAATCTCCTTTGTGACTTGATTGCAGACTAGTTTATATCTACAATAGGCATCTATATCACCTGATAATTTATATACATCTTGACATGCATTTAGGTCTCTGCCACAAATTGCTATACCTTTCTCTCAGTTTTTTTCAAGTTTCACTCTTGCCGTGACCACACCCCCAAAGGCAGAATTTGATGTATCGTGATATTGTCTAGATAGAAGATAGATCTACATGATCTTGTCTAGATAGAATAGTTTTTTATGGCAATAGAAATTTGAGAAGTTAAATAGGCTTCCTGTAGACAGAAGGCAACTGGAGAGGAGCAGTTAATTAAGTCTTGAATAGCTTCAGTGTTGCTACAAAATCTTCTGCTGTAAAATATGAGCCATTACTAGTATTCAGTAAAAGAAGCTGTATCTGACTGCATTTTTAATGTGGCTGGCTTATGGTGTTCAGGTTTCGGTTTGTCTTTTTTTTTATGAAGTAGTCCATATCTTCTTCCACATATATTTCTAGGATAGGGTCTTCCTGTCTGGATGAGTCAATTTTACCCATGGATGTGTCCTGAATACTCTTTTTTAAATTCAAACTTCAGTTATTTGATGCAGTAGCAATTATTGGAGGAAGAGGAGGAGATGTCACTGGTAATGTAATAGCAGTATTGCTTACCTGGTTCAGCTGCTTAGATATTGGACTGTTTCTGAGAGAGAACAGTCCGAGCCCAGTCGGAGATTGAAGTGTTTGAAGAGACTGTAACATCAGTTTGGGTGGCCACTGATTGATATTTTTGCACAATCCTGGTGTAGGTATGTTGTGTCATAGTGGGAGCAATTAATTTCCTTGCTTCTTGTAAGCTTACTTTATTTTTATAAATTGTAAAATCTTACATTTTACAATTTTTTTTCTCAGTTTTTCAGCTGTCACATGTCCTAGAGTAAGCAGGATGACTGCCTTTACATTTGGGGTTGGTCATTTCTGTTGCCAAACAATCACTTGAGTGTGATTGGAGGACCCACAGTTGGAACAAGCTGGGTTTCCTCTGCATGCCATTTGAGAGGCCATACGTTTTGCACTTATAGCATCTCAGGGGATCAGGAGTGTAGGATTGAATGGGCAAAGAAGATTACTCATTTTATTGATTAGGGTAGGTTTGAGGTAATAATGGTGACTTTTAATAGTCCTTTTTAATAGTGATTTCTTTCGACTGCAATTACATTTTGCTCTTGAGTCATTCTCCTCTTCTGTGACATTCAATAGATTGCAGATAGATATAACACCTTTTTATGTGTTTAAGGTTGCTTGGGGACTTTACTGGAATTCCAGAAAAATTTGTAAGTTTTAGAAGATGCTCTGAATGTCTGCATTTTATACTTTCTACTAGTAGGTCTCCTGATTGAAGTCTCTTGACTGTCTCAGGAGATCCAGCAAGACTTTCCAGGTGTTTCTGGATAAGGAAGGGAAACAGCCTACTCACAGATGTATAAAAATACATCTGTGAATGTATCCTGGGATTATTTTACTCACTGTAAATTGTGATCTGAATCATATTGCAAATGTATTAGTTCTAAATGGATGGAGATTATAATTTGTTACAAGAAAGCACACTGAAATTAAAAATACTCATCAGGGTTAATAAATAAATAAATTTTCTGTTTATACTCCCGAATGACCACATGGTCAGAGGAGTTCAGATAGAGCAAATAAAAAACATGGGCTTGAACCCCAGTCACTCAAGGCACATGTGCCTCACCTCACTTGGCTACAGATTTTTCAGTATTGCTTATCCACACTGTAAGTTTGGTTCACACTGGACTGTAAATACAAAAAATAATAGAAGTGGTACATGCAGATATCATTTCCTTATAAGGTGATATAAGCATGTATTCTATTTTCAGAAAGTAAGATAAAAATCAATGTGGAATTCTATGATTATAATTTTGAGAATTTTTTTATGAACTGATGCTATATACAAACTTTACTTCCATCATTTTGCAAGTAGTAAAAGTAACACTAACCAAAGAGTCCTACATTAATTATATCAACTGAATTAGTTACTAAAAATAACTAGTAATAGATGTTACTTAATTCTACAGAGAAAAAGAGAAGACAAATAATTTTCAACTAACTTTCAATTAGTAATGAAGTATATGCCAATAATCATCAAATATCAAAGAATACAGAAGTTATAAAAAAAAGGACATCTTTATGCTTCTCAGTGCAGAAACATAAAGAATATATCTATGATAGTTGAAATATATAAAAATACTCACCTACATTTTTTGAAACAACTTCAAATGGTCTTGTAAATGTATCCTTCTGATGATTAACAATTTTATTTATGTAATTCCCCATGTTAAGAAGTAGATGCTCAGGTCCTTTTCCAGTTCTTGAAGCAATACTTTCCCAATGTTCCTTATATTTGGGTTCCAAAACACTACTTGTAGTTTCAACCAAGTGCTGCAAATAATACATTTTTATAAGTTTACTATTACAATGATAATTACTCAAATGTGTAGTTTAACAATAAAAAAGTGCACTTTTCCATCTTAACAATATTTATTTAACTACTGTAATATACTTTTGATGGGCATTTATGAGAGTTTGAAAAATAAGGTGGATTCTCATATAGTTGGGGAAGGACGTTACATAGTGATTTTCAATAGAATTATACTTTTCATAATAACCACTCTTATACCACATGAATATTAAAATAGTTTATTCAGTTCATTACAAAATTCTTATTATTAAGTTGATGCTTTGGGAACCTGATAGGTACCAGTATGGTTCCTGAAACATCATTTAATGTTATTAACTGAATAAATCTTAATATTCACTATTCATATGGTATAAGAGCGGTCATTACCAAAAGTATAATTCTAAGGTTGACTCTCTCAAAGTAATTAAAATGGGGGCCCATCAGGCTCACAGCTGCCCACTTCAATGAATTGAGCAATGAATTTGTGTGGCAATACCCAAGACTATGGTATTCTGCAATTCTACCCATATCCGATAGAAGGGATTATATGATAAAATCCTTGTGGATTAACTCGAGACTTGAGGGAATCTGCAAGGTGGAAATTTTTTTATCAGCATGGCCTGCATTTGTAGGTAGAAGGAATCTATTTTGTAGCGATGGTATTGATTTGAACAAAAGAGGTGTAAGAATTTTTGCCAGTAATATACCTTCATTAAGACCTTCATTGAGCATACCCGAAGGGTTCAGGGAAATTGCTAGTAATGGGGAGAAGAGTAATTTAGATCCACATTTATCTGATGATATATCAGATAAATGTGGATTTAAATTACCCTTTAGATCCACATTTATGGTCAAAGGAATGCTTGCACTCACCTCCTGAATTCTTGTTTGCTGCCACAACAGCTGATGTTGATAATATGTTCTGAGGGTAGCAATGTTTCAAATGAAGGAGAAGATAAAGCTTGGGATAAAAATCTAAATAATTTCAAGGGGAGTGTCAATGTAGTAAACTATGGAAGATTACTTAGTCTCAACTGTGTCTACAGAAATTTCAGGAGTGTTGTCAATAAAATGGCTGAATTTTTGTCAGGAAAGCTTTTGACACTGTTGCGCATGGAAGACTATTGTACAAATTGGAGCAGAATGGTATTAAGGGTAAGTTGCTACAATGGATAAAAGGATGGTTAAGTGCTAGAAGACAGAGGGTGGTAATCAATGGGTGCTGCTCTTCTTGGACTAATGTTATTAGTGGAGTCCCACAGGGTTCGGTTTTAGGTCCACTGTTGTTTTGTATATTTATCAATGATATTGATGAAGGTATATCAGGCTTAATGTCGAAGTTTGCAGATGATACAAAGGTTGGCAGGGTTGTTAATGACAGTAATAGCAGTGTGCTACTGCAACAGGATCTAGATAATTTGGGCAGATGGGCTAAGAAGTGGCAACTGAAGTTTAACCTTGACAAATGCAAAGTACTACATATGGGTAGAAGTAACCCCAGAGAAACGTACCAACTGTGTGGTACTACACTTAAGGTGGTAGAAAATGAAAAAGACCAGGGAGTAATTGTGCAGGCAGATATGAAGTTTTCTGAGCAATGCAGACAGGCTGCCAGGGCAGGTCATGGGGTTTTGTCAATGATATATAGGAATTTTGCTAGCAGGGAAAAAGAGGTGATTATCCCTCTGTATAAGGCAATGGTCAGGCCACGGCTTGAGTACTGCGTACAGGTCTGGAGGCCTCATTTTAGGAAGGATGTAGATTTACTTGAGCGTGTACAGAGAAGGGCAACAAGATTGGTGAGGGGAATGAAGGGATCCTCTTACCAAGAGAGGCTTAAGTTCTGCAAATTGCAGTGGCTGGAGACTAGGCACCTGCGCGGTGATCTGATTGAGGTATATAAGGCCTTAAATGGGTTGAGCATGCTGAATTCTGATGGGATCCTTCCACTTGTTCCGATTACGAACCTAAGGGGGCATAAATTCAAATTAAGAAAGGACAGATGTAGAATAGATGTGCGAAAATTTTCCTTTAGCCAGCGGGTGGTTAATTGCTGGAACAAACTTCCATCTGTCGTTGTGGAAGTTGATAGGTTGAATAAATTTAAGGAGGAACTGGACAGGCATTTGGAGAGAATGGTGTGATTTTTTTTTTTTTTTTTTGGCTGATGCTGCATAAGCTCATACATTTGCTTTCTTGCATCACATGCCACTACTACTACTACATATTCAACAATATTTCACGAGCTAAATTAAAATATTAAATTTTTAATTCGTTTTATTTATTAGCATTTTATTACAGAATTATAAGGCAAGCGATCAATTCCTTTTGGCAGATGAAGGAGGGAAAAAAAAAAAATCCAAGTCACTCAAATGAAACGAATTTTTTAATTCATTTCATTTGAACTCCTGGTTAGGACAAGTAATGTTGATATAATAGGAATAACAGAAATGTGGTGCTACAAGGAAATTGGTGATGACAAGCTCCAGTATGTTATATATATAATGTATATAGGGAAGATGGGGTGAAGGGGTCATGCTTCTTATCAAAAGCAGCATGAATGCAAAAAAGAGCTTGTGCCATGACTGAAGTAACATCTGCCAGTACAGAATCTGTGTGTGGTGTGAGTTAGTTGGAAGCAAAGGAACAATGAGTGCGAGTAAGCTATAGACCAGAAGATTGTGAAGAGTATGACGAGAGTCTTTACATGCAGATGGAATGGGAAAGCAAGTGTGAATGTCTTATTATAAGTGACTTTAATCTGCCCCAGATTGATTAGAATAAGTAAGAGGAAAACTCACCATGGGGAAATTTTTTTTTTACATAAACTAGATATTATTTATTCCAGCATGTTAGAGAAAGTACTAGGGGTGAGAATATTCTTGACCTCATCATTACTAACAAATCAGATGATATCACAGGGCTTAAAGTACAGGAACCATTGTCAGGAAGTGATCATGCAATCATCAGTTGGAAGATGACGAAAGATGTTGCAGCAGTTATAGGTAGAGGCACAGGTTTTAACTTCAGAATGGGACTTTGACAGTTTAAGGTGCTACATGGCATCTCTGAATTGGGCAGATTGCTGAGGAAAATACCCAGGAATCTGTGGAATAAATATAGAGGACATAGATACTTTCTCCCAGGCAGCTGGAACTACCCTGGTTAAAATTATCATGACTAGTTGATTTGATTTTGATTTTTGTGGCGCAAAAACAGCAAGGTTATAGTGCGCCATGAAAAGGTTAAAATTAAAAATCATGACTGGGCTCAAACTTGAGCACTTAATGACAAAAAAAAAAAAAAAAAAAAAAAAAAAAAACAAGCAGGATAACTGCCACACTACAGATAAAATAATTCAGTACTGGACAATACTTGAAAGTGCAGTGACTGACCTGCAGATAGAAAAACAAAGTTTAAGAACAAAAAAGAGAGAGAAATTGAAAGACAGAAGCAACAAACTCAATGTTACGTACAAGTATTAAACAATAACAAGATTTCCAATAAATCTAGAAAGCAAGAAGCTCCACCTAAACAGGCTAAAAATGAAAATGTGGTTATTTTAAGATAACCACATCTTAAGACCTTTTGAAAACCATAAAACGAACCATCACAAAAAAATTTGGAAAATGAGTTTAGCATTAGCATTAGTAGAGGCATATGATGCAAGAAAGCAAGCTTAGCATTAGCATTAGTAGAGGCATTTGATGCAAGAAAGCAAGCTTATGCAGCATCAGCCAAAAAAAAAAAAAAAAAACCCACTTCCACTTCACCCCTCTGTTCGTTCAAAATACCTGTCCAGCTGAGCCTTAAACTTATTTAGGCTATCAACCTCCACCACAAGGGATGGAAGTCTGTTCCACCAACCAACCACCCGCTGGCTAAAGGCAAATTTCGCACGTCTATCCTACATCTGTCTTTCCTCAATTTGAATTTATGCCCTCTCAGGTGATTTTTCTGAGCTAGAGGAAGAATCCCATCAGCATTGAGCATGCTTAAACCATTCAAGGCTTTATACACCTCTATCAGATCACCTCGCTGGTGCCTAGTCTCTAGACACTGTAATTTGCAAAACTTAAGCCTTTCTTCGTAAGAGCACCCCTTTGTTCCATTCACTAATCTTGTTGCCCTTCTCTGTACTCGTTCCAGCAGCTCTACATCCTTCTTGAAATGAGGCCTCCAGACCTGTATACAGTACTCTAGGTGTGGCCTGACCATTGCCTTATACAATGGAATAATCACCTCCTTATCCCTGCTGGAAAAATTATTGTATACCATTGACAATACTCCATGAGCTACTCTTGCAGCCCGTCTGCACTGCTCAGAGAACTTCATATCTGCCTGCACAACCACCCCCAAGTCCCTTTCATTCTCTACCACTGTCAGTGTAGTACCACAGAGTTGATACGTTGCTCTGGGGTTGCTGTTTCCCATGTGTAGTACTTTACATTTGTCAATGTTAAACTTCATTTGCCACCTCTCAGCCCATCTGCTCAACCTTTCCAGATCCTGTTGCAGCAGCATAGTGTCAGTAGTGTCCTTGACAACCCTGCCAAACCTTTGTATCGTCTGCAAACTTGGACATTAAACTTGATATACCATCATCAATATCATTTATAAATACAGAAAACAATAATGGACCCAACACTGAGCCCTGAGGGACTCCACTAATAACATTAGTCCACGATGAGCAGTGTCCATTGATTACCACTCTCTGTCTTCTCCCCCTCAACCACCCCTTTATCCATAGCAGCAATTTGCCTCCAATGTCACACTGCTCCAATTTGTGTAGCAGTCTTCCACGTGCAACAGTATCAAAAGCCTTTCTAAGATCCAAGTATATAATATCAAAGTTATTCCCTGCATCCAGTTCTTTTGTGACTGCATCATAGTATCCAATCAAGTTGGTCAGGCAAGACTTCCCCTTAACAAAACCATGCTGTGTCTGAGCTATAACTGAAGTCTTGTCTAAATGATCCTGCAGTGCTTCTTTAACCAGTGCCTCCATTAATTTTCCTGGAACAGAAGTAAAGCTCACAGGTCTATAATTACTTGTGTCAGCCTTTGATCCTCCTTTGTGAATTGGGGTCACATTTGCACATTTCCAGTCTATGGGTACCTCCCCTGAGTCCAAGGAAGCTCTCATAATTATGGCTAAGGGTTTGCTTACTTCCTTTGCTGCCTCCTCTAATATAACTGGATAGATCCCATCCACCCCGGGTGCCTTTCTTGTGTTTATCTTCAACAGTTTCTCCTCCACTTTACTCCCAGTTATTTCAAGATTCTGTAGCTTACTGCTAGAGTTGAATACACCTCTGGCATTCCCCTTGCTGAATAACTCCTCATGTGTGAATGTCGATGCAAAATATTCATTTAGTTTGTTAGCTACCTGAGCAGGATCATCAACAGTTGACCCATCAATATCAAGTGGACCAATCTGATTCATCCCCTTCCTTCTAGAGTTTACATAAGTAAAGAACTCTTTGCTGTTTTTCTTTGCATCCCTTGCCAAGGATTTCTCGTAATCTGCCTTCGCCTGCCTAACCTCCTTTGTAACTTTGTTGCATATCAACTTGTATCTATCATAGGCTTCTGTGTCATGTGTTAATTTGTAAGTATCCCATGCATTTTTCCTCTCTGCCATATGCCTCATTAGTTCATCTGACATCCATTTTGGCCTAAACCTTGAACAATATTTCTTAGTTGTTATGTAAAGCCTAGTAGCTTCCAAGATAAGTTCTTTGAATGCTTCCCATTTTGAATTTGCTGTTGGTAACATCATCAGATGGTCCCACTGTATAGAATTTAAATACTGTCTCAGTCCCTCGTAGTCACCTTTACGGAAGCAATAACCCTTCCCTTTACCCCTAATGGTAGTTACCTCCTTGAGTAAATCCCACTTCAGCACACTGTGATCACTGCCACCTAGTGGTTCATTTATCTGCAGATTCTTAATGCATGAAAAATCACTGCTGATAATCAAATCAAGAGTATTACTCCCTCTAGTTGCCTCCCGAACATGCTGATGTAGAAAACAATCATCCAATAAATCCACAAAAGCCCTGCTAGTGTGTGAGTAACCAGCCCCCAAATTCCAGTCAATATCTGGGAAATTAAAATCTCCCATTATAAGACTCTCTGATTTACTGGCCCACTCTATTTCCCTGTACAGTTCCTTATTATACTCATCAGAGTCATTAGGCCTATAGCACACTCCTACTCTCAATTTTGATCTCCCAATGCTTATGTCACACCAAACTCACTCAACACTGCACTGTCCAGCAATGTCGACTGGCTTCACTTCCTTGGTTTTTATGTGTTTCTTAACTAATAGCATAACCCCTCCCCCCTTCCTATCCTTTCTGTAGACGTTGTACTCCCCAAATTGCAGTTCTGCATCCCTTATATCTGTGTGACACCACGTCTCTGATATCCCAACAGTATCTGCCTTTGATGTTTTGAGCAATACCTCAAATTCATCAAATTTATTTACTAAACTCCTAGCATTCGTGTACACGCAAGTATACCTGCACCTGTTCTATTCTTAGCTACCATAACACAACCCATGTGTTTACTTGTACCGCAATGGCTCCCAGCAGTCTCTGAAATACCATGCATCTTGTTTTTCAGGCTTCTGCTCATTCTAATAGAAGCAGTGCAAGAATCTCTTTCACCTCTGCCAGTGGCTACTGTCAATCTATTGGTCTTTGTCTCCTCCCAAGCTAGCAGTTTTCCGACCCACCTAACACTGCCTCGATAGCATCAGCAAATATTCTTGCACCCTTTCTATTTAAGTGTATTGCATCCCTGTAGAAGCAATCTCTCCTGTTAACAAGTACAGTCCAGGCTGAAAAAAATTCTACCCCTTGAGCCTTGCACAATCTTTCCAGGGCCGAATTGATCGACAAGGCTCTCATCATATACTCCCTCCTATCATGTCTGGGCAGAATTGCAGACACTTTCAAATTCAACCCTAATTCTCGGCTTTTGTTCAACAGTGACCTGTACTTGTTAAGTAATTCTGCCGGTCTCCTACTCTTAATATTATTAGTGCCAACGTGTACAACTTATTCAGCATCAGCCAAAAAAAAAAAAAAAAACACACACCACTCCCATTTCACCCCTCCGTTCGTTCGAAATACCTGTCCAGTTGAGCTTTAAATTTGTTTAGGCTATCAACTTCAACAACAAGTGATGGAAGTCGGTTCCACCAACCAACCACCCGCTGGCCAAAGGCAAATTTCCGCAGATCTATCCGACATCCGTCCTTCCTCAATTTGAATTTATGCCCTCTGAGGTGATTATTCTGAGCAAGATGAAGAATCCCATTGGCATTGAGCATGCTCAAACCATTCAAAGCCTTATACACCTCTATCAGATCACCTCGCCGGTGCCTAGTCTCCAGACTCTGTAATTTGCAATACTTAAGCCTTTCTTCGTAAGAGCAACCCTTTGTTCCATTCACTAATCTTGTTGCCCTTCTCTGTACCCGTTCCAGCAGCTCTACATCCTTCTTGAAATGAGGCCTCCAGACCTGTATACAGTACTCACACGATGTGGCCTAACCATTGCCTTATACAAGGGAATAATCACCTCCTTATCCCTGCTAGAAAAATTCCTGTATATCATTGACAATACACCATGAGCTACTCTTGCAGCTCGTCTGCACTGCTCAGAGAACTTCATATCTGCCTGCACAATTACCCCCAGGTCCTTTTCATTCTCCACCACTGTCAGTGTAGTACCGCAGGGTTGATACGTTGCTCTGGGGTTACTGTTTCCCATATGTAGTACTTTACATTTGTCAATGTTAAACTTCATTTGCCACCTCTCAGCCCATCTGTTCAACCTTTCCAGATCCTGTTGCAGCAGCATAGCGTCAGTAGTGTCCTTAACAACCCTGCCAACCTTTGTATCATCTGCAAACTTGGACATTAAACTTGATATCCCATCATCAATATCATTCATAAACACCGAAAACAACAATGGACCCAACACTGAACCCTGAGGAACTCCACTAATAACACTGGTCCACGTTGAGCAGTGTCCCATAAGGGGATGGTTGAGTGGCAGAAGACTCTCTGTCTTCTGCCACTCAACCATCCCCTTATCCATAGCAGCAATTACCTCCAATGCCACACTGCTCCAATTGGTGCAGCAGTCTTCCATGTGCAACAGTATCAAAAGCCTTTCTAAGATCCAAATATATAATATCAAAGTTATTCCCTGCATCCAGTTCTTTTGTGACTACATCATAGTATCCAATCAAATTGGTCAGGCAAGACCTGCCCTTAACAAAACCATGCTGCGTCTGAGCTATAACTGAATTCTTGTCTAGATGATCCTGCAGTGCTTCTTTAACCAGTGCCTCCATTAATTTACGTGGAATAGAAGTTAAACTAACAGGTCTATAATTACTTGTGTCAGCCTTTGATCCTCCTTTGTGAATTGGGGTTACATTTGCACATCTCCAGTCTATGGGTACCTAGTTAAGTCAATCAAAATCAGAAAAACCAGACAGACTAGTCTGGTAATTAAGACACCAACCAAGGCTGATGCAGACAAAATCAGGGATAATCCTAAAGTAAATGAGATGGGCCTGAATATGAACAATCTCAAAATAAGGGGGCCCAAACATTATTATCTTTGATATTGACAATGAGACCAAAAGTTATATCATTGCTGAAGTTAATGAAAATAATTTCCAAGGTTCCATGACTAAAGAAGAACTGAACAGTAAATTTACAGTAAGATATAACTCTAAAGCCAGGTCAGCACAATCCACCAAATGGATTGTGCTGACCTGAAATTTCACCTAGAGTATGGCAATTACTTAGCAATCAACAGAGAACATTGAATGGAGAAGCTATGGGTATAGGGAACTTTTCCCAATCATCATCATCAGCCATTTTCGATCCACTGCAGGATGAAGGCCTCTCCAGCAAATTTCCAGTTCCTTCTGTTTTGAGCACTGGCCATCCATTTACTACCCACAAACTCATGAATTTCATCTATCCATCTCCGCCTTTGTCTTCCAGGTTTTCTTCTAGCTCCTCTTGGATACCATTCTGTTATTTTCTTAGTCCATCTGTCATCATATCTTCGAGCTATGTGTCCTGCCCAAGACCATTTTAGTTCTTTAGTTTTGATAAGAATGTCCTTTACTTGAGTTTGCTGCCTAATCCATGTGTTTCTCTTCTTATCTAACAGTCTGATTCCCAATATAATTTGTTCCATTCTTCGCTGTGTAATTCTCAGCTTCTCTTCCATTCTTTTGGTGAGTGCCCAAGTTTCACTTCCATAAGTCATGGTGGGGAGTATACATTGGTTCATTATTTTTCGTTTCAGACAAACTGGGATATTGCTCTTCAGTATGTGACTATATTTCCTGAATGCTATCCATCCAAAATTTATTCTTTACTTGACTTCCAGCCATTTATCAGTATTACAGCTAATAACTTGTCCCAGATAAGTATATGACTCCACCTTTTCAATTACTGCTCCTTCAATCATTATTTTCCTTTCCGTGGCATACTTGTTCATCATTACTTTTATTTTAGCCATATCCATCTTTAGTCCAAAATACTAACTCTGCATAACCGAATAAGATTTTCCTCTAATTCTTGGGGATTGTGGCTTATGGCCACAATGTCATCTGCAAATCATAAATGGTTTAGGTACTTCTCCATTCACATTGACTCCTTTCTGCGACCAGTCTAGTCTTCTGAAAGCTTCCTCAAGGGCAGCAGTAAACAGCTTCGGAGATATTGTGTCTCCTTGTCAAACTCCTTTCTCAATTTTAAATTTCCTACTGTCTTTGTCTAGTCTAATAAAGGAGGTAGCACTCTCATATATTTTCTTCAAAATCATAATATATGGGGTATCAATGCCTTGTCTTTCCAGTGACCGAAACATTGTCTTATGCTGTATGGAGTCAAATGCCTTTTCATAATCCACAAATGCCAGGTATAATGGTGTTTTATATTCATTTGCTTTCTCCATTAGCTGTGATATTATGTGAAGGTGATCCATAGTTGAAAATCCTGTCCTAAAGCCAGCTTGCTCTTTCGGTTGATTCTCATCAAGTATTCTTTCTAATCTGTTAGTAACGACCCTTGTGAACAACTTGTAGATGTGGGATAACAAGCTAATTGGTCTATAATTTCCAATTTCTGATTTATCTCCTTTCTTATGCAGCAAAACTATGATTGCATTATTCCACTGCTTAGGCGTCATACCTTTTCTAATGCACTTTGTGAAGAGCCTTGCCAGTTTTTGTGTTATGTCTCTTTCTCCCAATTTTAACAACTCTACAGTAACTTCATCTTCCCCCAGGGCTTTCTGATTCTTCATTTTCTTCAACGCATGTTCTACATCATCAAGAAGAATATCGGGTATGTCGTATGTGTTGCTACTTTGCAATTCATCTTCCCCACTGCTGACATCATTCCCCTGCTCCTTGTATAATTCTCTATAGTAGTCTTCTGCTATTTGAATTATGCCTTCTCTACTGTTTATAAGTACACCATCGCTATTCTTCAGTTTCAGTATCATTTGTCTTTCTGTATTACTGCTCGTGGCTGCTGATTTAAGTCCTTTGTTTTCCCTTAATGCTTGTTCTACTTTTCTTGTGTTAAATCTTCTTATGTCCTCTCTGAGTCTCTTTCTAATGGCTTTGCATAGCTCAATATACTCAAATTTTCTCCTTATCAGTTTTTATCTTGCTCTTCATTTGTCGTCTACGGTTCATCATGACAAGTGTTTCTTGACAAATTTTTTCTTCTTTGGATTTCTTTTTCCCTATAGGTTTCTTGGGCTTTATCACTTTCAGAAAGTTGTAATATTCTTCATTGATATCTTGGTCCTGAGCAGTCTGCAGAAGCTCAAACTTGTTCTTAAGTTCCAGTACATACTGCTTTTTCTCCTCTTCTGTTATCTCAAAGACCTTTGTATTATTTACTCGAGTCAGTTTTTTCCTTTCCTTTCCTACATCTATATCAAGTGCACATCTTACCATTCTTACCATTCCCAATACCTACTCCCAAAAAAAAAAGAGCAAACCTGTGGCCAATGCACTGTCACAGGCCATGACTACAACAAATGTAGAAAGACCCAAGAGGTGACGTGCACAAATTGTAAAACTGCTGCAATGCATTAGTTTTACAATTCCCTTAGGTATCCAAAATGTCCCATATTTGTATATATCAACCAACTGAAGCAGCAAATAAATTATGGAACATCCCCATAATCAGAATAATGGCCAAGCCTTGAGGTTCTTGCACGTAAATGCTCAGAGAGTCCATGCAGTAGCAGACCAAATCAAAATTACCACGGTAGAAAAAGAAATAGAGATTGCCTCTATTAAAGAAATAGAGATCCAAGAGCCCTACACCTATGAGGTTAGGGTTCAAGGATATCCTAGATCATTTAGAATTGTTGAGGCCACCACATAGACCTTATGGACCTTGATAATAAGAAAGCCTAGTTTAACAATTACTGGATTAAGTAATTTATGCAATCCTTTAGCAGCCTCTGCTCAAATTACTTCCCGCCCCCTCCCAGAAGCTTCCATATTATATTATTATACATACTGCAAACCTGGACAAAATATAGGGCCATACTTACAATATTTGTAAACAGCTTTACTGCCCTTACCTGAGAGTAAAATCTTGGTGTCTTTGGATGCCACAGGTCTCCACTATGGCCTAGCCACAACTCCAACAGACTAATTCAGACAGAGAAGGCGCCGACCGGGCTAGCCGAGTGGGTAAAGTACCTGCCCGGCAACCCAAAGGTCGCGGGTTCGATTCCCGCCTCGGGCTTGGATCAAAGTACTGCAAAAACCTTGGGAGGTGCAATATGGCCACAGAAGCCGATGCGCCAACAACTACCAAATCAAAAAAAAAAAAAAAAAAAACAGAGAAGGCACTCAGACTGGGTATGTCTTGGAGGACTTCGTTGTTTTTAGAGTTTTTGCACCATGGTGGCCAAGTGAATGTAGCTGTGATGAATGGAAAAAAAAAAAAAGTATGGATGCCTTGATAGTTGTGTTTATTTAGGTGGTACTTGTGTCCTGTCTCTGAGTGTATGATGATGTCGGAAAAGAGGCACATGAGTGAACTGTTGTCACCTATAAATAAGTAATAATAATAATAATAAAGAGTGTGTTTACTTGTTTATCTGTAAGAGCATAAGATCTGAACATATGAAGAGTTTGTGTAGTGTTCTGGCAGCTTCCCCACTTGGATTGCAGTGAGGGTAATAAATTTTCTGTTTATACTCCGGCACGACAACCAAGTTAGTAGAGTTTACAATAAATCGTCAATACAAATATTTATCATAATTAGTAGTCACAGGCTTGAACCCCGGTCCACTCAAGGAACACGTGCTATGCATTCTCGCTCCTGACCACTGGGCTACATCAGGGTACTCACAGGGAACCACTCCTGCCTTGCTGACACCATGCAACCTCTCTTTTGAGGCACGGTGTGGGAACTGCTGGCAGATTAGCTACAACTAATCTGGCTGGTTTCATTTCATGCAGAGTTGCACTGTGTATTCACAGAGTGGACTCCCCCCCCCACATAGAGCACTCTGACACTATGACTTTCTTCTCCCACACTCCCATCTCCCCCTCACCTCCCTCCCAAAATTTTGCCTGGTGGATCCTACCATCACAAACCTTTTACTTTTCCTTAACAGCCCCCCTTCCCATAGGGGTGCCCCTCTACCCTTTAACTTCGTTTTTTCCAGGTAAACAGCCTTCTTATTGTCCACTTTAATCTTCTTCATCTGTTCCCTCCCTCTTCACTGTCATCCCTTTCATGTTTTCCCCTTCTAGCATTTTTTTTATTTTTTTCCCTAGGGCTCTGCCAAACTCAGGTGCAGTCCAGGGTTCACCCCTGCCAGAGAACTTTCTACCTGTACTAGGATGGGCAATGTAGGGCCCCATTAGGGCCCTGGCTAAATTCCAGAGGAATAACAAGCCAACACAACCCAATACTAACAAACTACCACTACCTCTGTCACTTACAGAGTTTGTATCATCACAATGTACAATATGCGGCTTGCAGGAGAAATCCTCAGTGCCACTTGACAATATACACACGATATCCTTTCTGTATACACTGTACTTTCCATATTCAAATTCTGCAACCATTATATCTGAGTGATACTATCTCTGATATCCCAACAATGTCTGTATTTGATGACTTGACCAACACTTCAAATTTATTTACTATGCTCCTAGCATTAGCATTAGTAGAGGCATTTGAT